>NC_135506.1:11690087-11990087 GCF_052857255.1 Amblyomma americanum
GCAGTTTTTTTTGGCGAGGTTACGTTTGTTTTTCAGTTTTGCCGTAGCGCCATTACGCTCGTCTACTACTTACATACTATGCAATTATTTCATTATGCGTGGGGGATAGCACCTGCGATGCATTTTAATCAATTGCATTTGACCTAATGCCAATGACCTTGGCAATTAGCGCGGTGTGTTCACTTTAGCAGTGTATAATTACTTCTTGTGCGCTACAATTTTTTTTTGCTTTCGTTAACGTTTGCTAAACGCTGTTTTTACGTTGGAAAATTCAGTAAAACATTGCAGCTCTCTTAGCCGCATAACAAACGCTACATCGAAGCAACAGCATCGAAATCTCGGGGGAAAAAAATCTTTATTTTTGTGCGAGCACCGATTTTCAAGAAACAGATCCGATCCAACCCCACCCCCACTTTATGAAATTTTCGACAAAGAGGCCGCTGGTTGCTCGCTTCCGAAGCGCCCCCTGGTCTAGCTTCGGATCCCTGTACTGCGGACTGCATACCGGAAATTGCGGTACTACCGCTGTATAAACTACTAGACTGCAAATATTACTACTACTAGCCTGAGCGCGGACGCTGACCACATTCGGGGCCCTTTACAGATCCATCACTCCCTGAGTGGCTGTCACTTCCAGAGTTTCGGAGCGGCACACATGGAAGCTTTCTCCACGGCGACGTCTGCTTAACCGAAGTGGCTGCAGCCGCAGACGCGCACGTCAGGGCCAACGCCGGTTGCCCTCCAGGTGGCGTTATAAAAGGGCGGTGTGCAAATGGACGCCCGCCATTTCTCCCTAACCGTGCTTTTCTCTCTCCGATCGAAGCGAGGTACTTACCGAGGCCGCCGGTGTTATCTTTCGTATGCGGCGTCCGTTTAGGCGATTTTATGACCGCGTTGAAACGTAAAAGGGCAGCTGTGGACGGGAGAGATATTCTTTTTACCCCGTTTCCAGGAACTGGTTGCGGCAACGACCGGTCGATCGCGGTAATACAGGTGTTTTGCATTCTTCATAGCCTCTTGTGATGGAAATAGAACGTGCCTTAAAATAACCGAAAGATTTGTTATGATAACCTGCTCCGGGTCGAGGAAAATAACTAAAAAATTAAGGAAAGGTTGAAATGTTTTCAATATATGATCTTCAATTACGTCACTAATAGATGAACTTTGCTGGCTGCTTTCGTGCGTATATGTATTATTGCTCACCTATACCTGTGACCGTCGTTAAAACGCAGCGGGAAACGAACCGTATAACGTGCATGGTTTTGGCAGGGGTCTAACGTCTCGAAGCTACTCGCGGGCTATGGAAGATCCCATAGCGCAGGAGTCCGGATTAATTCAGACTAATGGTCCTACAAAGTCGTACACTGTAGTGGGGTGAAAATTTGAACCACATCGGATACAACTCAAGAAAGCAGCGGCGAATGCTCCTCAAAGGACACGCTTCAGCCAATGGCGTCGACCGGTTCTCATGGCGTCGCTGTGAAATCGTGAAATCGCCTGTGGCTGGCGGGTGGCTCCGCAAAATGGTATTAACACGACGTCATGACAATCCGTCGATGCCATTGGTTGAAAGGAATTTGACGCTGCGTTCTTGAGCAGTATCCTGCTGTAATGCGTAAACGTTCTAGAGTCGCACAGCACAACGACTTTTTTGTACTTCACTCCCATCGCAACCCATGGTCTGTAGCACAACGCTTTAGCCTCTTAGATAAGCATAGCGCAGCACAGCTGCAGGGCTCCTCACAACACAATTGTACACTGCGCAGCTCTGCCATAGTCGGAGGAATGATTGTTGAGACGTTAGCCCTGTTGTTTTATCCCCGGCGTTAATGTGGTCTAATACAGATTATCTCTGTTAATCGGATTTGAGTAAGCTAGCCAGTCCCGGTAATTATCAGCCGCGGTCGCGTTTGCACGGCACTTCTAATTATTTTTTTTTTTCTGCTGACTCGGTTTTGTTCTCCTACCGTCCTGATGATTACTTGCGTTAGAGGTAGTCGAGTTTCCCCTTCAGGCTGTGATGAGAGGAAACACTTTGTTGATGATGAAATCGGGGTTTATTGGTGACCCGGTGGTTTCAACTCGCAAACATTCACGTTACTCGAAGCAAGGAGAAGGTTAACTATTTATTTAGAGCATAAGTAAATCGAGAAGGAACAAAGCAAGGAGAAAACTATTCACAACATGACTAAACCGTTGATCAGACGAATTCAGCCCTCGTTCAACCCAGCGCGCTTGTTTTTGAACCCTCTGTCTCCATCCTAAGCGGGGACAGCCACCAATAAGATTACAAGCGACTCATCTCACCTATCAGTTGGTCAGGTAAAGGAAAATAAGGTTTCCGCCAACTAATCACAGATTGGGGAAAGAGTGTTTATTAATTGGTTCTTTGTGGGAAAGGAAATCGCGCAGTATCTGTCTCATATATCGTTGGACACTTGAACCGCGCCGTATGGGAAGGGATAAGGGAGGCAGTGAAAGAAGAAAGGAAGAAATAGGTGCCGTAGTGGACGGCTCCGGATTAATTTCGACCACCTGGGGATCTTTAACGTGCACTGACATCGCACAGCACACGGGCGCCATAGCGTTTTTCCTCCATAAAAACGCAGCCGCCGCGGTCGGGTTCGAACCCGGGAAAGAGTGCTGATTAAACATTTGGGAAAGGAGAGGTTGCAATCAAATGCACAAATAGCACAAACGCGACCACCCTCTCCCACGGCACAGCGGTTACTACTTTCCTAACATATGTTTTCTCTTTCGCACACGCGACAAACATATGCCGACGAGACGATCCCTAAAGTTGTTTACAGAACACACCGAAATAGAAGACAGTTACGGGAACAGTGGGTTTCCGGTCACTCGGCTAATACTCAGCCGTATCTCGTGCATTCCCGAAGCCTCAGCAACCCCTTGTCAACGCACACATGTCGACACCTGTACATAGGCTTCTTAAGACCGGCTATGCCCGTGACCGCGAGGAGGAGATAAGGACGTCCGCCGCACGAAGGGAAGGCCGGGACGGGACGGGTCCCGTTGTTGGCGACTTCCGACCCCACTGGAGCGGCCTTCCTTGCGAACACAAGACCAACGAGTTCACGGAAAGGTCAGCGAACTCCACAGAGGTGCTGCTAGTATTTATGTTCGCCGCATGCTAAAATACTTTTGTCGCACGTACCATGAGCACAACCTAACTTTTTACTTTGTGTTGCACGTGTGCCAGAATCATCGATTTCTCTGCTTTTATTTGTTCTCTTGCGCGCATGCATTTTGTTCGTATTGTGCTTTTGGAACTGAAAGCGTCCTTGCGCTGTATTAAACTGAGCATTTCGAAATGCAGCTTCAATTTCTTTTTTCCTTTTGCACCGTGCGCGTCAAACGTTCCCAGGGCACAGCGCCTGCTTCTGAACCGTGTAGCATATGCGACATTCCCGAACCTTAAAATGGATTCCGGCAGTATAGAAAAATATCATTCTTAGATCTAAGAACTTTGGCAGCTTGGTAGGTGTTTTAAGTGCCACAATATGCTTACGAAAAGCAGACCCTTTGGCCCGGGAACTTTTGACTCACCCGGTACAGATGCCCACAAAAGTTTTCGGAACACGAAAATTGCAACAAAGTCTAATTACTGGGTAGCGTGTAAGCATACAGCCATGAATTGAAGTGTGAGCTTTGTAGTTCTCAGCGCGACCTGCGCAATGCACCCTCAGTGCTTGGCAGCGCTTCTAGCCAGCGAGGAAATCGATGTTTTTCGTGATTTCGGTCTTCCGAACATTTTTGTGGGAACCTGTACACCATATCATTTCTGACCTAATTAAGGTATAGTTCATATCTTCGCATTCTCTTTAGACGTTTAATCTCTATTGTGCATCTAACTAAGACTAGGAGTTTGCATGCGGGAGGTGCAGGGTTCGATACCGAGTGCCGCCGAGTGCCCACCGGTAATACAATGGGTACAAGCTTTCCCCTGGCCTGGTGTTCGTATTACGTGGAATGAAATGATTGAGAAATGAGTCGTTGACCTCACCTAGTGTAAGCGATAATACCTTGTGCCATGGCGCTCTTTGGCCCAAATCGGTTCTTGCGCCATAAAAATTCATCATCATCGTCGTCGGCGAAGATGAGAAATTTGAATGTCCACTAGCCCCGCCGTGGTGGCTCAGTGGTTAGGGCGCTCGACTACTGATCCGGAGTTCCCGGGTTCGAACCCGACCGCGGCGGCTGCGTTTTTATGGAGGAAAAACGCTAAGGCGCCCGTGTGCTGTGCGATGTCAGTGCACGTTAAAGATCCCCAGGTGGTCGAAATTACTCCGGAGCCCTCCATTACGGCACCTCTTCCTTTATTTTTTCACTCCCTCCTTTATCCCTTCCCTTACGGCGCGGTTCAGGTGTCCAACGATGTATGAGACAGATACTGCGCCATTTCCTTTCCCCCCAAAACCAATTAAGTTAAAGAGTGTCCACTAAAATGGGGCTTGCTGCTTCGGCACCCAAATTACTTCGTGTGCGCCGTAAAGCAGAAAGAAAAACGCACCAAAGCAAATACACAGCAGCCATACACCAACAGCAGTTTGCAGGCGTAGTACACGAGCCGTGAAACGATCGATTGGAGAGCGCTTTAAGCGCGCGTATACACGGACGCTGAAAGTTCATAAATCAGCCTAGTCTGAGAGACGCCGAACTGCCTGCGTGCAGTCGCAGGAAAACATACGACAGCCCGCGTCACCTACATAGGAAAGTTTCCGGGTGAGAGGCAGAGATATGCACTATGTCTAAGTCCACAAAAACGCGGGCCTCTTCTCTGCAGACGCGGCTGTTTTGTTTCGAGCTCGCGTGGGGGGCGATCCATCACTGACGCTCCGCCAGCTCGGCCAGAAGCGGCATGCGTATGTAGCGCTGCAGTTCGCTGTCGCCTGTTCCAGGGCCTGCCAAGCTCGTTGCAGTGTGCAAGCGCTCTGCTACCAGTTGGCTTATTAATTGCCCTTTTCCCGCAGTTTCTGCTTTCTCTGTATATTTTTTGCCTATAGCTCATGGAAGGCGCAACAGTAGTGCTAACACAACCACAAAAAAAAAACTGCAAGTACACCCGGGTTTCCCAGCTGAATTCAGAGTACTTTAATGCAGGGCGATTCCGTTCCAATTATTCACCGCTTGTGAGTACAATAAATGTGCGCCGACTCACGCTAAAATGTGGTGCGGCGCATTACAGTACAACGCTTCTTCGCATCCTACATGTAAGGCGATGCAGCTGTAACAGCATGTCCTGTTCACAAAAGCCTGAACCCTGGGTGCCAGTGTTCGAACGAGGTATCTACTATGGACGACGTAATGTTACAAGTAGAAGTGCATGTCAGGGACGCGGCAAAAGCGTTTCTATCAACAGCGTAGGCCACTGGAAAACGCAGTCTACGGATTTCACATGCATATGCATATATGGTTGGTTGGTTTATTGTGTTTAATGTAAGGCGATGCAGCTGTAACAGCATGTCCTGTTCACAAATGCCTCAACCCTGGGTGCCAGTGTTCGAACAAGGTATCTACCATGGACGACGTAATGTTACAAGTAGAAGTACATGTCAGGGACGCGGCAAAAGCGTTCCTATCAACAGCGTAGGTCACTGGAAAGCACATTCTACGATTTCACATGTATATGCATATATGGTTGGTTGGTTTATTGTGTTTAACGTCCAAAGCGACTCACGCTATGAGGGACGCCGCAGTGAAGGGCTCCGGAAATTCCGACCACCCGGGGTTCTTTAACGTGCACTGACATCGCACAGTACAATTAGCCTCTAGAATTTCGCCTCCATCGAAAGTCGACCGCCGCGGCCGGGATCGAACCCGTGTCTTTCGAGTCAGCAGCCGAGCGCCATAGCCACTGAGCCACCGCGGCGGCTATATGCATATGTGATATATAGGTATGCATGTAATTTCGCATGTACGTGCATATATGATAGGTGTGCAAGCAAAAAAGCCTTCTATATGCATCCTTCCCAACGCATTCTCTTCAAGATAGCATGGAGCCAGAAAAGGTAGTGCGCTGCACATTCTTCGAATTTTTGTGCGCATTCTTTGTGCACACTTTTTGTGCACATTCCGCAAAAACTACACGGAACCACTTTAACGATCATCCCTTCGTTCAGCTAAATATAGACATTTATAGCTGGTGTTTAATGCTGTTTTGGTGCTACTTTGTACTTGTGTTTTTTTTAGTTATGTTCCGTTTCCTGCTCTAATTGGTTTATTTTGCTCACCATATAATGTAATGTACTGTATCGCTGCAACTGGCGTTGCGCACTGTTGGTAACAAGTACCATGTACTGTCGGAGACGAAAGTATCTGTACAGCGTTCTCCATAAAAGAAGCCGATAACTCTTATTATTAGCCGCCGGCGGGACGCCACACGTGCGAAATAATATTAATTGTTTTTTGGGGAAAGGAAATGGCGCAGTATCTGTCTCATATATCGTTGGACACCTGAACCGCGCCGTAAGGGAAGGTATAAAGGAGGGAGTGACAGAAGAAAGAGGTGCCGCAGTGGAGGGCTCCGGAATAATTTCGACCACCTGGGGATCTTTAACGTGCACTGACATCGCACAGCACACGGGCGCCTTAGCGTTTTTCCTCCATAAAAACGCAGCCGCCACGGTCGGGTTCGAACTCGGGAACTCCGGATCGGTAGTCGAGCGCCCTAACCACTGAGGCAGCGCGGCGGGTACGTGCGAAAGTGAAAGCTCAAATCCAGTCCTTTCACCCGCACAGTGTCGTCTCCATCCGGCGGCTAGCTATATAGCTACCGGTTGTGTTCGCGGAGCACGCGGTCCAGAGGCTTTTGTCTCCGATTGTACATTGTATTCCATTGTTGTTCTTCGTTATGAGGGGCGGACTGCTTTCTTTTTTCTCCCCTCCCATTGTCTCATCTATTTGGCGTAGATTTTCTTGTTGGGTATTTATATTTTTGTATATGTTTATTCTGTTTAGAAATCGATGTTGTAAGTGCACGACATCACGCCTCTCTGTCCTACAGGATCAACGTCGCGGCTGTGTGAAGCCTCCACCTTGCAACCGTGGCAGGTTGTGTTTAGGGGCATTTCCCTCTTTCCCCCTGCCACCTTTCAACGGTCCCCCCCTCAACTTGTAGCGGAGAGGGGGAGACGCGGAAAGAAGAATGAAAAAACATTTACTCGGACAAGAGCAGGCCTACGTGCAAAATAGACAGCCTCCCATTGCATTAGCTCCGGAAGAGACTCGGGTCCCGCAAGCCCCATCGATGGCTGTAGGGTGCCTCGATGCCAGCGATGATTGTGTTTGAAACAGTCACTAGCCCGTGTTCTGGTGCATCGCTTAACCGCTGCGCCACTGCGCCTGTAGTTAATGAGGACTCGTTGTGGAGTTCGCTGACCTTTCCGCGAACTGGTCGGTCTCGTGTTCGCAAAGAAGGCCGCACCATTGGGCTCGGAAGTCGCCAACAAAGGGCCCGTCCCGTCCCGGCCTCCCCTGCTTGCGGCGGACGTCCTTGTTTACTCCGCACCGTCAAGGGCATAACCCGCCGGAAAGAACCCTAACCAGATACAGCTTTTGACATGTGTGCGTTGCCAAGGGGTTGCCGAGGCTTCGGGAATGAAGGAGATATGGGTGGGTAGGTGCCGAGTGACCGTGAAACCCATTATTCCCGTAACGACTGTCTTCTTCTCTTTCGATGTGTTCTGTAAACAACTTGAGTGGTCGTCTCGTCGGCATATGGTTGTCGCGTGTGCGAAAGAGAAAACAGATGACAATGTTAGGAAAGTAGTAACGGCTGTGCCGTGGGTACCGTGGCAAAGGGTGGTCGCGTTTGTGCTGTTTGTGTATTTGATGGCAACCTCTCCTTTCCCAAATGTTTAATGAGTGCTCTTTCCCCAATCTGTGATTAGTTGGCGGAAACCTTATTTTCCTTTCCCTAACCACTGATTGGTGAGGTGAGTCGCTTGTAATCTTATTGGTTGCTGTCCCCGCTTAGGATGGAGACAGAGGGTTCAAAAACAAGCGCTCTGGGTTGAACGAGGGCTGAATTCGTCTTATCAACGGTTTGGTCATGTAAATAGTTTTCTCCTTGCTTTGTTTCTTCGTTTTATTTATGTTGAAATAAATAGTTAACCTTCTCCTTTCTTCGAGTAACGTGAATGTTTGCGAGTTAGAATCAGCAGGTCATCAAGAAACCCCGATTTCATCATCAACAAGGTGTTTCCTCTCATCGCCACCTGAAGGGGATTGCAACTGGCGCAGTCTGAAGAGGGGAAACTCAACTCTCGTGGTCTATCAATGTAACAATTTTTGCATAGTTGCGTCGTCGGAATTGCAATGCAATCAGAATCGGAATAAATTGGGGTGTGGGTGACGACGGAATCAGAATCAAAATAGCACCTGAATCAGAGTAGACTAGAAAGTGAAACATGAATGCTATCCCATTTCCTCCGCATCAATTCATTGATCATCATTAGAGGGCGTTTCCGTTCCATTTATTCATCGGTTGTGAGTACAGATAAATGTGCGCCAACTCACACTAAGATGTGGTGCGGTGCATTATAGTACAAGACCCGCCGCGGTGGCTCAGTGGTTAGGGCGCTCGACTACTGATCCGGAGTTCCCGGGTTCGATCCCGACCGCGGCGGCTGCGTTTTTATGGAGGAAAAACGCTAAGGCGCCCGTGTGCTGTGCGATGTCAGTGCAGGTTAAAGATCCCCAGGTGGTCGAAATTATTCCGGAGCCCACCACTATGGCACCTTCTTCCTTTCCTCTTTCACTCCCTCCCTTATCCCTTCCCTTACGGCGCGGTTCAGGTGTCCAACGATATATGAGACAGATACTGCGCCATTTCCTTTCACCAAAAAACCAATTATTATTATTACAGTACAACGCTTATTCCCATCCTACATATAAGGAGATGCTGCTGTAACAGCATGTCCTGCTCACAGATACCTCAACACTTGGTACCAATGTTCGAACAAGGTATGCAACATGGACGACGTAATGTTACAAATAAAAGTAGCTACGTATTAACCAATGCTGAGCCTGACTAGAGATCGAAGGCTGTGGTATATCGGGCAAGTAGACGCGGCTTGGCGTCTGCACCGTTGAGTGCGTTCCGCACACTGGATAGGCGGCGCGCCCACCCTGGCAGGTGGCAGTTAAATTAATAATTGATCGCGAGAGATTGGTCACCCAATGAATGCTGCAGTCTATTCAACCGTCCTCTATCGGCGAAAGGTCAAGTGGCGCAACACCATAGCGGACCACGTATGGTAAGGCCTATAGTCACACTTGACCTCTGGCTCACTTGAAGGTCAACCGGCAACGCACGGCGATATAGGCTTTATCTAGCATAGTGAAGCTTTCGCTTCAAAAGTACATGTCAGGGACGCGGCAAAGGCGTTCCTATCGACAGCGTAGGTCACTGGAAAGCACAGTCCGCGCATTTCACATGTATGTGCATATATCATATATATATGCATGTAAAAAAAGGCGCTTATATGCATCACTGACAACGTATTCTTTTCAAAATAATATTTTTTTTATGGGAAAAGAAATTGCGCCGTATCCGTCTCATATGTCGTTGGACACCTGAACTGCGCCGTAAGGTTTAGGAATAAAGGAGGGAGTGAAAGAAGAAAGGAAGAAAGAGGTGCCGTAGTGGAGGGCTCCGGAATAATTTAGACCACCTGGGGATCTTTAACGTGCACCGACATCGCAGAGCTCATGGGCGCTTTAGCGTTTTTCCTCCATAAAAACGCAGCCGCCGCGGTCGGGTTCTAACCCGGGAACTCCGGATCAGTAGTCGAGCGCCGTTCGAAATAGCATGGAGCCAGAAAAGTGAGTGCGCTGCACATTCTTCAAAATTACGTGCATATTGTTTGTGCACATTCTGCAGAAACTACACGGAACCACTTTAACGATCATCACTCCGTTCAAGCGAATATAAATATTTATAGCTAATGTTTACTAATATTTTGGTGCTACTTTGTACTTCTGTCTTTTTTGTTGTGCTCGTTTCCTGCTCTTTGTTATTGGTTTATTTTGCTCATCGTATAACATGATGTACTGTATCGAAGCATGTTTCGTTACGCACTATTGGCAACAAGTGCCATGTACAGTGGGAGACAAAAGTCTCTGCACCTGATTGTGCGTAAACGAAGCCGATAACGGAGACTGCACGTGCGGAAGTGAAAACTAAAATCCTCTCCTTTCACCTGCACAAATGTGGCCTCCAGCCGGCGGGTAGTCATAGAGCTATCCGAATGTGAAGCACGCCATTCCACACTGAAAAATAACGGTGAATAAAAGGAAGCCGATAATGATGCAGAAATCATTGAGACAAGAGACAGAAACAAAATAAATAAAAAGAGTATCTTCCCCAATATTTACGACATCATGTTTACATCACAGAAGTAGCGAAGAGCAAAGTGTTGCCAGCCGCAAACCATCACACGGAGCCGCAGATGGCCCGCATCCCTGGCGAGAATAAGACCCGCAACCTTGGGCCGAACGGATGGAGGGAAGCTGCAGACCCGCAGCCGGCCTTATACATGTAGGCGGCCCACTCAGAATCACGTGCGTGGCAGCACGGGTGCATATATCGTTGCCGGTCGGATTCCTGACCGCGGCCGGAAGCGATCTCGCCTTCCTTGCACTGCATTGTTGTGGCGTCTCCGGTCCTGTCGTTCTATTTACGTCGACGGTACTGGTGTGTCTTGCTTCTTCTTGCTCAGGACCTTCTCTCCTCTCTGCAGTCTTCCTTCTGTGCGGCCTGCTATAAATAAACTGCACCGGTGCGGTGAAGTGGGCGGATATGCGTGGTGTCCGGCTGTGGAATCGAATCCCGACAGCTGCGGTCCCTTTACATAATGTGTGTGTGTGTGTGTTTGTGTGTGTGTGTGTGCACATGCTTGCACAGCCTATATATATATATATATATATATATATATATATATATATATATATATATATATATATATATATATATATATATATATATATATATATATATATATATATATATATATATATATATATATATATATAGTAGACAAGGCAAATGAAACTAGGGGCTCGTTCGACAAACATTATAAGGAAGCCAACAGTCACCGAAACCAAGGTGCATAGGGAAATGTTTCTATTTCTTTTTTTTAATTGTAGTGCCAATCAGTTAGTTTAAATAAATTTACTTGTAAAGCAGCAGAAAAAACAACCGTGCCGCCGGTGGGATCCGAACCCACGACCTCGGAATATCGCGTCCGGTGCTCTACCGACTGCTGCTTTACAAGTAATTTTCTTTAAACTGATTGATTGGCACTACAAATTAAAAAAAGAAATAGAAACATTCCCCTATGCATCTTGGTTTCGGTGACTGTCTCAAGCGCTGAAATATTTCCTGACACGTATGAGTGTTTTCGTCGCGACCGTTGTGCACGTGGCGGAGGAGTGTTTATTTTGGTCCATAAAAGTGTCCCGTGCGCTCAAATGGAATTCTCTGATAGTGAAACTGAATTGGTTGTTTGCAAAGTACGACTGCCGAACGGGAAAGCAATGGTTCTTGGGTCATTTTATAGGCCTCCTGGTCCTTCTGTAAAGCCGCTAGTTGGCTTATCTCATTTTCTTGAAACAATTAACACTGAATGCCTCGTTTTAGGGGGGGACTTTAACCTTCCAGACATTGACTGGTCAGCTAACGAACCAAGAGATACAGCTCGAGGGAATCTATACTCAACTTTTTTTGACATTTTAGATTCCAACACCTTTTGTCAGTATGTGCATGAGCCATCACGAACGGACGGAACTGGTCACGTACTCGACCTCTTGCTGTGTAACGTGCCTGATGTTGTATGCAATGTACAAGTGTTGCCTGGTTTGAGCGACCACAATATTATTCTAGCAGATTTATTAGTTCACTACGTGAAGGTTGCAAAACCACCTAGGCGAAAGATTTATGTCTACAGCAGGGCCAACTACGAGGCGATTAGCGCTGCTTTCGATTCGTTCTTTCCAACTTTTGATGAACTCGCGGATAACTTAAATATCGAACAGCTATGGAATACATTCAAACAGAAATTGTTCGAATTACGTGAAGCTTTTATTCCATCAAGCGTTATATCAAGAAAGAGAGCTCGAGATAAACCCTGGTTTAACACCGAGTTACGTGCCCTTGTTCGCAGACAGCGACGAATGTATCGAAGATACAAGTTGTCTAAATCGCCAGAGTGTTTGGCCTTGCTGAAAACAATAAAAAATGAATTCAGACAGAAGTCTGTTGGCTTCCATATAATACACACACACACACACACACACACACACACACACACACACACACACACACACACACACACACACACACACACACACACACACACACACACACACACACACACACACACACACACATATATATATATATATATATATATATTATAGGCTGAGCAATAGGCTTGGACAGGGCATGTAATGCGAAGGCTTGCAAGGTAACCGCTAATCCTTAAGGGTAACGGAGTGGATTCCAAAAGAAGGCAAGCGTATAGGAGGGGACGGCAGAAAGTTAGGTGGGCGGATGAGATTAAGTTTGCAGGCATAGTTAGGATGGGCGCAGCAGGCAAAGGACAGGGTTAATTGGAGAGACATGGGAGAGGCCTTTTCCCTGCTGTGGGCGTAGTCACGCTGGTGATGACGATATATATGAGGGAAATGAAGGGCTAGTTTGACAAACATATGCAGGAAGCCAACATACACTGAAACCAAGATGCATAGGGAAATGTATATTTTAAAAATTAATTAATTTATCTCGAATAATTATTCAAATAGGATGACAACCATGCCGAGGGTGGGATCCGAGCCCACGACCTCCGATTAATTTTCTTTAAGCGGCAGATTGATCAAAATATCATTGTCCTATTGATCAGCACAACAAATTAAAAAAAAAGAAACCTTCCCCTACGCTCCTTGGTTTCGGTAACTGTGACCGCGGTGATCGCACTCGTCTTTCAACATGTAACAAGCACTCATCCTCTGAAAAACTGAGATTAAAACTGGGGTGCAAAAATTGGCGCACATTGCGGAAGCTGACGCAGACCGAAAGGAATACCTCCCGCGTACACCGTAGAACGATCGAGAACGACAGAGAAAAATCCGCTAATGTTCCAATGTTTATGTGAATCAGTAGATTTGTAATAAGGGACTAATTACTCATTAGCATCTGCCTCAGCGCGGCCATAAGGATACGAGTTTGCAGCCATATGGCTTCGCTGGGTGGATGCCAGTGCATACCAATGAGTAATTACTCCCTTATTACAAATCCCCTAATGACCCACAGAGAGCTGCAGCCTTGCGCGTGTTAAATGATGCCCCCTCAACTTCGTACAGAAGCGGCGGCGGCGACCGACCGGATAAAACTCGAAATTTCAGTAGAATTCCTCCCTGCCGGACAAGCGGCATCGCCAGCACCGGCGGGAGGGTGAGAGAGTGTTCGAACTCTCGACGTTACGTGCGTGTGAGCGCCTGCATTTGCGCTATGTTACTAACAGACGCGGTGCAGCCTATAAATAAGGGGCGTCTAACGCCGATGGCCTGCCCATGCCGTAATTAGACTTATAAGAAGCGCTCCCGCATGACTCCAGAGGTCACGCCTCTGTCGGCCAGCCACGAACCAGCGAAGGAACGAACCAGCGAACCACGAACCACGAAGCCACGAACCAGCGCCAGTGTTCGGGACTATTCTGAACGGCTGCATCGTGGCCTTCTGGTCGCCGGACTTGCGCAGGGTCCGGTGAACAAGTTGTGTTTATTTTGTTTGCCTCTCTCGGGTATATTATTGTATACTGTTGTCACAACATTACTCTCTGTATTGTAGTCTCTGTCAGGTATTTCTTTGCATTGCTTGCCCAGTTTTGTAGAGCACTCCGCATGTGTACTTATGAATGACTGACAATTTCTCTGTGTCGTCTCTTTGGTGTATAAAGTGCGCATGTAACTGCAAATCACCAACAAGCCCTAACAGAGATAGCGTTCCTTTTTAAAAGGCTTATTTCTGGCCTCCAACGCAGTTTTTAACGCAATAGCTTTAAAGGCCCCGTTAGGCAGGAAATCTGGCGTCGGGGTTGTCGGCGTCGGCGTGACCTAGATGGACAACCTAGGTCACGTGACCTTGTGGGGTCATCACAACCTACCCATCGGATTGTGAGCAAACTAACCACCCTGACAGATGGTAGCTAAATTAATGGCTGATCGCGAGAGGTTGCTCGGAAAGAGCAACATAGGCACGTCAAGACCCACCGGTGGCAGCACCTGTCATCGCAGGGCGGTGGCGCAACCTTTAATTTATGAAGCGTCTGATGGTGCACAGCGCACAGTAAAGGAATGCGGAATTACTCCGGTGGTGAGTAAACAGGCAGACATTGCACAGATAACTGCAGGAAACGGTCTGAAAAGCCATATCCGCTCGCACACGACAAAAAAGATGTGCCACTGACGCAAACAATTTATTTTGTATTTATGAAACACGCCTCAAGAAGTTCGCCTACATATATACATTCTTGCTTTTGTCCGCCTGAACCTACCCGCCAGAAACAAGTTCTGTTTACCACCAGTCCCAGCATGACATGTACATGCTTGATTGGTTGACATACAACAGCAAGTGCCCGTCTCAGCGTTTTCAGCGTTAAAATGGTTCTTTAAAATCTCCTGTCGGTAGATGAGCTTAATTAGCGAGTCAAGGAACCTGTCAGGAAAAGCAAGGCTGAGAGCGCAAGCAGAAAGCTGGTTCTATAAATAAGTCGGAACAAACAAGGAATCTATCTTGTGCAAGCGCTTAACACCGCGGAAGACTTGGAGCGACGTACTTTGAAGATGGCTCGTATAGGGAGCTACACATATCCACGCCTTGTCTCGTAGATGAACGGCCTAGGTGCTACAAGCATGAACTTCGTGACAGCTAAACAATGGACAAAGGTGGCAGAGCGTGCGGCGACAGCACGCCTGCTCGTTAAGGAGTCCTTTTGTTGCGTGGAGATTCGTTAAAAAAAAAACAAGTGCTACGTCATTTAGCCTGAGGAGCGTCTCAAAGAGGAACATGTGCATATTTCTTGGGCCTCAGACAAGCGGCTCGAGCCCCTTTTAGCCCAGGAGACCATCAAGCTTCTTTTCTGGAAAAATAAAATTGATTGATTGATTGATTGTCTGATCGATCGATTGATTAATGATTTATTTATTTTTTGACATAACTCTGACGATTGATAGCTCTGACAGTTATCTCCACTGATAACTGTCTTATGACGACCTCCAAGATGCACTGCTGCTATAGGAATTTTTGTGCGACATTACCTGTACACTACTGAAGCACATCCAACATTCTCGCACAAAAATTTTGAATATTTAAAAATTGTAAGGCACTGTTGTGGAAATATTGAATGTAATAGTCTATTCTTCCGATGTACAGCTAAATCTTCTTTTTAAATGTTTTCCATCGCTCGCATCCAGCAGTCAAGAACTGTCTTCTTTTAACCTCTCGACTAAGATGAGCTTGGTGAAGTAATTAGTGTCGTGTAGTAGTATAGTAAGTCCACTTCACTCAAGCCTAAATGTCCTTCACTCAACGTAGTGCAGAAAGTTCCCTGATGTCCAAATAACAACGCATTGACACGGGTATGAAGCGTTGCGTTTGCGAGGGAAGGTTGTGGAGCTCGTTTCATTTTCTAATTAATTTCGACACACCAAACGCCTTTTCGGCCTGAACTGACTTAAACTTAGCCTTCGGTTAAGTCGTGAGTGCTTTCATGCCGGTCCCGTTAATGCACTAATCCGATGTCGCATGTCCAGCTTCGTCTTCTGCTGGCGATGACGTCATTCTGGAAGCATTAACGCAGCTGCCACGTGTCTCGCTAAACGCTATATTATTCGTTTGCTCAGTGGATCCAACCATGTCTTCCCAGAGCTCTGCCGTCGTTTCGGTTGCCGTTGATTAGGCCTAACTTAGCTATTTAATGCCCAGTGTCGCGAATTCGCAACCCATCGTTTGCACGCAGTGTACTTAATACCATATAGAGTTTGCTCACAAATTTGGATGCCAACGTGTTCTCAGTAGCCAGCGGTTTCTGGTCAGTTCTGTGAGTCACTGTGAGCAAGCGCAACGGAGAAAAAGTGGGCTCGAATGTGCCATTGTTGAGGTGCCTCTCAATGAGCCAGTTATAGTGCTTTGCTATCCCCCCCCCCCCCCCCCCTAGCGACCATTGTGTGCGTGTGTGAGTGCGAAGATAACCTCTATAGTGTGCCATACCCGGCCAGCGTTCCACAATTTCTCCTCTCTCTCTGGCAAATGTTTCGCGGGGAAAAAATATGGTGTTTTTGGGGTAAAAAATTGTTTGCTGTCTCATGTGCCTTCGAGTTCTCTTTCACAGAACTCTGACTAGCTGCACAAAATGAACCAAATGCTAATGGTTGCTCATTGGCGACATATCGATTTCTCAAATTTCAGCGGCGGCAACAAGATTCTGATATTGGTTTTTGAATATTGGTACATTAGCTAGCACAGTGCAGTGTGAAGATAATAGTGTTTTTTAATTTTCATTCTTACATAATTTTGGCATAAAAGAGTTAACATTCGTGCTTTAGTGACCTAGCTTCTAGAGAGTACACAACCGCGATGAAATGAAACCCGAACGGCAAAATGGGGTTATTTTAGTATCGAAAGAAGCAACAGAAACTGAAGGAAGAGCGCGGTAACTGTCTTACTCTAGGTATATATAGACACCTAAACAGCATCGTGAGGCAAGGGCCCATACGGAGGTGTTGTATATTTGGTTTTGGTTTGTTGATCGCCGCCGCTAGGGGCACCAGTGTTGCCCTATGTATATAAGCATGCGTATCCTTGAATAAAGGGAAGCTGATGTGCGGTTTGCTCGGCAGACGCAGCCGCGTCTCATTCATCGGCGTCTCACGCCGATATAACAGCAGGGTCAAAAATAGGGGAGAGAGAATGAAGTGCAGGCACACACACACTCGCTCACACACACACGCACGCACACGCAGCTACGCACGCACAAGCACGTACGCACGCGCGCACACAGACACGCGCACACACACACGCACACGCAGCTACGCACGCACAAGCACGTACGTACGCACAAGCACGTACACACACACACACACACACACACACACACACACACACACACACACACACACACACACACACACACACACACACACACACACACACACACACACACACACACACACACACACACACACACACACACATGCGCGCGCGCGCATTGTTCTGTGTTGTAATCGGATACTACTCAAAAATGAAGCATATTTTCTGCGTCAAAGGACCCCCTTCCAGCCAATGGCGTCGGCCGATTCTCATGAATGCAGCTGCTAGCCTGACAGTACAGGGAGTGGCATGCGAAAGCAGGGAGGCGACCACCCCCGACAATGCAGGTAGAGGACTATCCCCTTTCATCTGCTACTCCCTGCATTATCACACTAGCAGGTTCATGAGAATCAGCCGTCGCCCTTGCCCGGAAGGGGGTCCTAAGGAAAAGCCGCTTTTTTTCTTGGCCTATATCTGAATATAGTAGGGGTAATAAATGCGTCTTTGGTATATCATCCTTTCTTAAGTGCGATTACCGTTCATTGAAATTGATAGAGAATATCGTTCGTGTATTGTACGCCATTCTTCTCTCTCATGCACTTATTTGCGCATTGTGTTCCCGTTTCCACTGTTCCTTTCGCCTATATCTGAATATAGTAGGGGTAATAAATGCGTCTTTGGTTTATCATCCTTTAAGTGTGATTACCGTTCTTTGAAATTGATAGAGAATATCGCTCGTGTACTGTGCACCATTCTTCTCTTTCATGCACTTATTTGCGCATTGCGCTCCCGTTTCCACTGTTCCTTTCGCGTATCGTTCGACGCCGACAGTGCGCGCACTGATAAACGATAATAAGCGAACAAACAACAATTCTCTTTGTATGCGTCTGCGTGAGGAACGACCACTCCACCCGCGCGCGCTGCACGAGCAGAGCACGTGACGGCGGCGTCCCAGTTCTCGCCCCAACGCTTCACACGTCAGGCGAAGTGGGAACAATGCGTCGGCGCTCATAACGGCGTGACGGGCGCCGCTATGAAAGAGCCGCTCACCACCACCCCCTTCCAAACACGCACGCGCCAACCCCTATGGCCGCTAAAGCACTTAGCGCCGCGACGCCTAGCGTGCTAGCCGAACACGCCAAGGTCATACGGAGGTGTCCGGTGAGCCTCCTCGCTTTTCCGTTGGTTCTTAACGAGTTTGCACCAACGCATAACTCGATGAGACATATATTTCGTATCATGATAGGGTGCGCGGCATTTAATAATAATAATTGGTTTTGGGGGCGAAAGGAAATGGCGCAGTATCTGTCTCATATATCGTTGGACACCTGAACCGCTCCGTAAGGGAGGGGATAAAGGAGGGAGTGAAAGAAGAAAGGAAGAGAGAGGTGCCGTAGTGGAGGGCTCCGGAATAATTTCGACCACCTGGGGATCTTTAACGTGCACTGACATCGCACAGCACACGGGCGCCTTAGCGTTTTTCCTCCATAAAAACGCAGCCGCCGCAGTCGGGTTCGAACCCGGGAACTCCGGATCAGTAGTCGAGCGCCCTAACCACTGAGCCACCGCGGCGGGGCGGCACTTAAAAGCCGTGTTTTGTGAGGCGGTTCTTTTCAAGATTCGTTTTTTTGTCCTTTTTCCATTGGTAGCTGCAACTCGTGACGTCATGACTGGTAGCTAAAGAAGTAGTGTCATTAGCCAGTTTCAGTATCGAAGGCGGGGCTGGCCAATGACGAATAAGCACAAAATGCAGCGCTACAGAACCTTTCAATAAAAAAATAATCCCGAATTGAAATCGCGAAATAGAACGCTTCAAACTTTACCGGGAAATACTTAATTTGCAGAAAAACCACCATAGCGAAACATGTTCAGGGTCCGTAGCTGTATAGCTACCTGTTTAGTATAGAGTGGAGTACAGATATCGCCCTGATACCGGGCAGATAAGTTTACTCAGAGCGCCGAACGCGAAGGGTCGGATTGTTTTACCAGATACAAACAGCGTGCAGCATCTTCCATATTCACGCATCTATCAAGCGATGCTTGCGATTCGAGGCCAGATTATCGAGTTACTAATTCACTTTCAGTTTGAAAGCGTTTTGCGCAAATGGCCAGCACTGGAGAGTGCACGTACTCTCAGCATCTACGCAGTTGCATCTTGTGTGCCGCTCACATGCGGTCAACGAAGTGATACAGGATTCATCGCCATCGAAGCACCCATAAAAGCAGTGCACGCGATGACGCAAAAAAAAAAAGAAAGGTTCAACTTAGAAGTTTGTAAAAAAAAAAAAGCAGTGCCAGGTTTCGCAAAACTTCACATGCGTAGCATGGTATAGGTTCAGTTTGCGATTGAATGACGCCTTTTTCGTTGGCTGCGATGAGAGGCCAGAGCTTGCGTGCAGGCAAAACTGATCATTCTGTTATGAGCAACTGATCAGGCGATCAATCACTCAGCCAGTCGGTCGGTAGATCCTTCAATCAATCAACCATTCAATCAATCAATCAATCAATCAATCAATCGATCGATCGATCGATCAGTCAATCAATAAATCAGTTTGCCAAACAATCAATTTGTCAATCAATAAATCTGTTATGACCAACTGATCAAGCGATCAATCACTCAGCCATTCGGTCGGTCGATCCTTTAATCAATCAATCAATCAATCAATCAATCAATCAATCAATCAATCAATCAATCAATCAATCAATCAATCAGTTTGTCAATAAATAAATATTTAAATCAGTCTATCATCCCTGAATTACTATCAAAATTGTCCACTCAGTCAGTCAATTCAAACAAACGGTCAGTCAATCAATCAGTCAGTCCAATGAATTCTTTTAATACGGCTCCTTGTCCTTAAAGCCATATTCCCGGATGTCACCTAATCAAAGGCGACCGATGACCGCTATTCGCCATTTTTGTCCTTCACGTACCATTGCACTAGAAAATACATTCCGCGAGACACACCGCAATGAAATCGACAAGATTGCGCTAGGCACTGAAAACACATCATATATGGCGCAACTCCCTGGAAGCGCCTTCCGTTTGCTGGGTCTTTGTCTCCGGCCCGCAAAACAGCAAGAATAGCGAAAAAAGACTCAACGCAGTGCAGTATTCATGTTCCCTTATATCTGACGGTTTCTTATGCAACGCCATGCGCTGAGGATAATCAATTTGTGAACAAAGCTTTTTCGATCGTCTTTAATGCCACCTCCTTGGGGTGCAGTTATCGCTCGACAAAAACTTTAGCAACGCGCCGTTCTGCAGTCATGCTCAGCACATCAGCGGCGTGCTTCGATCACGCCGTTGTGCAAGATCGACTACACCATTAGCAGCTCGAAGTTCGAGAGCCAACAGAGAAAGAAACGCATCAGTGTTTTTATACTTGGGGTTTTATCATCAAAACTATAGTCGATCGTAAGGTCTGAATAAAGCGCGAACGATTTACAGGCAGCCGTTCTCGCTTTAAGCACGTTCATCTGTGATTATGGTGCGATTCGCATAACTATATACACAAGTGCTTACGCAATAAAGTACGTTGAGCAACACGGTTCAACAGCATTGTCCCGTCGTAGACACAAGCGTGAAGCAAGGCCTCTACTAATCACAAAGGTTGGAAAACTCTCTACTGACCTCCTGTTGTGCGGGTGGGTCTAGAACATGAAAATTTAAGGGTTGTTGCGTCGCCAGCGGCAGTGAAATAAACTATTCAAAAGCACTCTAACTAACATAACAGAACTTCACAATTTGGTAAAACTAGAGGCCACAAGCGGCGCCTAACTCTGCTGCTTAGGAAAACTAGCCTTAAGAGATTTCCGAATATGCACGGTTGGTGTTTCGCCACAGGAGTTATTAGACAACTCCACCAAAACGCGCAAAAAGGAGTGCTTGCGATTTGTTTTATCCTAACGGCCAGCTCATTCCGGGATGTAAGGATATTTAAAATATGCCGTGGTTATGCAACACGCTCTCCGCGTGTTGAAATATCATTTCTCCGCCGCTAACGCACAAATGACCCGGAGCACACTAAGGCGCATGTCACAACCGCCCGGCGGCCGCGCGATCGCAGTTATCCGCGCTCGGGGTCGCCGTTTCGCAGACTTCGTCGCACTGAGTTGCGACACCATTAAACGATGCCGTATGCGGGGCCGTCATGCAGTCCTGTTAAGTCGTAGCCAGGCCTCTTCGTGCACGTTGCCTTGGGGAGCGACGGACGAAATTGGAGTGAGATCTAATCGTACCGACTGTGTTTCGCTGGTTTAGTCGGCGGTTCGCAATGTCTTTTTTCACTATGCTGAGAACGTAGTCGTTGCGTTAACCGCAGCATTGCCTGAATGGCTAAAGACTGGGCTGCTTGCTGTGTGCAAGGTCGCGCGATCGAATCCAGGACGTGGCGGCTGAGTTGCAGTGGAGGTGAAATACAAAGACACCCGGGTGCTGTGCGATGTCAGTGCACGTTAAAAAAAAAAAACACAGGTGGTCGCAATTATCCAGAAACCTCCACTATACTCACTAACCACACATCATAGTCCACCGGACTGCTTCGGGGAGTTAAACCTACAAACCGTATTATACGTATTATACCTTATTCTTTTTCTGGACACGTCCATTCTTGTACACTGCTGGATTACTTATGAGTGCCTGGTGCGTGTTAGTTGTAATAGCACGGCAGTACTCTAGCTTATACTATAATATACATTGTACCCTTTCCTTTATTTTGTTTAACTTGTGGAAATCACTGGTGTTCTTTTACGCAACCGTGCAATTTCTGTAAGGCAGCGCAGGTCGATCGGTCGGCCGCTCACATGACCGACTGATCTATCATCCAATCAGTAATCGATCAAACCCGTCCAGTAGGACCCAAAAGGCAAGCATACGTTCACTTCCTCTATACGCTTTTGTTTTGAATTGAAGTAGCTGCAGAAAACCGCAGGAAAACAAGTACAAACAATGCACGCGCCCCCAATTTACCACACGTTGTCATACTAGATATGGACACAGCTTTTGGGATGAGAGCTGCTTGAAAACAAAATTAAAGATATTGCTGCGTTGCCTCTCCACCTATTCAGTTGTCATTGGTTTCAGACGGTACAAAACGGATACCCCTTCGTGCTTCCAATCTTCTTACAAAACTGGTTTGCCTGAACGCGCAAAAATACTTTTTTTTTCCTTTTTACGCGAATTCACAAACCGTAAATTTAAGTGATTAACTGTACAAGTATGTGCCATACTTATAAAGAACACGAGAAATGGCTAGAACTGGCTCTTAACGCTGATAAAAAGAGGTTTCACCGCGAAGCTAAGAAAAGGGGCTGAAAACTCTAAACTTTATTCTCTCTCTCCCTCGAAAGGAGGAGCCGGAAGCCGCGTTACTGCGTCGAGGTGAAACTATACTTTTCTCCGCGTTAAGAGCCGGTTTTAGCCATTTCCCGTGTCCCCTGTACGCATGACACATTCCGTGCATATTAGTCCCCGTCATGCGAAGCCTTTCCTAAATAACTCCATGCTGCGTCATCACGCCAAAACAGTCAGGTTAGAAGTACGGAAAGCTGAGCAAGTTGGTTACTGTTATCCATGGTAAAACAGCGCGGAAAAAAACGCAAGGACGGAACAAACACGACGACATGAGCGCTGACTTTCAACTGGTGATTTATTACGCACGTGTGTACATATACTATTCCCGCCAAACACTGCACAGAACAAAAAATATTTAAGAAACACTGCGTCATCACTGAACACATTAAATCTACCTTGCTGCAAATACATGCACCAAACAGGTGATTTCGTGGTTAGCCAATGATAATGAGGGCTTGCTAATGCATGCTGCACCCCCCCCCCCCCCCCCTTGTCAATATGATATGCCTCTACTAGTTCCCTTACTATCTGATCTTTATGTTTGAAGATGACGGATGTCTGATGAAGCATTTGCAGCAAGGTAGATTTAATGCGTTCAGTCATGACGCAGTGTTTCTTAAATATTTTTTGTTCTGTGTAGTGTTTGGCGGGAATAGTATATATACACACGTGCGTAATAAATCACCAGTTGAAAGTCAGCGCTCGTGTCGTCGTGTTTGTTCCGTCCTTGTGTTTTTTCCGCGCTGTTTTACCATGGAGTCAGGTTATACGCGATCCCCTCGGTCGATAAGATAACTACATCGATTCGGGATCGCCGGTTCTTTACACCGTGACCGGTATCTGCGCGACGATCGAAGCAGCGGGCTAACAGCCACTCTGCTGTCCAATATCGGAGCGTTCGGGGCACTCTCAACGACACAATGGCGTACAAGGGTCGCCTGCATGCGGCCAGCCTGCCGACGAGAATAGCTTCCTTTCCCTTCCCACTCACCACCAAGCTGAGCCTCACGTATACCATCCTGCCTTCCGTTCTATAGCTCCGATCCTTCGCTCATCAAGAGGATGACGCGAGTGGCGAAAGACCCGTGTAGACCCTAACGTCCTGGGCGTCAGCCAGCGTTAAACGAAGACAAATGATAGCTTCATTATGACGCAATCCCCCCCTCCTACCCCTCCTCCATACTGCTCCGTTCCCTTTTGCGTAACAGAGTTCTGCTTCACTGGCCATGTGACGCAATGAACTGCTCATACCACAGTTAGTACTTAGCTTTATTTCTACAATCGAGCATTGCAATGTCCTTATACATTTCTACCACCAGACTAGTACTCGGTTCCGAGTCGGAGTTTCGGGGGTGCAGGTATTCTGTACTTCTGTACCTCTGTACTTCGCACCGCAGCGGTGGCCTAGTGGTCTGAGCATCCGCCTCACTCCGGGCTGAGGATCCTGCCGCGGCGGAAGTCGTATGCAGGAGGTGCGGGGTTCGATCCCCATCGGTGATACAATGGGTACAAGCTTTCCCCTGGTCTGGTGCTCGGCTTATAAGGGTTGAAATTCTTGGGAAATTGGTCTTTGGCCCCACCTTGAGTAAAAGAAAATACATTGCGCCATGGCGCGCTCTTTGGCCACAGATGTCCTTGCGCCATAAAAATCCATTATCATAATTTCTGTACTCCTCTTCCTTGCGTATGTGTACCGGTAGAGCACCTTCACGGGAAAAAGGACAAAGATAAATTAATTGTGATTATTGGCGCGCTACAATGCGGGTGATCTACGCTATAGCTGAGGAGACGCAATCACGTTTCAATCCCTGCGTTTCACGTTTCAATCCAAGTTTCCCGTCATCGGCGCATTCGATTTCCACGAAACCCATCGCACTGGGGTGGGGGGCTGAAGATAGCAGGGCAACAGCTGCTGTTCTGGAAAGGTTTCGAAAGTCTGTCCGAAGCGGAAACAGCTACGGGAAGCAAGGCATTAAGGTCGCCGATCGTTTCTGTCTTGAGACGAGTGCTTGGCCATGTTTCTCCTTTCATTGTTTTGTTCGTATTGTCTTTTCTCTGTAACTACCCGTGCTTTTGGAAAGAAGAGGGATGGGGGAATAGATGAGTGGGGCAGAATATGGTGGGAAGAAGAAAAAAATGAGTGCGTGTCTCCTGGAGAGATAATTTGGTATATATTTTACTCTGTTTCCTTAGGTTTTTGTTCGCACGTAAAATATAAAGTAATTTAAAAGCAAGTAATAACAAACAAACAAATAAATAAAGTGGATTACTTTTCGGTAGTAATTGTGATGCTATGTCACTACTTTAATGCATTAATAACTTTCTCGCGGTTTTTGGCAAAGTTATTAGTAATTTAGATTAATTACATTTCAAAAGCAATTTTACCACGTGTGTTCTTTTTACTCTATTTTCTTACATTCATTGTTCGCAGCCGCCGCGGTGGCTGAGTGGTTATGGCGCTCGGCTGCCGGCCCGAAAGGCACGTACGGGTTCGATCCCGGCCGCCGCGGTCTAATCTCGATGGAGGCGAAATTCTAGAGGCCTGTGTGTTGTGTGATGTCGGTGCACGTTAAAGAACCCCAGGTGGTTGAAATTTCCGGAGCCCTTCACTCCGGCGTCTCTCATAGCCTGAGTCGCTTTGGGACCTTAAACCCACAATAAACCAAACATTCATTGTTTGCACGTAAAAGAGGAAGCAATTGCATTACTTATCGGTGCTAATTGTAATATCATTACTTTCTGTGAACAGTATTTTGTAATGTAATTTAAGTACTTTCTCCCTGATTTTGGGAAAGTCATTAGTAATGCAATTTCACTACATATCAAAAGTAATATCGCCATTTATGGTGGCCTGTTATCCTTAGAACGGTGGAATGCTGTTGACGGGTGGTCCCACTCGGGAGGTCCCACATGGGGGCAGCCACTTGGAAGAGCATCACGCTTGGCCTCGCATCACGCGGCACCCTGATTAGTCGATGGTTATTAAGAGGGTCGTGGGTTTTTTTCGTCGTTTTTTTTTTTTGGCCAAGAGTGCGGGGACTGTTTTATGGCTTCGGTCCATGTTTATACGCCGTTTCTTGCGTTATTCCTTTCACTGCAAAACCTAACAGCGCGCAAGCGCCGCAGTTAGGTTTTGAAGTGAATGTCGAAGTACCTTTCTATCGCTTTCTTTACAGCACGGGCCCTTCGGCCGAGAAAAAACGTGTGCCGTCGTCTTTCACGTTCGCAGCGGACACCATCCGTGTAAAGAAACTGGCATTTCTTTCCCGGAAAGTTTCGCATAGACAGTTAGCGCTAAAAAAAAAACTTCCTCGCGCGGAAAAGGCGGAATTCGTTTTGGACAAACTTTACGACCTCGTTGGAGGCGTGTTTAGGCACACTTCCGTAGTGCCTTATTAATAAGGACACTCTGGTTAAAGGGAAAAAAAATCTGCATAATGCAAGTCGTCCGTAATAACGAATCGTGAGAAAAAATTTGGCAGTGGCTTGGCTAACCCTGCAATTCAGCGAAAGGCAAGCACGCTTGCTAAGCGTCTGAGGCTCATCCATGGCAGCTCCGCTATACGCTCCCGACAGCCGGTCTATGTATACCCACACGACCACTTGGCTATGACGTGGTCTTACGACAACCTCCATCGGATGTCACCACGTGGCTTCACATCACCCCATCGGATGTTCTTAAGGTCAGGGGTCAACCCAAAGGTCACCCAGTGTCAAAGGTAAACTAAAGGTCATTGGTCAAGGTCAGAGGTCAAGGGTTCGACACCATAACTGTACCACATAAGTCATACACGGCTAACGTGGTTGGGCTGAAGGTCGTTCAAGGTCATTCTCCAGCCTACGCGACGACTACTTTACCCAGCGGAGTGAAGTTTTCCGCTTCAAAATCAGACAAAACACTTCGGCATTAATGTCTTGTTGTGTGCACAGTGATGGGCAGTGAAGTGGAAATTAGACGAAATCTTGGGAGCTCAAACTGCAGTATACTGGTCGCCATAATCTTTTGAATAGTGTGATGCAGTTCGAAGTGCCTAGTGATCACTAAAATGAGTGATGGCCTGATGCGTGATGGATGAGTCAATCTTGCGATGCGGTGGCATATCTCCCACTACGACTGCTCGCATTAAATTAACCGCTAGTGTACACCTGGACTCAGTCGGCTGACAGCAGTGGAGTGTGGCTTGCAACATAGCACACGCTGGAGATAGAGTGTTCTGCACATTAGTAATTCATATAATAGAGCAACTCGTAAGGCACGCCGACTGGGCACTGTAAATCATGAATGCACAAAAAAGGAGCTGTCGATGATGACTTTTCGCCGCTGCCTCAATAAGCCAGATTACCGAATTACTTCCCCGGTTACATTTCGAAAGCGCTTTTGCGCCAATGGCCAACACCTGAGCTCTCGGCGTCTACGCGTTTGGATGTTGTTTGACACTGGCAGTCGACTAATAGCTACAGGAGTCACAGCCATTGAATCACGTATAAAATCAGAGCACGCGACCTGACGTCACGCAAGAAGGAGCGGATGAACTCGGAAGTTTGAGAGAGAGAAAAAAAACAAGGGTGGGGTTCACAAAACTTTTCAGATATTCTTCTCATCGCTGCCCTTATAAACGCGACAAAAATACATGGGGCGTATTGGACTTTGTTCATTGTCATCGCATCCATTGTCCGGACAGTGAGTTCCCTTACTAACGAGGCGTAAATGCACTGAGAGAGTTTGGTCTCCAGAAGAATTATTCATAATTCGAGACGTTCATATTAACTAGGGTCGTATTAACGGGCCACAACTATATTCTGTCGTCTACAGTTGTGGGCTCAGGGGGGACAGGTGCGTCGCATAATGCGAGAATCTCCATATCACTTTGTTTACTGCTACTTTTTCTTGAGCTTTCCGGCGAGAGAGAGAGTTTGAACAGAAATATCCGCTTCCCCTGTAGACACCGCACAGGCATAGAAGCCATTATCGTTAGAAGCTGCCTGCAAACGCTGTTGTTGAATCAAACCGCACCTTCGAAAACAACCCTGCCTGCAGCTCCAAACTTTTTAAAAGCTCTCTCGACGACCTCGAAATCTTCGATGCAGTTGCCGGGCGCAGAGAGGAGGAAAAGCTGGGGTGAAAAAAAAAGAGTAGCCAAAAAGATTGACTGTAAAGCCGACTTCCGCATCGAGAGCGAGTGTATTTCGGGAGCAGTTTATTGGCTAATGGTCTCAGTACAAACCCATGAGAGTGGTTAAACAACTGGTCTAACCAATTGCGGGTAGAGGGAGCGAACAGATACACAGTCGAGTGTTTTAATGAAACAAACAGCGAAAAACGTCGAGATCACTGCGGTAAGCTGCATTGGAGGAATGCGAAAGCATTGACGCCTCCTCGCCTGTCATGGTCAAACCAAAGCCTTAGACAGAATTATTGAATTGATATGGGTCCCGGCTCACTCGGGGAACCCTGGTAACGAAGCGGCACACATAACAGCTCGAGGATTCGACAGCCGAGCAGGGGATGCAGTCGTTGCTGAGAGTTTTTCGAAGGACGGCCTATCATCTTTTCACGATATTACTAATCATTTTAAACTTGAAAGGAGGATATTCCCTCCTCCAGACAAAGCCTTTAATGAGGAGCGGGAGACCACTTGGAGGCGACTCCAGACGCGATCCTTCATGACGCCTTACCTGTTGTCAAAATTCTACCCCGGTGAATACGACCCGACCCGCCGCGGTGGTTCAGTGGTTAGGGCGCTCGACTACTGATCCGGAGTTCCCGGGTTTCGAACCCGACCGCGGCGGCTGCGTTTTTATGGAGGAAAAACGCTCGGGCGCCCGTGTGCTGTGCGATGTCAGTGCACGTTAAAGATCCCCAGGTGGTCGAAATTATTCCGGAGCCCTCCACTACGGCACCTAATTCTTCCTTTCTTCTTTTCACTCCCTCTTATCCCTTCCCTTACGGCGCGGTTCAGGTGTCCAACGATATATGAGACAGATACTGCGCCATTTTCCTTTCCCCCCCAAAAAAACCAATTATTATTATTATACGACCCTGCATGTACATTATGTGGTGATTTAGCCACTTATGATCACCTATTGTGGAATTGTAAAGAGGAGCCACCCCCGAAATCTCTAATACAGGTTCCTACTCTCGAGCAGTGGGAGGCCGTGTTGGTCAGCTCAGACTTGGGAGTTCAAACCCGGGTCATTGAATGGGCTACCCAGGTCGCTGTCAGCCGTGGACTGGTAGCCACCTAGCACGGATCGTCTGCATTCTGCCTTTTCTGACGAATTAAATGTTTTCCAATCCAATCCTCGCCTGTCAAGCGCGGCAAGGCCCTGCTTGGCACCCACTTCTAGAGTCGGGACATTGATGTCATATCATCCAATTTCTCAATAACCACAATTAATTGTCTTACTTAATTAAATTCCATCAATTGCCCATTTTGGGTTTTCAAACTTGGCGCCACGCTTCGTTTGCAAATTTGGCGTCGCGCATTGGCTCCGCCCATACTTCCGGTTTTTAAAATTTGGCGCCGCACGTTGCCCTGGCTCCGCCCACTTTTTGGACATTTTTGGCTGTAGTTAATTAACTAATCCCTCTATCAACATAATCGTTTTTTTTTTTCGCAGCATCCTCACATCAACCTCTTTCGATTACAACCATTCGTTTGGCGCTACCTCTTCTAAGTTCCCCACAACTGCTGCAGACACGACCTTGTCGACATAGCCTAGTAATGCTTTCGCATGAATAAGCAAAACAAGGTAGCTTTGCACTCACCTAAGAGCGTAGACGATATCATGGAACAAAAGCTTCCGCGCAACTGCTAACACGACGAGGTATTTCGGTGCCCAAGGTCGTAGTATCAAATCCCTGCCACGGGGGGACTCATTTGAATAAGGTGAAACGTAAAAGACAACGTTTAACTGTAGAGTCCTCCACTGCGGCACCCCTCGTGCATTATGCGCTGCTTCGGGACGTTAATTAAACCGCACACATACCATAACACGATGTCTGTACTTTCTGAGCGATATTGCAAAATCCGCCGCGTTTTCCTCTGCTCGGCTGACAGCAAAAGTTGAGCTGTCAGACGTCGTTTAGAAACCGCGCGGAGAATTCAACTTTTCGAAATCCCCCCCCCCCCCCCCCCCCCTGATGCGAATTCAGAGCGCTAGGCAAGCATCTCTAAAACGGGTGCCATTTTCTGTATGTCCTGCCCGACGGGCGTATAATAAGTCGAGCGCCGGAACATCATGTGCCAACATGCAATAACGGTGTTAATTTTTCCCCCTTAAACATCTTGCGCAACAAGCTCTATTTTTACAACGGGCCAATGTTTTATTTAGTAGATTAAATGTTCTCTTTCCGATGACATCGCCTGATAGTAAGCTAATAACGCGGAGCCCGTGGCGGCAACGATATGCTAAAGCTGCTCACTGCAATTAGAATAAAATCGGCGAGAAATTACGCTCTTATTAATTATTCTAAACAAGTATGCTGCGTGTGAGAATGTGTGCATCAAGAGTTAAAAAAAAAACAAGCAGCTGCCAGACTTCACGTTGGCCAATCCCGAGACGAGACAGCGATATCCTACGTTGATTACGGTTCCACAAATGGTGCATTCCCGACAACATCTTAATCTAAACCGTTTGGCTGCGAGCATGCCACGACAGCACCTCATCAGGGTCAGGAAGGCGACCTCCGTTAATTCTGTTTCAAACTGGTAAACAAGAGCTAAGGCTATTCCAAGAATTCTATATATGTATACGTATTCTATATAATGTACGTAATAAGCACTGAGAGCATTGCCAATTTTTTATAAAGACTTTTGAATGTTGTATGTCCAGTTCTGGAAAAAAAATATGTGTTCAATTTACCAATTTTTTTTTGTTTGAATCAAGCATGTGTTGTCTTTGGATTGTTTATCTTTTAATTTGTGTGCTAGATGTTACCATGCCTTGTATCTCGTTGTATTGCCCCTGCTGTCCGGGCCTACCAAGGCTGACAGTATTGAATAAATAAAAATAAAATAAATAAGTATCACAAAATGTGTACAGGGAAGCAGGCTTCTTTTAAGTGGGAACTTCCCGGGTTTCTATTTGTGTAACAACAACAACAACAACAACAACAAAAAGGGCCCTGGAGACGGAAAAAACTACACCAGGGTCGCGGAAGTTTTTTTTTTTTGCGCCCTTTGTAATGGTGGTTATTTTCTGTCGGCAGGAGTGAGATGCCACGCTTTTCCCAGAAGTCGTTACGGCGTTGCGGACTGCCTAGCGCATGTGTACGCGAGGGTGGCGGACACACATGGAGGAGGGAGAGAGAGAGAGAGAGAGAGAGAGAGATGCATTCGCTTTGTCTTCCTCTTTCTCCCTTTCGTGCGATAATCGCCGACGCTGTGTTCTGGGAGCCGCCCCTTGGCTAAATGATTCGCCGAACACGGGGCCGTATAGCAACATGTCTGTTTCGCGTTTATCTTTCCGTAGTGCTTTTTTTTTCCGAATTCCACATCGTCCTCATTTCAGACGAATAAAGAACAAAAACAGATGTGCGCATACCAGACAGTCATACGTATGGCATTCTCTTTCCGAACCGAATTGGTACAAGTGGATAGTTTCCGTCATTGTTTGTTTTTTTTCTGCTGTTGTTACTCTTTGTATTTCCTTTTTTTTCTGTTTGTAAACAAATCCGGCAGATGACAGGGCATGCATAAAACGGCATGGGCAGACGACTTCCGGAATGGTCGGAGAGGTATTTACATTGGCACCGACGCAGACGGGACAGCGTTTGTGTTTTTTTTTCGGCGTTTTTTGAAACGTCGAGTAAACGTTTCAAGCACCTAAAGATCCAAGCTCAGAGGCGGGTAGCAGGACTGCAGACGGGACTGGAATTTTGCGTTGCGCAAATCACTACAATTAACATGAAAGCGCGGAATAGAGGGGGACTGGTTCCCGCTTTTATTGAGAGCGCTAGCATCGCTTTGTGCAGAAGGCACGACTTTAGCCTTGCAGGCCGCCTTCGTTCGACAAGCGGCAGTCGCGCTGTAATCAAATGAAACTGCAGCGCTATTGCTGAACACGCAAGACACGACAAAAAAACAACAGGGTTAGGGCGCTCGACTACTGATCCGGAGTTCCCGGGTTCGAACCCGACCGCGGCGGCTGCGTTTTTATGGAGGAAAAACGCTAAGGCGCCCGTGTGCTGTGCGATGTCAGTGCACGTTAAAGATCCCCAGGCGGTCGAAATTATTCCGGAGCCCTCCACTACGGCACCTCCTTCTTCCTTTCTTCTTTCACTCCCTCCTTTATCCCTTCCCTTACGGCGCGGTTCAGGTGTCCAACGATATATGAGACAGATACTGCGCCATTTCCTTTCCCCAAAAAAAACAATTATTATTACAATAGAAGCCGTGTTTTTACTACGTAACCAAACGCTCCATTCATGCAACTTGGTCGTACTCCTAGGCAGCGCGCGCTGCCAACGCAACATTTACGGCGGTCTTGGCCAAAGCTAGCCAGGGTGCATGGATAGATGGAAAGTAGGAGCGTCCCCTTTGAAACTGGGTGATGGCAGTTGTCACCATGCTCAACTTTCTTCCTTTTATCTTTGTTTAACTATGGTGTAAGTCATTAAAATTCGCCATTTTCTTTAAATAAGCCTTCTTACACTTCTAACCTTATGTCAACTCTCTGCTTCTGAGCCACCAAAATTCCAAACGCTTTCTGTTAATTTCCACCGCAGATTTATTTACATTACCATAGTTATCTCTAAACCCTAGGGCCTCAGGAAGAGTGACTGTGCCTGCATCGACATCGGGATGGATAGCATCACATTTGAGTATAAGGTGCCCAATTGTTTCTACAGATTTACCACACACTGCACATGCGTCATCTTCTTCGTCAAATTTCTTTTGGTAGCTGCGCGTTCTAAGACACCCTGACTTAGCTTCAAAGAGTAGGGCACTGCCTCTTGAGTTATCATAAAACGCTTCCTTCCTGATCTGCCTTTTCCAATATCGACATGGTTCTACGCTATCTTTCTTTTACATTGAATTTATCCAATTTTGAATTTATCCAAACTCCTCTCCGGCATGACGCCGTCTAGTGGGCATGAGGCTGGCACTTGCTGTACCCGACTTCAAACCGGTAATGTTTTGGGAGAGCAAGCTTTCGGGCTAGTTGAGGATGCATGTTTTGAAGAAGGCAGCGCAAAAAACGGACGAGGGACTGAAGAGAGGACACGACTAGACGTTCACGAGCGCTACTACTACCAACTTTATATTCTTGCTGTCGTGCAGGGGATATATAAGAAGGGAATGGTGAGCATGCGCGTAGATTAGGCAGAAAAAGCACATCAGTAAAGCAACAAGTTAATGAAAAAATAAGAAGGTAATGGTGAGCATGCGCGTAGATTAGGCAGAAAAGGCACATCAGTAAAGCAACAAGTTAATGAAAAAATAAGAAGGGAATGGTGAGCATGCGCGTAGATTAGGCAGAAAGAGCACATCAGTAAAGCAACAAGTTAATGAAAAAAATGAATATAGGAGAGCACATTCAACAGAATCTACGTGTACAAAGGCGTCACTCACACAGCGGTAGATTAGGCAGAAAAAGCACATCAGTAAAGCAACAAGTTAATGAAAAAATAAGAAGGTAATGGTGAGCACGCGTAGATTAGGCAGAAAGAGCACATCAGTAAAGCAACAACTTAATGAAAAAAAAAACGAATTAGGAAAGCACATTCAACATAATATACGTGTACAAAGGCGTCACTCAAGCAGCGGTAGGACAACTTAATGATATTGTGATGACCCCCATAATGCGCAGCACACAAGGAATGTCACAATATAATAAGCCTCTAGATGGAGCCTGGCCTTATCATTACCGCTCTTGCCAAGAATCTTGGTCTTCTCTAATCTTGCCCTACACGTGCGGTCACACAAAGTAAGGTGCCGCACGAGATTCGCATTGGTGTCCTTATTTTCTACGTTTTTGGCATGCTCCCGTAGCCGGTCATTAAAACAGCGGCCAGCTTGGCCAGCGTGTGAAGCCCCACATGAGAGTGGGATGCAGTGAACCACACCTATTGCAAGTATAACATAGGCGCTCCATATTTTTTGTTGCATCCCCCGCCGGCACAACCAGTGATTCGAGGGCATAGCTTAGACAGGTGCAGAGAACACCAGGGGCACATGGTGCCTGCCAGCCACTTTTTTTTTTCAGGTTGTGAGAGAGTTGGTGTAAATAAGGGGTATCAGATCTTTTCTGGGTGCCTTTATGTTTCTGCCATGAGGGTTTCAGCGAGAGCCGAAATGACCGGGCCAGGGAAGCTGCTGTTAAAAGTCGCAAAACCTTATCATTCAAACTCTGTTGCTTTTTATCTGGGCAAGATTTTTGAAGCGCAGAATCCAAGCAAAGCGAGGCAATAGCTCTTTGTACCACCTTAGAATGTGCCTAGTCATAGCTGAGCCACTCTTTGTTGGCTCGGGGGAGTACGTCCAGCAAAGATGATCTCGGCAGAACATAAGCTTAAGGTCTAAAAAACGCAGCAACTGACTTTCAGCAGTTCGGAGGTAAAAAATAAACCTTTTCTCAGTTGATTAAAAGTGGTTAAACCAGTGAAACAATATGGTCAGGGGATGTAAAGATCTCATACCTTAAAAGAATTAAAAGGTTAAAACCAGTGAAACAATATGGTCTTAAAAAAAATAAACAGTCAACATATCTAAAACATTAAAAACCGACCCCCTTTGAAAAAAAAAACGCAGCAACTTATTTCAGGGAGTTCGTGGTTAAAACTAAACATTTTCTCAGTTGATTAAAAGTGGTTAAAACCTGTGAAACAATATGGTCAGGGGATGTAAAGCTTCTCGTACCTTAAAAGAATTAAAAGGTTAGAACCAGTGAAACAATATGGTCTTAAAAAAAATAAACAATCAACATATCTAAAAAAATTAAAAACCGGCCCCCCTTGAAAAGTCTGTGCAAGAAGGCGGTCAATTGAAGATAAAAATATGTCACATAAAATGGGAGCTACACATGAGCCAATACAAATGCATTTACGCTGCAGAAAAATCTGGCTGCCATGAGAGATAAAAGTAACCTGCAAGTAGTATTGCAGTAATTAAAAAATTGTCTCCGAGACTCCAGCAGAGTTCGGAAGGCCACAACCCCCGAGCCTTCAATGCATTCTCTGACCGAAGCTAACACCTCAACATGTGAATAGCATAAAACAAGTCTTGAATGTCAATGAGAAAGCAAAATCCATCCGATCGTTATTCCGCACAAAATTGGCAACTTCTTGTGACTTCTTATCAGAAAGGGGCCATCAATAGGAATGTGTCGTGTGGTCTCGATATGATTCATATGAAAAACCATTTGGAACTAAGTGAGTTTTTATATGGAAAGTTTCTCTAGGGATGTATATCTTTCAATAATAAATGGCTTGTGAACCAAGGTTCAGACTACAGAGCTCCGAAAAACATGCCTCCTGGGCTAGTCGGAAGCCATCGCAGACTCTTTTAGAGCATAGCTTGGTAGTTTTAGTTGAGCTTTAGTGGACAGGTAGTGAGATTAGTCATTTCAGCTGGATATGCCTTTGCAATGGACAAGAGAAAGGTGGTATAAAAAGCCGAAGAGCCAAGACAGCAGCGAAAAAGTACCCAGCGGCTGACGCCAGAACGGTGCGGCGCTGTCACAATTAGTCACAGTCTGTCGCACAGGCTCAACACCCTCAGGAAGCGGCGCAATGTCTGGCAAACATTCAACGCCGACCATCGTTAGGACCGCCACCCAAGGAATGTGTCATCCGTCAAGAAAAAGTGTTATACATGAGGAGGCAGAACTTTGTGCCTGCATCAACGTGATGTCCTCAGCGGAAAGTCTACGTTACTTGCACGTTATCTCTCCAAGGGTCACCTAAAAGGTGCAGGATCAACGAGCAGATGCTACAAACTACTGCACTGCATACTCAGCTAACAAGAGACAAGAACCCTCAGACAGGCTGAGCTTAATAGAACTTGTCGCGCTAGCTGATTGTACTGCCCGACAAGTTGTACTGAAGCATCTTTCTAGTACCACGGGCACTTAACTCAATACGATGAGGTACTAGTGAGGTAATTTTGCTCTTTCATGAGGTACCACCGATTAGGGGCTCCATCGGTGGAGGGTACCGTCGGTTAAGGATGCCACCGATGAGGAGTACCATCTTTACAAGTACCGCGGATGTGGAGTACCGTCGGTTAACTCAATACGGTGAGTAATTAGTGAGGTAGTTTTGATGTTTTATGAGGTACCACCAATGAGGTGTACCGTCGGTGAAGGGCACCATCGGTTAGGGGTGCTCCGATGAGGAGTACCGTCGGTGGGAGGTACTGCCGATGAAGGGTACCAGCGACGAAGAGTGCCGCGGACGAGGGGCACCGCCGGTGATGTACAGTCTTTGTCAAAAGTATACGGCCCAAGGGGTCTGCTTCTGAGCTCTCCAGCGCGGCTCCTCTTGCATACTCAGGGACCCTAGTCTCACGAAGGAGGGAGAAACCTAAGCCCTCAACTCTCCCTATCTTAAAACTGTCAAATGCGCTTAGGTCGAGGCCCCGCCGCGGTGGCTCAGTTGTTAGGGCGCTCGACTACTGATCCGGAGCTTCCGGGTTCGAACCCGACCGCGGCGGCTGCGTTTTTATGGAGGAAAAACGCTAAGGCGCCCGTGTGCTGTGCGATGTCAGTGCACGTTAAAGATCCCCAGGTGGTCGAAATTATTCCGGAGCCCTCCACTACGGCACCTATTTGTTCCCCTCTTCTTTCACTCCCTCATTTATCCCTTCCCTTACGGCGCGGTTCAGGTGTCCAACGATATATGAGACAGATACTGCGCCATTTCCTTTCCACCAAAAACCAATTATTAATTATTATTTATTAGGTCGAACCCGACCGCGGCGGCTGCGTTTTTATGGAGAAAAACGCTAAGGCGCCCGTGTGCTGTGCGATGTCAGTGCACGTTAAAGATCCCCAGGTGGTCGAAATTATTCCGGAGCCCTCCACTACGGCACCTATCTCTTCCTTTCTTCTTTCACTCCCTCTCTTATCCCTTCCCTTACGGCGCGGTTCAGGTGTCCAACGATATATGAGACAGATACTGCGCCATTTTCCTTTCCCCAGAACCAATTATTATTATTATTATTAGGAGCACCGCTACGCGGGTTGGAAGCAAGCTTCTTGGGCTGTATAATTTTGACAGAGACTGTACCCCTCAACCGGCGGTGCCACATAAAATAGCTAAATTTCACAAGCGCCAATACAGCAACGCTTTCGCGCCACGAGCCAGCACGGTTTTAGAGCTTACAGATGCCGATCCACGCACCAACTGCGCGCCGCATGTGGCCGCCGCCCCTCAACGTGCGCCGCGCTCCACGCGGTGTTTGTACCGTTCGCGAGTTCCGTTCGAGACCCGCACAGATGGCGGTTGGCCTTGCCGCTGGCGGGCGACGGTACGCCGGAAAGGGAGAGTGAGCGAGGGTAGAACGTGCCTGTGCGTAAACTGTGGGTGTAAACGGAAGGAGACGCGCAGCAGACAGAACGTGCCGGCGCGCACGCCGCTGACTTCTCAGCGGCAATGGCTGTCTGGCGGTGAGGCAGCCATCGTGGATCAGGGATATATTGCATCTCTTTTTTTCTTTTACGCCAGCGGCGAAGGCCTGCTTGCCAGTTGGGTGAGCCGAGGTCTTCTGCATAGGCCGGATCTTGGCGCTTAGGAAGATGTTTTTGCTACTACAATTACTTCTCAGACGTGGCGCGGGCCGCACCCATAGAGGCCAGTCAAGCAATAAAACAGTTAATCAGTCATTAGGTCAATCAATCAACAAAGCAATCAATGGGCTGGTCGCCGTCGCTCTGACCGTCCGTCCGTCTGCCTGCCTTCTGGTGTCTTCCATGGCGCTCGTTGCGTCTAGAGCAATTCCTCTTTACCTCTGCCACCGTATCTTCCCATTGAAGGAGACGGAGCAAGCTTTATGCCTTTACTATGGGCGCGTACAATCTCAAACAAAAAGCAAAAGGCTCTTTTCTGTCCGGTAGCGGAGGTTCGCGCATTCATTGTGCCTTTCAAAATGACACGGCAGGCTTCGCTATTGCAGTCACATCCTATATAATTTGCCCGTCCATGTCAACCAACTGTAATTAGCTATTTACATACTACGTTATCGCAACGGTGGCCAATTGGTTGAGCTTCCGCCTCGCATACGGAAGGTGCGGAGTTCAATCCCCAGAGCTGCCGGGTACCCACCGGTGATACAATGGGTACAAGCTTTCCCCTGGCCTGGTGCTACGAGGTATCAGTGGCATCTTACTAGGCCCATTCTATTCCTTAATTTCGAGCGTTCTAGGTGGGGACACTTTTTGAAAATGCTTTATTCGAAACCTGTGGAAAACAAACCTGGGAAAACAGCCCTTAAATACGTTCTCCGCTAAATTCTGGACAAACACGTTAGCCACGGCGATATTTGCCAAGCTACCCTTTCTTCGTAAAAATAAAATCATAATCATCAAAATTCGCGTGGAAGCAACCTTCTCACCACGGTAACCACGCACAATTTCCTGCTGGACCGCCTTGTTCCAACAACGCTAGCGCCCACATCGATCATTCACTACTGCGTACGAACCAGAGGCATATCTCCCGCATCTCTTGGGGACGTGTTCTGAGAATCAGCCGTTCGTCGTGCTCACGTGATAGCTGCAGGCCCGCAGCCACCCCATGGATTACAACCGTGGACCGATGCCCAGCATCATCGGTGTCGTCTAAATGTAATCCTTTAGGCTTCGGTGAACACGTTCATCTAATCAAGGGAGGGAACGACTTTGACGGGACCTTGTCCAGCATTCTTGGATAAAAATTTTTAATATTGAAACATTGTAAAGTACTGTTTTGGAAATATTGAAGGTAATGGTCCATTCTTCAGACGCGTAGCAATATCTTTCTTTTAGAATGTTTCCATCGGTCGCATGAAGCAGCTAAGACTGCTTTTGACCACAGCAGAAACGTTAATAGCAAAAAAAATTCAAGCCTGCCGACCGGAGATCTGCGGCTATATTGATTGCTATAGTCAAATCTTCGTTATTTGAAAAAAAATTGCATTCATAAACTGGTTCTCATTCAAAAATGCTTTTGTCCAGAATTGTTGGGTATGACTGCAATAGAAAACCAAATAGGGAACCCTTTTCTGACTATAGCAAAAACGTTAATAGAAAAAAAAAAACCAAGCCTGCCGAGGGGAGATCAGCGGATATATTGATTGTTATAGTCAAATCTTACGTTATTTGAAAAAATTGCATTCAGAAACTGGTTCTCATTCAAAAATGCTTTTGTCCAGAATTGTTGGATATGACTGCAATAGAAAACCAAATGGGGAACGCTTTTGACGTAGCAATGACGTTAATGGCAAGAAAATGAAAGCCTGCCGAGGGGAGATCAGCGGTTATATTGATTGTTATAGTGAAATCTTCAAATATATGAAAAAAAATGCGTTCATAAACTTTTTCTCATTGAAAAACGCTTTTGTACTCCAGAATTGCTGGGAACGCTAAGGGGAGGGTGCATATGGGACGAATCCCCTGTGCACCACGTCTGCACCATTCCTCAAGTCCTTCCCAAGTCATCTTTCCCTCTCTGGAACATGTGACATTAACTGGCTCGTAGCTCTGCCCTCCTAAATATTCATATAGTACTATTTCCTCTATTTTTCTAATGTCTGATAGTGAACTCTAGAATAAAAAACAGTTTACATAATGGAAAAATCCGGGACTCACAAGGCGAAGAGGTGAACTCTGCGGGGGGTTTCTTTTACTGTATTCCTCTTTCTTTACCTTCGTCATCTCACCTGAAAAGTCATTCTAAGGTGTCAGAAGCTTTGAGCAAGATTAATAATTTCGACAAATACTTTCGACAGTGGAGTATCCAAGTAGAGGTAACACTGTTGGTCACGCCAAACGAGAGATGTGTGCAAATTAAATTGAATGTAAGAACAAATGTTTGCTTCCTGGCAGGTTGCCGATAGGTTTAATGACATTACGACCACGGTATAACGAGTTGAGATTGACCTCCGTCTAAAGCCCTATCTCCCGCACGCCCCCTTCCCCTCTACGAAAAAGATAATGTTGCCTAAATGCCACTTACACAAATATATATTAAGGTTATAGCGTAAACGCTTGTCGTGAGGCCAGAAGTCAAGCCCAGTAAGATCACATTTCCTATCACTAAACGTTGCTGGAGAAATGTATCTGAGAGCCTGGCAAGGTCACTGATATTCTCACACGAGGACGTCGGTCTCATACTCGACCAACGCCACCGAGATGGGCGGCTGGGGCGTGCAAAGAATATAAAATTTCTGACTGCGTCATCCTGGTTTAGGAAGATAAACGTTATGAAACTATATTTATTGTTTGAGGATGCCTCAGGCAGCAGCCTAAATGGGCCGCTTAAAGGCGTTTGTAACAGCTCCTCAAAACAAGCTACTCATTCGCTAGGAAGATAAAACTGCGATTTGCCCAGACGCTTTTAAGTTTCTCGGTGCTAAGAAGTTTCCATTTAGCGAAACCCGAGAAACTCGAGAAATTTTGGAAGCCTTCCGGGGAACAAAGTGTCAGCGCGCCTTCAGTGTGCCTATCGAATAAAGAAGTGAATTTCCTGCGTCTCAATGCAAACAGATAATGATCAGGACTCATTCGATGTGTTGACTCTTCCATTGTATATTATGCGGCGTTCCTAATAGATCTTCAGTTGTCAGTGCAACCTCGTCCACGTGTGTGTGTTTCTTCCTGGTTCTTCTCTGCTGCTGGTTTTAGGTGATCAGGCACCAACTAGCTCAATAAATCCACCTTATTAACGAAACCTGTGGCAATCCCAGCTCACAGAATCTGGCTTCAACTGCACGTCTTTTTTGTTTTTATTCCGACTCGGGAAAGAGGGGTCGTTCGGTCTGTGCCGCAATGCACAGCTTGTTGTGTCTGGTCCGAGAGAAACGCGTCATGCGCTGGTCCGAGAGAAACGCGTCATGCGTTTTTCTCTTAAATCCTCAAGAAGCACTAGATGTAGTGGATGCTAAAGTTTCGAGTTCACTCAGCAGGGGCAGCCGGTCATTGCATTTAGAAGGATTCAGGTTAAACTTCGCTGTTACTCGTGTTCTTCCCCTTTCTCCTCCTCACCACCACCACCCACACTCAGCTCTCAGAGGTGTCGTTGCTACGCGATTGAGACGACGCCTGAGCACGCGCTAAACGAGGGTACCCATGCGCAACGGAACACCAAAATGCACTGACAAGAAAGTAGTAGTAGTAGTAGTGTTAGAAAATATTTACTGACGATTCCAAATTATAGATCACTGCGACTACCCGAATTGGAGAAATGCGAAAGCATTGACGCCTCCTCGAAACTCGTCGCCACTCGTTGCCCCTTTTTGTGTCCATTGACGTTTGCTTTTAATCAATTAGCTGATTAATCTCCCCATCAAACATTTTTGTTCGATTAATTATCACTCATCAAACACATTTCAATCCATTTCAAAATTTATTTTCACTTTTTTGTCCATTTTTCCACTATTCTGCCGTCCACTCACTATATCGACGTCCGCGCTATTTCGATGTTTTTTTTTTTACATTATTGTCTCTAATTATATAACTAATCATCCTATTGAGATCACATTTTTTGTGAATCGTCCTCACATCGTTCTCTATCGATCACAACCATTCGTATGACGCTACCTCTTCTGAGAACGTCACAATCGCTGCGGACACGTTTTGGTGACACGCTTTGGTGACACGATCCCGTCGACATGGCCTAGAAATGCTTTCGCATTAATAAAGAAGAAGTTTTCTTCTGCGCGTGATGTCCTTATTTCAGGACTTCAGCGGTCCAACACGAAACGCGTACGGATGACAGTTACGTAAGCAACTTCGAGTGGGCGCCATTAAAAGGCAAAGAAATGCGTAGTGTAAGCCGGCTCTTCGCAGCTTCTCACTGAAGTCATCAGCGCGAGCTGCCGGTGTCCACGAGGCTCTCTCGTAGAGGCTGGCGGGCGGGCCGCTTTACATAAGGTCCTAGTGCTTACATAAAGCGCGTGGGCTTGGACGGCCGGCGTAGGAAGGCCGGTGCTTTATTCTTCCCCAAGGACTCATTTACGCCGACGAAGGCCCGGGTGGCAGCTCTGCGCACACTTCGTTCATTCCTCGGGTTAACTCAGCACTGACGCGTTACTTGCGACATTGTGGAAAAGGGAGGAAAGGGAGTTGGTGTTGGTTGCGTGAAAGAGTTGCTATAGCTGTGGCAACAGCATTTGCGTGGGATGCAGCGGCCACACTCACTGCCTCGTGAGTGCGTTGTCACATGGCACAAAGTTCACCTCACGTGGCTGTCTTCTTAAAATTGCTTCATAGTATGGTCAGGAAGACGCGAACAGCCTTTGAGGCCACGACAAGCGTGGGGAAACGAAATTAATTTTTATTGTGATTATTATTACTGCGTAGCATTATAGTAGTCTTTCGACGAAAAACCCGATGTGTCTGTGCGTGTGTGTGTGCGCGCGCGTGGCCGCATTTCGATGGAGGCGAAATGTTAGATGTCCGCGTACTGTGCGATATCAGTTCACGTTAAAGAACACCTGGTAGTCTAAATTAAACCCCATAAAATCAAATCTTTTTTTTTAGCTGCGGAGAACGCCAATTGCTTTCAGTAGGCCTATAGGAAACCCGCCTGCCTTTGGTTCCATTTCTTCCTGCCTTACACGCATGCTAAAGCAAGCATACAGGTGTACAGCCACTGAGAATCAAGGCTCATATTTGACTAATAATGAGTCGTTGGGGAATTAAACAGTCTTCTGTGAGCAATTACCGCACTGCTAGGCCCAAAATAGAATGAGTAAATTAAACAGCGGGGCGGGAGCGTACTTAGCCATGCACCAGTTTATCTGCTTTGGGAACCTAAAAAAACCACACAAAGCGATCCAAATGTTCAGCGCTGCCAAGTTTGAGAACCCCTACGCTACGTTATACCACAAGACCTGGTAGTGATAGAACATACCCGAAAACAACCCCTCAGGCCTAACCCAATCGACTACTGATCCGGAGTTCCCGGGTTTGAACCCGACCGCGGCGGCTGCGTTTTTATGGAGGAAAAACGCTACGGCGCCCGTGTGCTGTGCGATGTCAGTGCACGTTAAAGATCCCCAGGTGGTCGAAATTATTCCGGAGCCCTCCACTACGGCACCTCTCTCTTCCTTTTTTCTTTCACTCCCACCTTTATCCCTTCCCTTACGGCGCGGTTCAGGTGTCCAACGATATATGAGACAGATACTGCGCCATTTCCTTTCCCCAAAAACCAATTATTATTATTATTATTATTATTATTATTATTATTATTATTATTATTATTATTATTATTATTATTATTATTATTAACCCAATCCCTGCCTTGCTATGGATGAGCGGCTGGCCGGCTACACTCAAGAACCACGACGTTGTTCCTGGTAGGTCGGGCCAGAACAGTTGGCCAGACCATCGATATCCTGGTCTAAAGACCTCACCCACGACAGCAAGCAATCTCACCTCTTTAGCGCTACGGTTATTCTCTCTCTCTCTCTCTCTCTCTCTCTCTCTATCTATCTATCTATCTATCTATCTATCTATCTATCTATCTATCTATCTATCTATCTATCTATCTATCTATCTATCTATCTATCTATCTATCTATCTATCTATCTATCTATCTATCTATCTATCTATCTATCTATCTATCTATCTATCTATCTATCTATCTATCTATCTATCTATCTATCTATCTATCTATCTATCTATCTATCTATCTATCTATCTATCTATCTATCTATCTATCTATCTATCTATCTATCTATCTATCTATCTATCTATCTATCTATCTATCTATCTATCTATCTATCTATCTATCTATCTATCTATCTATCTATCTATCTATCTATCTATCTATCTATCTATCTATCTATCTATCTATCTATCTATCTATCTATCTATCTATCTATCTATCTATCTATCTATCTATCTATCTATCTCTCTCTCTCTCTCTCTCTCTCCCTCGCTCTCTCCGAGCTCGCAGTTTCGAGCGACTTTCTCTCGCCGGTACCCGTACACTTAGCACCCAATGCTGCAGCTCCTACCACCCGATATAGCATATATGAACAAGCGGGGGAAAAAACGCAATGAGCAATTGCGCCTGTTCAAATGCAAATTGGCGCAAAAAAACAAGAACAAAAGAAGACTCGAGAACTATTTCAGCAGAAAGCTTTGTTAATTCCAACTGGCGTCGCCCTTGAAATTAATCACCCGCCTTGCTTATTTCGCCACATCGTTTCATAATTTAACTCCGCGTTCTTGTTCCTGGGTCGCGCCTCCCTTTGGAGCGTCGTTTATCTCCACACTCCCTCTCTCCTTTACCCTTTCCCTTCCCACTATACGTGGCTAGCGGCCAGACGTACGTAGCAAGAACAAATGTGCTCAGCAGCAGCAGAGATATAACCGTCGCTCGTGGGAAGAAGCGCTGGCTTTAATGCCGAGGATATGCTGGCACCGTTCCACCCATAGAATGTGAGAACAGGCTTAACCACTCTTGTATTCACTTGTGTCTTTTTTTTTTCTTGCTCCTGACTCGCGGTTGTTACTAATTAGAGTGGTTGTTGCGGAGAGGCAGTTGGTCAACAACTCCATGGGCCGCTCAGACTCTCCCGCGCCTATGGAGTTGGCATACACCACAAAGGATGCGGTGTCGTTCTGTGGTTGCTGGCGTTGGCGTAGTATTTTCTTCTCATATAACTCTCGCACCCACATGCTCTTTATTCCAGAATGCGCAGGTGGGCGATATGTTTGCTGGCGAGATTGCGTCATAGAGCTCCACGGAATCCGAGATGGCCGGTTATGGGTAGGGTGCTCGGAGGCGTGAGGCACCACAGGGAATAAATTTTATTCTTTTTTTTCTCAGTTACTCGCCTTGGGAGCGATGTGATAGCCGTCATTTAGACTGCAGTTATACAGAACGGTTTTATTTTTCTTTTCTTTTTTTTAGAGTTGTCATGTGACTTAATGAAACGTCTGATGAGAAGGAAGCTATCGTCAGTAAAAACCACACTCGCACAAATGCAGTAGCTGAGTGCAAATTGATACCAAGCGTTTCATTGACTGGCCAAGTCAAACACAATTGAACAGACGTTTCGGAGCGGGTTCCTCGTCAAGAATCAGCATCGGTTGTAACATGTTAAAAAAGAACCGTGTGAAGTGGGGTCGTGCGGGGACCCAGGGGCATGCCCCGATTTCCCCTGGACAATAAAGTTTCTCTCTCTCTCTCTCTCTCTCTCTCTCTCTCTCTCTCTCTCTCTCTCTCTCTCTCTCTCTCTCTCTCATATCTTTGGCATGTCAAGTAACTGCGATTCTTCATTTTTATTATGACACCTGACCAGACGATATTTTGTACAAGCCTTCATTAGTGCAGCTAACTATAAATGATTAGAACTTCGTTATAACGAGGCGGTTTATAACTAAATAATGGATATAACGAAGGACTGATGATTCCCTTGGAAGCTCGGTGAACACGGGCTATAACGAACCTACGGCTATAAAGAAATGATGGCCGGGCATTTTCAACTTCTTTATAACGAGGTTCAACCATTCACTTAGCTTTTAGGGACCCTACAGCCCCTTTTGTACACGTGTGAACTGCGTGCGCTGTCTTCCAGTCATCTAGTTGTGTACAGGTGCATGACAGAATTGCTGCTCGCGAGGGATGGCATGTGATCGTTGTGCGATGACTTGATAAGGGTCGGCGAAAGCAGCGCGGGGGGGGGGTGATTCTGGTGAGAGCGCTGCTGGGGCGCAGAGGTCACACTTTCGGGGGCGGTCAGCACGAGCCGTCGTGACGTATACAGTCGAGAGCGATTTGAATTTTATCACTTCCACTCCAGCCAAAATGAGCCAAGGAAATTCTTCCGCGGCGTGACGGTCACTTCTTCCGCAACGAACATGACAGTGGATAGGATAAACTTTGTTTGCTCTAATTACAAGGTCATTCAGCGGTCCGACAGAGTTCTTCCATCTTCTGTCTGGCAGGGTTGGTGCCCCTATTCCAGGGCTCCACTGAGGGTGGCTGCTCGTCGGGCATGCCGTATGAGCACCCGTTGTATACACGGGTCGCCGCTGGAGAGCACCCTCTCCCACTGTTCCGCACTCGGGTTTTTTACTCTATGGAATGCATTGTTTTTGCAGCATTCCCATGTATGGTGATAAAGGGTGGGCTTTGCGCCACATCATGCGCATGTGTCCCTATATTGCCCAGGGAACAATTTGCTTAGTATGACAGTGGAAGTATAAGGGATCCTTCGGCTAGCTGAGCTCATAGATTCGTAGCAGCCGTATTGCGAAAATAAGCTTTGTTATAGCAGCTTAATCCGAATAGGTTAACCCTGAAGTGATAATCTTCAAGGCGCGCTAGACTTGCACGTACGACGAGGCGGCATTTTACCGAAAAGCCAGAAGATGAATGTGGCGTCTCCGAAGATGGAATAGCTGTTTGGCGTGAGTGTCTGCTACGCGAGCAGTCATGGTTTCTCATGCCGCTTCAAGCCGCCCCCCCCCCCCCTCTCTCTCTCTCTCTAAGTGCCGCTTCGTCCCATTCACGCCTCAGTGTGTTTGTTTTGCCGCGTTCAGATGCTGGGGCCCGCTTTGCTGCAGTCCAAGCATTGCGCTCTCGAGAGCATACATAGATCGCATGCCCTGCTCCGCCGCACCGTTCCTTGTTGCACCTATTTTAGGCTGATTCACACAACGGACCGTTCGTCCGCGTATCACGTGTTCGTGCGTCACCAAATCGAGAGGCGTGCTGTCGGCCCGCGAACTGGACAACCAAGGAAGTTCAAGTGGCTCTCCCCTCGCGGGAATTAGCAGCGGCCCGCGAAGATGCGCGCGCCAGCTCTGGCAACCACCGCTCTTGCCAGTATTTCGGCTGCCGCATTTCGCTGAGTGGCGTTGAGCTGGCGCGCTGTCTTGACAAGCTGCATGCACTGCATCCACTACCATGACAAAGCGATCGACTGGGCTAGCAAGACGGCCCATGCCATTGAGGAATTGGACAAAGGGCCGCAACTGCACCATTCAGTCGCAGTCATGGGTCGGGAGGAAAAAACCAGTTTGACCAGTGTTGCCAAACGCTTTAAAATAATCTGGCAACAGTGGTACACCCAGCGCGTCGTCTGCTCTTTTGGCCCGTCGCATCCGCTTGACGTCATCGGATCGCAGGCCAGCATTTAGTGGCTCATGAACACGTGATGCGCGGGCCGCGTGCGAACGGACCATCGTGTGAATCGGCCTTTTAAAGCATTGACTAGGTCCGGAATGTGCCGGTCTCTTATATGCTGACTGTTGGTGTGTCCCTTGTCGGTTGAGACCACGGCTAGCGGACGGCGTTCTCTAGAAGGCGAGGTCGTCACACTGCAAAGCCAGGCAAAGGCATCGAACTAGTCTCAGCTTTTATACCGATCGCTTTGATGACAGGCGGCCTGAGGAGTACAAAGCTTTCATCATGCGCCATGTTACACTCGCGCCCGTACAAAGGCCTCTCTCATTATTTCCAAAACCACAGTATTGGCGTGTCGTGGCCACTTTGCCGCGTGCGTTTGATGCCATGAGAAGTGAAATCAAGCTTTTAAAAAAAAATTGCATGAAAACATGCATCTAAACAATTTCAAATACCATATCTCTGCCCGACTCTTTGGCTTCCCCCTGCTATGCTTTACTTTTTTTTTTGTTGTGGTTGATACTCAAAGTTTTCTGCTCAAAAGCACCTGAAATGCAACAAATGCGCTCCGCAGATGCCCTGCGTATCACATAGAATACAATTTGTTCTAGCGCCAATAGTTTCCCTTTTCTGAACAGAAAAGAATGCCCGGTTCCCAAAAGTATCGCACAAAATTGCATTTCCCAGCATATCTATTTGTTTAAACAAGTATTTTAATTTGTGGGATACACTGGATACACAGGTATCCCCCCCCCCCCCCCCCCCACCCACCCACCCACGTCCCCTGCGCCAGCGGCGATCGCGACTTCCACGGGCGCGCTGGCCACCAGGAATGTGGAGAGGGGGCACCCCTGCGACTCTGATCATTTCCGCCCCAGCACTGACGTGACGTCACGGCATCGCGCTGCCTTCTGCGGAGAGGGTGGCATGCCTAAGCTTGACGGCAACGATTTGCTGCTAGGGGGGCAATGACCGAGGGGATCAAAGGGGGAACTCGCGGCGGGAAATAGACTTTCTGGTCACCGGACCTGTCCTGACTGCCCTGAGGAACCCTTCCGCTGCCCGCCGGCCCCCGAACCCAACGCCGGTCGACGTCAGCGACTTGGTGAGCTAACGAACGTCTATTTTTAGGGATAGAACATTCTTCTGCAGTGTGCATTACCTCGCGTTAGGATAATAAACTGTTTCCTAGCGTGCCCTGCCGTTGCCTATTTCGTCCGGACCTGCCGTGGCTGCGACTCCGCGCCACGGGTTGGGGAAACGTGTTGCGTACTTGGAGAACGACTGCGTGTAGCTTGCACGGAAGCTCGCCTTCCCGGCCGGCTGGACGCAGAGTGACCCGCAAAATCTAAACGAGAATACTGAAATATATAAGCTTACTTATATTTCGATATTATTAGCGCATCTGTGTATGTACGCGCATCTTTATTGTTTCGAGGTGCCCCGTATGTTTTTCTAGGTTTTATTTCTTCATCAATATTACTCGCTAATAAATCTAGTATATTTAGATTTGTTTAATTTATCGGTAGTATCCACCAACGTCGAAGAGACCGCCATTTTAATGTCTGTGGAGCAATGGGAAAGGCGAGCACGCGGACGCAAATAAATTATCGCCTCTCGCTCCGGCCTCCACTGTTGAAGCTTTACGTGCTGAACAAAAGAACGGCGCCAGTGACGTCACGTGACTACCCCCTTTAGGGTCAGCTACGCACTTTTCCAAATATCTCCATTCTCCTAACTGTCGCGACTTTGGCAAGCAGCCTTTATAGACACAAGAAAGAAAAAAGTACAAAGCAACTTCACCTCGCAACGTCCTTGAAATTAATGACCCGCAAACTCATTTCCGTACATCGCCCCATAATTTTAACTCCGCGAACTTTCAACCACTGTTTTCATTGCTTAGGCGTTGCCCGGCTAATAAACAAGCAGAAGGAAAAGAAGAGGAGCGAACTGAAGCGAGCGTTCTTTATCGGATTCGCGTGCGCTGTGTGGAAGCAAACTAAAGAGAAAACAAAACAGCAAAATGCGCGAGCTTCGTTGGTGACAGCACGGAAAGGCTCCACGCGCGCAACGCATCGAATATTCAGCAGCAGTGACAGCAGCAGCTCGTTTCGTGATTGCGAGGCCTCCCATCTGTTTCCGCAGACCTCGCACGGACGACTTGCGCTCGCTCAGCGGCGGAAGGCAACGAGTTGAGAGCGATAACGGGCGCAAAAACAGTGTTGGCGACGGCGCGCCGAGCGGGCGCAGGCCATGCATCGCTTTGCGACCCACCCCGATTGCATTCGGGTGTGATAACATTAGGCTTACTTTACTTTGATTAAAGTGGTCTATGCAGTATATCAGTGCGGTGGCATTAGAGGCCTCAGCACGGAAAACAATTAGGTGGTTCCCTGCTTCAGTCACAGATTTCTCTGATTCGTCGAGACGGTTGTGACGTCACAGCTTGGCGGGGTGTGAAATAAGAGAGTAGAACTGGCCACAAGCAGCATTCGAGTGGGCGCAGGCCATGCATCGCTTTGCGACCCACCCTGATTGCATTCGGGTGTGATAACATTAGGCTTACTTTACTTTGATTAAAGTGGTGTAATGGAGTATATTAGTGCGGTGGCATTAGAGGCCTCAGCACGGAAAACAATTAGGTGGTTCCCTGCTTCAGTCACAGATTTCTCTGATTGGTCGAGACGGTTGTGGCGTCACAACTTGGCGGGGTGTGAAATAAGAGAGTAAGAACTGGCCACAAGCAGCATTCGAGACTGCGGGGTGTGCGAAGTAAAACTACGTTGTCCGGGCGGCCATCGTCACCTTTTTTTAAAGTTATTTTGCATCCCTGCTGTGCGGAGAAGGCCGGTGCTGTGCAAACAAACATGCATTGAATGCGGAGCGGAGATGCTCACGGCGGCGCTGGAATCGAATCCTCTACAGAGTTTATTGCAGTGATGCAATGTTCTATGTGCACGAAGTATGTACAAAGCATTAGGAAAACTGTCAAATCAACACGGTGCGTAACACCTGAGCAACCATGCACTAGAAAAGAGGGGACGCACAGCACATCACTAAGAGTATTACTATTTATTCATTACTAAACGCCTTTGTTCTAACAGAGGCCCAAGCCCATAGCACTGCCATTTTTTGTGTGCGGTCTGTTGGCTACATTGGGCTCTATCTCCTGCGTGTGTCGCAAAAAACGAAAAAGTGCAATAAACTTCACTGAATAAAAAAAAAGCTCGCTTAAAGTGTACACACAGACGCACACGCACACAAAATAAAAAGACAAACCACAGTAAAAGCAACAGCACAAAGTGAAAAAAGTGGCACCGGGACAAAATGGCTGCCTTTCTTTCCTACGATGGGTTCCAGAATATGCGGTAAATATTTGCTTGCTAACGAAACTTCTGGAAAAGATCCGTATAGTGTATATAAATAGTATTTAGAATTTCATCGTTTAACGAACGTATTTGCTCTTCAAGACTTATGCTGCCACCTATGGCGCGAAGACGCTGCGGTAGAGAGTATATAATCGCGCTTGCGCCTCGAAGGCATTCCAAAATCTCGAATGCCTCCGCGGAGCTCCGTCGACTTGAATGTCATGTGAACCGAATGCCGTTCAAAAACGTCGTGTAGCAACGCAGGTTTGGCAGTCGAGTCGAATGCCACTCCGGTATGAACACATTCTGGTCTTACGCTTCCTTTAGGTGAGCAATCATTATCCTGAGGTGACCTTCTGCGGAAACAAGATTCGCAGTGTCAGTATATCATGAGTGTTTTCCAGAAGTCGTGTAGTTCAATTAAAAAGAACATGTCTCAGGGCTTATTAATCGAGGACAGTGAAGTGAGATACCGTATAGAATTCGATGTCTAAGTCGTTTTTTTTTTTCAGTGTCTGTTGCATGATATCATGGAAGACTACTGCATCTTTGCAAGTGACGAAACAATGCTGTAGTGATTCTAGAGCCGCAGCCTACTCAATTCCTAATAAGGAAGTAATTACTCAGTGGCATCAACCAAAGCCCAGGTTTACAGCTACAAACGAAAGCTATACAGCTTCCACAGAAACTTTGTTGTGAAGGAAAAAAGCTAACGGTCCTGGTTTGCTTTGTTTGTATATAACGAGCTTCTCCGGTGAAGTGGTGGACCCGGTTTCGAACCCCGGACCAGGATGAATTTTTCATTAACAACGAAGTTTCTGTGGAAGCTGCATACCTTTCGTTTGTAACCGCAAGGCTGCGCTTGAGTGGACGCCAATAAATAATTGCTCTCTTATTAAAAATCTACTACGCGTTGGGGATTCTCCTGAACACCTGACCGGCCTACCATTCCGCGTTTTAAACTGCCCGTCTCTTGCGCTGTACCTTTTGTGTCGTTGTTTTAATCAACTTTCCTCCGCTTTCAATCTCGAGCCGCCGCGGTGGCTCAGTGGTTATGGCGCTCGGCTACTGACCCGTAAGACGCGGGTTCGATCCCGGCCGCGTCGGTCGAGTTTCGATGGAGGCGAAATTCTAGAGGCCCGTGCACTGTGTGATGTCAGTACACGTTGAAGAACCCCCAGTGGTCGAAATTTCCGGAGCCCTTCACTACGGCGTCCCTGAGTCGCTTCGGGACGTTAAACCCGCACAAACAGCATTAATTGCACTGATCGACCCTCTAATTTTTTTTTACGAGAAGGCTACGAAATTCCATAGTTTAGCTCGCCGATCGGTAGCCCCATGCTGCAGGCTCGTTTTTATTTGAAAGTGAGCGACCACCACACCCGTAATATGTTATTCATTGTGCTCGCTCGAGACGAAAGCAATCATTCCATTCTGAACCAGGGCGAAGGTAGCAAGCGTCATCATTGCCCTGCGGCGGCCCGCGACCTCCTCGTGTACCGCGTTCGTTCTACCACTTTGGTCAACGTCGTCGGTCGCGGCAAAGGCGGCCGCCGAAGAAACAAACAAGCTTTGCAAGCGCTGATTTGTCACCATGGCTCTCTCTCTCTCCCTTCTATCGCGCTGGCGAGAGTAATTGCTTTCGCTCTTATCAATCGCTTTTCGTGACGTTTTTACGAGCCGATGTGGCCAACGCCACCAATCGCAGACTGGCGACTGGGGCTGCAGCTTGCAAAACTGTGCCGATTTGGAAGTTTAGACGTGTCATTCATCATATCTAGAGGGGGCTGCTTTCGCTAATGGCGCTCGCGTGCTTCCTCATCCTGCTGCTCGTGCAGCCTAACCGGCGGCGCAGAGAGCGTGAGATCGCGAACGCACAAATTGTTTTCCCGCTCGAAAGGTGCTTGGCTGTCGTCTGGGCGGCATCCTGCGGCGCTCAGCCAGTCTTCCGTTTCCTGCGCTCGAAATGCGGGCGCGGAGAAAAACGAGCCGCTCTGGAAGGTGGCTACCGCGTGTAATAGTTTAACCGCACCCGTTACGGCAGAGATGGGGATGCGATGTGACACGCATTTCTTTCTTTCTTTCTTTCTTTCTTTCTTTCTTTCTTTCTTTCTTTCTTTCTTTCTTTCTTTCTTTCTTTCTTTCTTTCTTTCTTTCTTTCTTTCTTTCCTTCTTTCTTTCTTTCTTTCTTTTCAAATCAGATCTTTATTCCAAGATCATTGATGCTGGGGACACGCGTGACAGTCCACCCGACACTTCCACAACATCCGACACATCTATAATGTGCTTTGACACCACTTCATCCTCATGGGCCCAGTTGCCTTGGCATAACTTGTCAGCATAACTCATAACACAATTGTCTGCTGTGCGCCCAAAGCTTCGACACTGGGTGCATCGAGGCGTACGACATTGATGCCGTATACATGGCCCACACGGTTACAACGAAGACACAGCGGAGGCCTGCCTGGGATCGCAACTCAAGCTTGTACCCCGAAAACGTTGAGCGTGTGAGGAATTGTATTTGCTGACACTCCGTCCACGTGCTCCATTCCGGGGCACCGCCACTTCTCGCGCTCGATAGTTGGTACAGTTCAAAAAGGCTCCAAAGCTTCCACAATCCTGCGGTGCTCCATATAGCGCGGGAGCCAAAGAAGCTGAAGCTTCACGTTTTTGGCGTCCGCGTCAAACACAATACATTTTAGAACCTTTGACGTGGGTCTCTGCATTGTCAATAAGCTTCTGTTCTGAGGAACTGCTTTCGCAGGTAACCATCCAAACGTGGCTCATTTGGTGCTGGCCAATACACAGAATCTCACGGAGGTCCACAAACTGCGCGAGCGCGTCTCGGAAGTCGGGAGCACGGTATGGGTGACCCTTGAGGTCACCATGCAGAAAGACGGTGTTGAGGACAACATTACCGGTAGGTAGTCGAGGGAGGACAACTTCGTACGAGTCCGTGGCAACTTCAGGTGTCGGGAGACCTCGGCCAACGGCCGATGCGCTGTTTCCAGCTAGAAGCATTTTAACACACAGCCGTCCACAACGGCTTTCCCTTCCTCTTCCGCCACGACGGCTCAAGGTTTAACCATCAATAAAGGCACATCTAGTGAATGCGCTCTTCCGATGCAGAATAATATTAATTGGTTTTGGGGGCAAAAGACATGGTGCAGTATCTGTCTCATATATCGTTGGACACCTGAACCGCGCCGTAAGGGAAGGGATGAAGGAGGGAGTGAAAGGAGAAAGGAAGAGGTGCCGTAGTGGAGGGCTCCGGAATAATTTCGACCACCTGGGGATCTTTAACGTGCACTGACATCGCACAGCACACGGGCGCCTTAGCGTTTTTCCTCCATAAAAACGCAGCCGCCGCGGTCGGGTTCGAGCCCGGGAACTCCGGATCAGTAGTCGAGCGCCCTATCCACTGAGCCACCGCGGCGGGGCAAAAACTATATAACTTAATCAGAAAGTAATAATAATAATTGGTTTTTGAGGAAAGGAAATGGCGCAGTATCTGTCTCATATATCTTTGGACACCTGAACCGCGCCGTAAAGGAAGGGATAAAGGAGGGAGTGAAAGAAGAAAGGAAGAATAGGTGCCGTAGTGGAGAGCTACGGAATAATTTCGACCACCTGGGGATCTTTAACGTGCACTGACATCGCACAGCACACGGGCGCCTTAGCGTTTTTCCTCCATAAAAACGCAGCCGCCGCGGTCGGGTTCGAACCCGGGAACTCCGGATCAGTAGTCGAGCGCCCTAACCACTGAGCCACCGCGGCGGGGTTAATCAGAAAGCCAATTTGAAAAAGAAATTGCTTATTTGAGGAAAGGAAATGGCGCAAGGCACATCCTCTTCTTAAAACCTGCTTTCATTTTTCTTCCCTTGCTGCGCGGTTGGGGTGTCCACCGATATATGTGAGACAGGCGTCATTTCCTTTCCTTAAAACCAACTTCATTTCACTTGCTTTCCCTTATGGTGCGATTCGGGCGTACACCGAGATATGTGAGACGCGTTATGTCCTCGCGTGACTTCCAGCTACATTGAAGGTCAAACTTGCGGCCACGCTGACGGCGGTGGTGGTAGTGGTTTTTTTTTATTAAAATAATATAAAAAGGAAGGAAAAGATTTTTGCTAGCCCCGGCATCTGCCATCGATACTGAAGCACCTGAGCTGGGACAGCGGAAATAAAGGATAGCAGGCAGAATGGAGAAATTAAATGAAAGAGGTGAGGGGACAGGAAGAGAGGATATGGGGAGAAGTAATATATACAAACTATTTACACAATAAGAAATGTGTCCAAGTTGTGCGCATGATTAGTTCATTTTAGAGGAATTAAAACACACGCGCACAGCACTGTGTTGGCTACAACTGGAGTGGGGCGTCCAGTTATTAATCGTTCAAGGTAGAACTCGCGGAGCGTTCGGTCACTGCGTGTAACTACCTGACGGGGCCGAAATGCTTTCGCTTCAAAAAGAAATAAAAATTATTGCGTAAAAAACTCGTTTAAGCCAGCTTTCGGAATAAAAGATGAAATTTGGACGGCCGGCATAAAGGCCGGCGGGCCGCTTATTAAGACCCCTGCTCTGAACAACAAAAAAAAAAAATCGAGATCACTCCGGTAACCTGCCTTGGAGTAATGCGAAAGCACTGACGGCTCCTCGGCGCCTCTCTTTGACTCTCTCTCTGTACATGTTGTCTGGACGTTGAAGCTGCACTATGCGATGGCACAGACGGCTTAAACATGATGCCACAGCCCACACAACGCGCAATTAAGCACCACGGCATCAGCACGCGAGAACGACTGGCGTTCAAACGGCGCGCCAAAAAGGAAGGGGCCGTATACTCATTTCAAGTTTTTTGGTGCGCCGTCGCTATATCGTCGCTATACCGTCTCTCTCACGCGATCGTGACGTCACTTCGGCGAACCGCCAATGGCGTAGGAGCGACGCGGATGCTTCGACGCACATAGAAGCGGTACACTCATTTCACGGATGCTTCGAATTGCGTCCAAGCGGTATATGACGGTTCGCGTGGCATCGCTCCGCGCCGATACATCATTAATTCCCCGTAACATTTTTCATTAAATGATTAATTAATTGGATTTCGACTAAATGCGCATTTTCCTCCGCTTCATCTGAGTATTCATTTCGGGTGCTCAAATTTGGCGCTACGCTTGGCTCCATCCACACTTCCGGGCTAGTGGTCTCAAAACTTCCGCCGTTTTCAAAATTGGCGCCACTTTTCTCTAAAACTGTTCTACCGATTTCCAACTTCTTTTAGTTATTGTTCCGATTACCACTGCTTTGACGTGACCTGTTTAAGAGCATGACCTTACAAACATAAACAAGGAAAGAACGCACCCGCTTCGAAACTCACGCCACGTTTTTCATCGGCCGTTCCAACCACCACATAACAAGACTTCCTCGGCGAGAGGTGCATGTATGCCAGCACAAGAATTCTAATTTTTGATTCGTAAATGAAAGCCCCGTAGGGCTTCCCAAAAATTCGGGGTGATTTTCCCCAGTTGGCAAATGGACGCTCAATGCACACACTTTCGCTAACCATATCCTTACTAAAAGGACCAGACATTTTGCTCCACGTGCGCAACGTACTTTTTTTAGGTTTGATCTTTTAAACTGCAAAATATTTAGCAATTTATTTAGTTATAAAAGGGATTTTCCATCTCTGCATTATGTTTTATATTTAAACTGAGTAATACTAGCCTTTTTATGTAAAAAGATGCTCATTTTTGATGTAATAAAGAAGCTCGAGATCTTACACCAATGTTGCTACGTTTAGGTAGAGAGATTGCTAGTGCGTTGAATATGCACGGCGTGCTGGGCGATACGCAGCGCCATCTTTAATAGCTGGTCAAGCAAGCGTAAGAAGATAATGTGACTATGCAAAAAATACTGGTTATTTCTTTTCTTTGCGCATACTTTATATACCTACGCTAGTAATCTGGCAGAATGAAAGGTTGGCGGAAAACGATTAGCTGGACGAATGGATTGATAACGGGCGGACTCTTCCGACGTCTCACGATTTACCTCTCTCCATCTGTATCAAACGCAGCGCATGCACCGTGGAAGATGAGTGGCTAAAACGGCGAAAACGGTGTGTGTAGCCAAGGCCTCGTGTAGTTCTGTGACCCGTGTCCGCTGACCTAATCGGTGCTGTTCGCCCCTGTTGGATAATCGGTAGAACTATAGTGAACTAGAACTATCCTAGTGGCGCGAACGGAAGGGCGCGGGCGTGCCGTTTGGCGTAGAAACCACCAGGTGGCGCCACTGCAACTTTTCTAGCGGCGTCGTCGCTGGAGCTTGTGTGTGTTTCTCCGAGTCGTTGTTGCAGTGTGGTTCACTAATACGCCTGTAGTCAATAAACATGCATGTCATTTGCTTCAACTAGCTTCAACGTAACTTCATAGGCACCTTTTTTCCCCCACCGTGACCCTTTGAGCATTTCGGCGATGATGAAAAACCGCGTCGTCGTATACCGTCTGCTAGCGAGAACGGGCGTCGGGCAATGAGAGAGGCTCACGGATTTGACGGTGGATGTTAGTTGTCTAGATGCATCTTTTATCAGGCTGATATTGTTTACCTGCGATTATATTTTGGTACCACGGGGTTTAACGTCCTAAAGCAACTCAGACTATTAGGGACGCCGTAGCGGAGGACACCGGAATTTTCGATCACCCGGGTTCTATAACGTGCATTGACATCGCACAGTACACGGGCCTCTAGCATATCGCCTCCATCAAAATGCGATCGGCGCGGCCGGGATCGAACCGGTGTCTTTTGGGTCAGCATCCGAGCACCATAACCACCGGGCCACCGCGGCGACTTAATTATAGAGAAATACACCCCTCATTCATCTGTCCGCGCGCCTACCTGTGATCTAGTCTTACGGAAATCAGTTTTTTTTTTTCTGAGACGGCTAAGCGGTCTCAGAAACGCATTTTCAGAAAATTTTACCCATGACTGAAAATATTTCCACCCCAATTTTCGGAAAATTTTACTTGCAGTGTATGCATGACATAAGCCAGGTTGGTAAGACACGGGAGGCGAGCATTATACTTTTATTGGCAAGTGCGGACATGTGAAAGAAAAACTGAAGAAAATATTGGTTTAATGGCAGGCACATTATTGGCGTAACCAGCCTAAATGAGGTTACATAGAAATTTCATCCGTGGAAACTTGCAGCTACCCTAACAGGGTGCTTCGATCGCAAATCTAAGTGCATCGACTCATTTTCAGGTACTTAGAAGCGTGGCATTTCCGGTTGTTGCTGCTATTGATGCTTTTCATAATAAAGTGAAGGCGGGTAGTTATGTAAAAAGCAGTGAGTTCGGCTGCAACATTCTCGCAGTGGTCTGGACAGCCAAGTCTGAGCTCAGTTTTTGCCTTAACCACATCTACAATATCAATTATACTGTCTGCATGTAGTTCTAGGAGGCTAAAACATGTTGTGAACGCATTTTCTAGGTGAGCTACAAATTTGTACAGAGCGGCAGCGGGATACAGAAGACCACCATTGTCTTTCATGCGAGTGAACTGGGCTAGGTTTAAGTTCCCAGCCGCCTCTTTGGTCAACAAAAGCAAATTGAGGCAGCTTTCACAGTTTGTCTTCAGGACGCATTTCCTGGCCACATAACCGGCTATATAAAATATTAGCCGGCTGTCACTTGATGGCACAGTGCAAGTGGAATGGTCTGGGGGTAATTTCGGGAGCACTGCATTTGCTGCATCTATGTTGCCTGCATCTAGCAGTTTATCAACAAGTTCCTGCCTGCCACTATGGGAGCTTTGCTGGCCAGCATCTGCATCCAAAAGGGAACTGAGGATGCCAGGCTCGCAGTTTCCCGTGGAAACAGAGTGCGCAAGGTTGTTGAATGTAAGGCAGTTCACAGTAACTATGAATTGCTGTGGTGTTGGGTGGGTATTGCACCCAGAAGACTGGCGCACAATTCCAAAAAGATGTTCAACTGGATCCTGGCTTAGCCTACTGGTCATCAGGTAGTTGAAGCCTGCACGTTCTGTTAAGTACTCCAACAGTGACAGCACACTAGACAGTGCAACACGCAGTCCTGTAGCTGTGGACTGGCTTAAAAAGCCCTCCTTTCCATTAGTGTGTTTTTCCCATGCACTCAGGAGCAACAAAAATGAGCGAAGCTTTTCAACAGATGGAGAATTGGGACGCAGAGCCTCGGTAGTGAAGCGAGATGTCTACACACGGATCAGATCACGGATGGTCCTGAAACAGAAATAAGTTGCTTAGCACAAATCAGGAAACAATGCACAACAATGAGACTGTCTTATGGTCGTAACGATGGAAAAGTTTTCAGCAGCAAAGAAATAAGTTTTGCTACTCACTCAAAAAAATGGAGAGTAGCCGAAATGTGACCGCAGGTCTCTTCAATCTCAGCCCTGTGCAGCTGCAGCCCCTTAACGACTTTGTCACTGAAGAGTTGAAAGGCTAGAGACACCCTCTGAACCTCTAAACTGTGGGGATTTGTGTGGCTAGATGTGATCCCGTACAGGGCTTGTAATGCAACATTTTTGCCATCAAGAGCAATGGCTCTGCAGACACTTCTTAGCGACACCTGAAATGTAAAAAAATATGTTACATAGTTGTTCTCTTCCTAGTAAAAAATAAACCTGTGTACAGCACTTACACGACCCTCTGGCAGCAGGTAGTCGGAAGCCAGCAAGCCATTGCGCAGGCACTTTATCAAGTGAGGGAAGTCCGACAGAAAATAGAGCCGACGTTCTGGATCCATGGGATGTGGTGCACCACACTTCGTGCTTGTTGAAGATGCGCGGACGCCCATCATATTCCACATCTTCCTATTCCAGGTGGCTCCGTCAGACGTGATAAAGTCGACTTTCAAACCTGCCTTTTCTGACAAAGTCACAGCTTCCAGCATTATTTTTGTGAGTAGAGCTCCTTTTATGTTTCCTTTCGTGGCAAACGCAGCGAGCACTTGAGTCCACTTGCCAACAAATGGGATAAACATAACCATCCCATGGTCACAGACAGTGTGTTTTTCTTCTTCTAATGTAAAAGGGCCAAGATCTACAATACCTTCGATGTGACCCGTAGTAGTGACCGACAAGTGTTCAGACTTCATTTCGTCTACAATGAGACCTCCATGTCTCCTGAACTCATCCATTGAGCTAGTCTTTTCGCTCAGCACGTCAAGTACTTTCATGTTGAAACCAAAGCCTGTCTTGTATGACTTTAGGTACTTCCTCAGAGTTGTTTTGCTGGGGATGGCAAGTATTTTTTTCTTTTCTAAGGTGCTCATACAGTGCGGGGCTCTTCATTTTCATCATCAGACACTCAAGCACCCACTCGTTTGAATACCTCCTGCCATGGGTTCCAAAAGGCTCCAAAGCCTCAACAAGTGCGATCGGGAATCACCTTGGTTTAATAATGTTTTAAAAAGACTCTCCAATAAAAAGAAGCGCTTGTTCCGCTCTGCGAAGTTGTTGAATTCTAAACAACGATGGGAGGCCTACTTTTCCGCAACTGCAGAGTACAAAGGTGTGCTAAAAAACGCAAAGGACACATTTTTTTAACCACACACTGCCTGCTATGCTGGTCAATAATCCAAAACAATTTTGGAATGTAGTTAACAAGAAAGACCCTTCCACAATACTACTTACTTCTTCTGATGGTGTTGCCTTTCCTCCATACGAATGTGCTTCTGTTCTAAACAATATAGTTGCTGCGGCATTTTCTACCAACGTTTCTCTTGTTCATCGCGTGTGCCCTGTTTTTGATGCTCTTCCTATGGATCCAGTTATATTCGACGCGTCAGGCATCCAGTGCATCATAGAAAATCTTAAGGTTTCCTCTTCCTGCGGTGTTGACAACATTAATTCGAAGTTTTTAATTAATACAAAGTACTATTGTTCCATAATTCTTACTAAATTGTTTGAGCAGTCTCTTGCAACAGGTTGTATTCCCAATGATTGGAAAATTGGGAAGGTGATTCCACTGCATAAGTCCGGAAGTAAACATTCTCCTGATAACTTTAGACCTATATCACTCACTAGTATTCCATGCAAGATCATGGAACACGTCATATATTCTGATCTCATCTCTTTTTTAGAATCTAACTCCTTTTTCAGCATTGCCCAGCATGGTTTTCGTAAGTCTTTTTCATGCGAAACTCAGCTTATATGTTTCACACATGACCTTCATTGCATCCTTGACCACGGGTCTCAGGCAGATTGCATATTTTTGGACTTCTCGAAAGCGTTTGCCACTGTTTCACATGAGCTTCTCTTTCTTAAATTAAGCAGTCTTAACATAGACCCTAATGTCCTTGCATGGCTACAATGCTTTCTTTCTAACCGTTCACAATTCGTAACAGCGAACAATATAAACTCTCATTCTTTGCCTGTCCGTTCCGGCGTGCCTCAGGGGTCAGTTCTTGGGCCCCTCCTTTTTCTCATCTATATAAATGACTTACCGGCTAACATTTCTTCTTCAATTAATCTTTTTGCCGATGATTGTGTTATTTACCGCGAAATTAAATATGGTAATGATGTCTCTTGTCTTCAATCCGATATTAACAAGGTTCTTGACTGGTGTTTTACTTGGAGCATGCAGCTAAACATTAATAAGTGTAAACATGTACGCATTTCTCGTCTCTCTAATGCCCCTTCTTCTTATCACATTAACAACGTGTCTCTCGAAACCGTGTCATGTTATAAATATCTGGGTGTTTACGTTTCTTGTAACCTGTCTAAATAACGCTGATCGCATGCTTGGGTACCTTCGCAGAAATTTTTCACGTTCATCTACTTCAATAAAATTATTACTTTATAAAACATTGGTTCGGTCCAAGTTAGAATATGCTGCATCTGTCTGGAGCCCTGGTATCGATTCACTCGTTTCAGATTTGGAAGCTGTACAGAACCGCGCATGCCGTTTCATTCTTTCTAATTATCACCGAACAAGCAGTGTAACCGCCATGAAATCAAGTTTGTCCCTACCACTTCTTTCCCACCGCAGATCAATAGCCTAATTGTGTCTCTTTCATAAAATTTACCACAACAGCTTTCTCAATCCTAAGTTACTGTCTAGACCATGTTACAAATCAGCACGCGTTGATCACCGTCATAAAGTTGGAATCCCATCTTGTCACACCAAATGTTTTCATGACTCATTCATACCCCGAACTTGTGTCAGCTGGAATCACCTTCCCCACGACATCGCAGGTATTTCCGATAACAATGCATTTCGTAAAGTCCTTAATGTTTCTTTGTGAGTATGTGTCGTTTATTACTGTATAAAAATTGCCTTTTTTACTGTCTACACACTGTTTTAATATATCCCCACTGCATTCTAATCTTATTGCCTTCCTGTGTTTTCACTTTTTATGTATTCCTGGTTTATTTTTGTTTTCCCTCCTTGTTGTGGCTGTTTAGGCTGAATTTTTATGTATTCCCACTCCCCTCTGTAATGCCTTCGGGCCCTGAGGGTACAATAAATAAATAAATAAATAAATAAATAAATTAATAAATAAATAAATCCTGCGGTGCTCCATATAGCGCGGGAGCCAAAGAAGCTGAAGCTTCACGTTTTTGGCGTCCGAGTCAAACGCGATACATTTTAGACCTTTGACGTGGAACACTGCTTTGTCAATAAGCTTCTGTATTGAGGAACTGCTCTCGCAGGTAACCATCCAAACGTGGCTCATTTGGTGCTGGCCAATACACAGAATCTCACAGAGGTCCACAAACTGCGCGAGCGCGTCTCGGAAGTCGGGAGCACGGTATGGGTGACCCTCGAGGTCAGCATGCAGAAAGACGGTGTTGAGGACAACATTACCGGTAAGTAGTCGAGGGAGGGCAACTTTCTACGAGTCCGTGGCAAATTCAGGTGTCGGGAGACCTCGGCCAACTGCCGATGCGCTGTTTCCAGCTAGAAGCATTTTAACACACAGCCGTCCACAACGGCTTTCCCTTCCTCTTCCGCCACGACGGCTCAAGGTTTAACCATCAATAAAGGCACATCTAGTGAATGCACTCTTCCGATGAATAATATTAATTGGTTTTAGGGGTAAAGGAAATGGTGAAGTATATGTCTCATATATCGTTGGACACCTGAACCGCGCCGTAATGGAAGGGATAAAGGAGGGAGAGAAAGAAGAAAGGAAAAGAGGTGCTGTAGTGGAGGGCTCCCGAATAATTTCGACCACCTGGGGATCTTTACCGTGCACTGACATCGCACAGCACACGGGCGCCTGTCGCGTTTCGCCTCCATCGAACCGTGGCCGCCGCTGTCTGGTTCGAACCCTGTACACCAGTTCAGTAGCCGAGCGCCCTAGCCACTGAGCCACCGCAGCGGGTAAAAATTTCCATAGATAGCCATATTGACACACACACAGTAGTAGGCATTTTTTATTACTTGTTAAACACCTTGCTTTCTTCGAAACATTAAAGGCGCTCACACAAGAGAGTATATATTTAATATAGCTTTGCTGATATTTACAACTGTATAATTCCTCGTTGGATGCTAAGATATATAACTTAATCCAGTTCCAAGCGACGCGTATACCTTACAGATAATTTCAGAAAGACAATTAGAAAAAAGAAATTGCTTATTTGAGGAAAGGAAATGGCGCAAGGCATATCCTTTTCTTAAAAGCTGCTTTCATTTTTCTTCCCTTGCCGCGTGGTTCGGGTGTCCACCGATATATGTGAGACAGGCTTCATTTCCTTTCCTTAAAACCAACTTCATTTCACTTGCTTTCCCTTATGGTGCGATTCGGGCGTACACCGAGATATGTGAGACGCGTTATGTCCTCGCGTGACCTCCAGCAACATTGAAGGTCAAACTTGCGGCCACGCTGACGGCGGTGGGGGTAGTGGTTTTTTTTTAATTAAAATAATATAAAAAGGAAGGAAAAGATTTTTGCTAGCCGCGGCATCTGCCATGGATACTGAAGCACCTGAGCTGGGGCAGCGGAAATAAAGGATAGCAGGCAGAATGGAGAAATGAAATGAAAGAGGTGAGGGGACTGCAATAGAGGATATGGGTGGTGGTGGTAGTGGTTTTATTAAAAATAATAGTAAAAAAGGAAGGAAAAGATTTTTGCTAGCCCTGGCATCTGCCATCGATACTGAAGCACCTGAGCTGGGGCAGCGGAAATAAAGGACAGCAGGCAGAATGGAGAAATGAAATGAAAGAGGTGAGGGGACAGGAATAGAGGACAGGGGGAGAAGTAATATGTACAAACTATTTACAGAATAAGTAATGTGTCCAGGTTGTGCGCGTGATTAGTTCATTTTAGAGGAATTAAATCACACACGCGCACAGCACTGTGTTGTTTACAACTGGAGTGGGGCGTCCAGTTATTAATCGTTCAAGGTAGAAATCGCGGAGCGTTCGGTCACTGCGTGTAACTACCTGACGGAGAACAGACGGGACGTCAAGCCTGTGTGGTCGAGGAATGCACAGAGGCTCACCAAGGTTCGCTCACGAGTGCGCGCACTGCCCTGCGGCCACTATAGCGCCTTGATGGAGTCTGGTAGCATGCCCTGCGCCCTATAGGCCGCGAGCATATCGCGACGAGCATCGGCGAACGCGGAGCAGCGAAGGAGCAGATGTTCTAGTGTTTCCACTGCACCGCATCCGTCACACACATCACTCGTCGCGATTCCGTGACGCACCCGTCGTTCCCCGGGCCACACGCAGCCAATGCGCGCGCGGAGGATCATTGCACGTTGCGACCGTGTAAGTGCACGACAGCCGGTGACACTGTCGATGCGCTCACCTCCCGCGATGCGTGGGTCGGGGTGCTGCTTTCGGAGATGGTCGTGAATGGCCGCACGCACGTCCTCCAGCGCAAGGGGCAGATATGGGGAGAAGTAATATATACAAACTATTTACACAATAAGAAATGTGTCCAAGTTGTGCGCGTGATTAGTTCATTTTAGAGGAATTAGAACACACGCGCCCAGCACTGTGTTGGCTACAACTGGAGTGGGGCGTCCAGTTATTAATCGTTCAAGGTAGAACTCGCGGAGCGTTCGGTCACTGCGTGTAACTACCTGACGGGGCCGAAGTGTTTTCGCTTCAAAAAAAAAGAATAAAAATTATTGCGTAAAAAACTCGTTTAAGCCAGCTTTCGGAATAAAAGATGAAATTTGGACGGCCGGCATAAAGGCCGGCGTGCCGCGTATTAAGACGCCTGCTCTGAACAAAAAAAAAAATCGAGATCACTCCGGTAACCCGCCTTGGAGTAATGCGAAAGCACTGACGGCTCCTCGGCGCCTCTCTTTGACTCTCTGTACATGTTGTCTGGACGTTGAAGCTGCACTATGCGATGGCACAGACGGCTTAAACATGATGCCACAGCCCACACAACGCGCAATTAAGCACCACGGCATCTGCACGCGAGAACGACTGGCGTTCAAACGGCGCGCCAAAATGGAAGGGGCCGTATACTCATTTCAAGTTTTTTTTTTTTGGTGCGCCGTCGCTATATCGTCGCTATACCGTCTCTCTCACGCGATCGTGACGTCACTTCGGCGAACCGCCAATGGCGTAGGAGCGACGCGGATGCTTCGACGCACATAGAAGCGGTATACTCAATTCACGGATGCTTCGAATTGCGTCCAAGCGGTATATGACGGTTGGCGTGGCATCACTCCGCGCCGCTACATCATTAATTCCCCGTAACATTTTTCATTAAATGATTAATTATTGGATTTCGACTAAAATTCCTTCCCCGCCGCGGTGGCTCAGTGGTTAGGGCGCTCGACTACTGATCCGGAGTTCCCGGGTTCGAACCCGACCGCGGCGGCTGCGTTTTTATATGGAGGAAAACCGCTTAGGCGCCCTTGTGCTGTGCGATGTCAGTGCACGTTAAAGATCCCCAGGTGGTCGAAATTATTCCGGAGCCCTCCCCTACGGGACCTCATTCTTCGTTTCTTCTTTCACTCCCTCCTTTATCCCTTCCCTTACGGCGCGGTTCAGGTGTCCAACGATATATGAGACAGATACTGCGCCATTTCCCTTCGTCTGAGTATTCATTTCGAGTGTTCAACTATGGCGCTACCCAAGATTGGCGCCACTTTTCGCTGAACTGCCGTAATGATTTCTAACTTTTTTTTTAGTTTTTCTTTAGTTATTGTTCCGATTACAACTGTAGAGATGTATGTATGTATGTATGTATGTATGTATGTATGTATGCCAGCACAAGAATTCTAATTTTTGATTCGCAAATGAAGCCCCGTAGGGCTTCCCAAAAATTAGGGGTACCTTCACCTGTACCCATATATGCCCACCAATGACACTCTTAGTCGCTAACGATATCTTTACTAAAAGGACCAGACATTTTGCTCCAGGTGCGCAACGTACTCTTTTTAGGTTTGCTCTTTTAAACTGCAAAATATTTAGCAATTTATTTAGTTATAGAAAGCATATCCCATATTTACATTATGTTTTATATTTGAACTGAGTAATACTAACCTTTTTAATATAAAAAGATGTTCGTTTATGATGTAATAAAGAACCTGGATATCTTACACCAATGTTGCTACGTTTAGGTAGAGAGATTGCTAGTGCGTTGATTATGCACGGCGTGCTGGGCGATACGCAGCGCCATCTTTAATAGCTGGTCAAGAAAGCAAAAGAAGACAATGTGACTATGCAAAAAAACTGATTATTTCTTTTCTTCGCGCATACTTTAATTACCTACGCTAGTAATCTGGCAGAATGAAAGGTTGGCGGAAAACAATTAGCTGGACGAATGGATTGATAACGGGCGGACTCTTCCGACGTCTCACGATTTACCTCTCTCCATCTGTATCAAACGCAGCGCATGCACCGTGGAAGATGAGTGGCTAAAACGGCGAAAACGGTGTGTGTAGCCAATGCCTCGTGTGGTTCTGTGACCCGTGTCCGCTGACCTAATCGGTGCTGTTCGCCCCTGTTGGATAATCGGTAGAACGAATGTGCAGCATGGATAGTCTCGTCGGTGCACAAATCCTGCACCGTTCAGCCTGCACCGCGCTACAAATGCTGGGATGCCACTGCTTGTTTGAGATACCAGTGGTTCGCGTGCAGCCGCCGATCGCTTAGCAAATTCTGCACATGCAAGCAATGAGTTCTGCGAGGCGCGCGAGTCGACGCTACCAAGTCAGGTGCGAGATATCACTAATTTTTGTTCTCTGCACTGTGGGTTTCCACGCTGTCGCGCAAACGTGAGCGTACGTTTTAAGCTTTCTTCCTCAAAATCGGTGGTAACGGCTGCCAGCAGCGCGCTCGGAGGACATGTATAAAGAAGAGCCATTAAACAATTCACGGAACCGTTATAAGGTCAACTGAATCAGTTTTCCGTGGTACATTAAATGAATGCACTAGGGTTTATAAAGGTGCCCCTGCTCAGAGCCACTCTATGAATCAGTCTTGCTTTCAACGAACCGGCCTCTAAATTGAGCCTGTAAATTTCTCCGGCCCAAGCTTAACCATTCCGCTTTAGTAACGCTAGTAACTCAGTTTAAAAGCCATTTCAATAGTTCTGGCAACACATTTCAAACAAGGTAGTTGCCATAAACAGGCATCATCAGTGCTCAAGGTGTATCTACACACTCAAAACAAAATGGTTTCTTTTTGTTGTCCAATTTTCATTTCATTGTTTTAGGTGTAATGTCCTGACAGCTATATAATGAAGGACTCTTCTGAGAAGTCAATTCAAAGGAATCTTGATGTTGGGTTCTTTCTGTAATGTATGCGGTCATCTTTCTAAGTACGATTGTGTGTACAGCCTTGTCAACGGGCAGTAGCCTGCTTTTGCTGACAGAGGTGACCGATAATGTGAGCGCCGCTGAACTTCTGTACTACAAGCATTGAGCTTACAGTGTTCCCATATTAACATCCGATCAGACCTCGAAATATTACTACTACTTTGTTGTGCCACACCAGTATCTACACTAATTGGAGTTTGTTTAGCCCCCCCACGCTCCACAATAACCCCTAATTCCCCCGAAAACTACGCAACATTTTGAACTAACTTACAACAAAACACCCTAAAGTACACATCCTACGTCTTTGGAGATTTGAATACCTCTCATCAGCCTACTTTTAGACAGGATGAATCCCATGAGTTTGTAGATGTGTGCTTAAATTTTAACCTTGCCCATTTAGCAGCGTATCCCTCATGCATCCCCAAAGATTCTGCTAATATTCTTGACCTCATATTCAAGGCAGCCCGACAACCTCAACTCCGGGAAATTATCGATCACAGAGTCAAACATATGGCTTTTTTCACCATTCCATTATCATGGCACCTCCAGCTGAAACCTTTCACAATATTTCTTTGAAATAAAGAACACAAAGCACAAACATAAGTGTCTGCACATTCATTACTTGCACGTTAACTAGTCTCCCCATCAATGGTGTTCAAGGGAATACTTTGGGTACCTCAAAACGGCAGGTCTACATTTTAGTCGCAAGTGACATAAGCATAGCCTCAAAGCATCTTTCTGGACATGTCCGACCTATCTACCAAATTCTGAAGCCTTGTAACAATTCTACTGCAGCCAACCTGTATACCCAGTTCTGTAATATTTGTTTTATGATTTCAGAATATGAGATGATGCTGCCACGACTGGTTTTAAATTCTGAAAAACAAATCTCTTCTAAAGCTTGCTAGGAGCACACCCAGTCCTTTAAGAATTTTGTGGCTTTTTATTTGTGCACAAAAATTTTCCTTTCATTAGTGCATGCTGTTATGATCTCACAAACCACCGAAGTATCATTGGCTTCTATGTAGGGGAGACTGTTAACTGAAGTCAGGAAGACCCTAGCCGTTGGTTGCACATCTGTACTCTTGTATATTTTGTGTTTTCACATGTACCGTTGTGTACTGCTCTTTCATTAGTAGATGTTAGCCATGGATGAGTATGTAGTTTGATCGTTAGCAGTAAAGCACAGCTGTCAGTGGACATAAGAATTTGATATTTATTTATTTATTTCAAAATACTGCAGGCCAACGTTGGCCCAAGCCGGAGAGGCATGAAAACAACACAAATCACAATACCACATGAAAAACATTTCATGTGACACACAGAAAAAATGAAATGTAAAAGGTGAACATAGCAAAGACAAATAGAAATACATGCTGTAAATTAAATATAGGAGAGTCACTTCCTTTTTAGTTAAGCGAAAAAGCCTCAAATGTATGAATTAGACTACCGTGGCGACTTTACCCTCCTGTTCACCCAATGTGTGCCTCCTTCCTTTGTCATGCTGTCTTCATTAACCATAGGTGTAGGTGCACGTGGCAGCCCTGAAGTCTTAGTTATCAAATGACTGGAAAGACAGTATAATTCCTGATGTATGATGGCCTCACACTGGGTCTGTGGTGTTAGCCCCTCTTTGTGAGCAGTTTACTTTGGCACTGCGCATATTTAGTGTTTCTTAAGAATGATTGTGACCGAGTTCAAGAGTATTTACTTTTGCTAAAATAGGTAGCAGCTGCTTGTGATGTGCACTAAGAACCCATTGGTAAATATCCAATGGAGCAAGTATGTAGAAATTAAAGTAAGCTCTAGGGTGCAGACTTATAAGGGCTTTAAATGCTACTTATGTGGCATATCTGTATGATGAAAACTAAGTTTCTTTGTTTTGTATATTAGCTTAAACAACTCGTACAAAAGCATAAATCAAATACAAGCTGAGAGGTTCTGTTGAAAGACGAGATGTCTGGACAGATTGAAGGACTTGGATATAGTAAAGTCATGGTATTCCCACATGCAGCTGGGCACAAATCGCTTTTGCTAACTTGAATTCGGTTAGCTGACAACACTGCATGCAACTTCCCGTCCTTGCTGCCACTGGCACAAGTGACACTGGAAAAGAAAACGCTTTGAAGCGGTTTCTTCGGGGTATGTGTAACAGATAGGGTAAATTTGTGGAGAACAGCCCATCTAGAAAGCTTGACTGTACATCAGCTGTTTGTTGTGCTGTAAATAAAGCAAGCAGACCGTGCAGCAAGATTACACTGTGACCCATATTCAAAAGAAATTAAATAAAAATGTAATATCAATGACCATGATCTACTTATTGTATCAGCAGTTTCGAAAGTAGAAATAAACTGTGCCACTGAGTTAGTGAATGAGTTGATGACATTTAGTGGTCACTGCCCCACTGGTGGCTACATTTGAAGCAGCCACCTGCCAGGGCAGTGGCGCATCACTTAACCACTGTGCCACTGCACCAGGAGTGGTATGCCCTGCGATCTATGAATGTAATATCCCTGTCACGTGACCAGTTTCAGTGACCATCCAGCTGAGAGCATTCGAGATTCTCATAGCTGTAAAACTCGAAGGAGTTGCGTCACTGCTACACGGCAAATCTCAAACATTGAAACAGCACACGTGTCTTATGCCAAGCTTGTGTGGTGCCACAATTGCTGCTTTCAGTTTTGCGCAAATAACAAAAATATTTTTATAAATCTAAAGTGTTGAAATACACATTTTTTGGTGGCACAGGAGGTTTTTAGTTGTTATTAAAGGCCAGTTGCATTGTCTTGAAAGATACTGCATTTTGCACAATTTACTCTCACAATTTTGCAATACTCTGGCAACACTGATACCTCTGGTGTTTCCGTCTTCTGCAGTGGAGACTACATAATTAATGCACTTTAAACAAGACTGAAACAATATTTAAATTATTGCACAGACTAATATTTTACTTCTTGCATTAAAGTATGAGAGAATAATGCTTGTTCATGATTTTTTACTGTGAATGTATCGTGCATTTAAAGTGCAAGTTGGTGCCACCCGAAGCAACGCTAGCAACGTTGGGCAACACTCGAAGGCCCTCGAAATCTCAATAGAGTTCCGCACTGCTCTGTTGACTGGATAGACTATTGACTCAAGGTCTTTTGAAATGCCCATGTGACGGGGTGTAAAGTAGAGACAGACTGTGTCTGCGAATGATATGCCAAGAGGACCCCAGGCCACTGCTGGGACCATAAATAGGCCACAACGTAAATGTCCCCTGAAGTTTCTTTTCTTTGCCCCCTTCCGCTTTGTTGAGGTCCGTCTAATTACACTGTATTCCGTCTAGTCTGCACCAGACAAAAGAAAAATTCTAAGATTGGCATTATATATGGTTCATAATTAATGCACTGGCCACATACACACTGAACTTCTCCGCTCATGAAAACACACTGAGAATTTGTTTTCCCTCCTGATATCTGGACATGTAGAGTGCTTTCTTATCTTGCAATCCGCTGATCCTTACCATCAAGCTGATGTGGTCGAGCCAGCAGCTGATGAGATCAAAGCAAATGCAATGGCTAGTTGGCATGAATTTGCTTGCACATCAAAAGCATAAGGATTTTGACTTGTGACTTGTGTACTTTCAGAAAAGTTTGCCCGCTGACTTTAGCAGCTGGCTCGAACCTAGTTGCCAGTGGCTTATGTGTGTATAGATAGAAACTGTGTAACCTGAAACAATTGAGCTGCAGATAGAGAAGATTGTTAAAAGCACTGTATTCCCATCTGAGTTGATCATTCATACACATAACTCAGTATTACAGAAACTCCCCTGTGATTTGACATTTGCATAGAAAAGCCAAGGTTCAGTGCTTTTAGTTGAAATAAATATAGTACCTTATCATAACATATATATAAAACTTTCCAATTCACATGAAAAACTTGTAATCTCATAGTTACAATATGCCAAAACATGACCAGCACTGCTGGAGAGCTTTCGCTGGTTTTCTTGCTTGGTCGTGGCTGTGGAAGGGCGAAACAGCTTAAAGATCAACAGGTGGTCGAAATTATCCCGGAGCCCTCCACTACGGCACCTCTTTCTTCATTTCTTCTTTCACTCCCTCCTTTCCCCTTCCCTTATGGCACGGTTCAGGTGTCCAATGATATATGAGACAGATACTGCGCCATTTCCTCCCCCCCCCACCCCCCCCCAAAAAACCAACCAACCCTGAAGAATCGACGTTGGGAAGTTCCTCCAAATACGCGTGTACTTATCTCGGATATCAGGGTGTTCACCTAGGACATAAAAGCTAAGCTTACCACCCCGGATATACCAGCTTTAGTGTGTCAACGTCGGCTATAACAAACCTAAGTATTTCACCACTTAAAAGAAAAAAGCAATCAGTGTGTGTTTGCGATCGAAAGAAGCGATATTGTTGTGAAAATGGGGAAAAAATAGTATAAACAGAATATGCTCACGCATTCAGCGGATCCACTGAGGATCGTCTAAGTTAATAATAATTGTTTTTTTGGGGGGAAAGGAAATGGCGCAGTATCTGTCTCATATATCGTTGGACACCTGAACCGCGCCGTAAAGGAAGGGATAAAGGAGGGAGTGAAATAAGAAAGGAAGAAGAGGTGCCGTAGTGGAGGGCTCCGGAATAATTTCGACCACCTGGGGATCTTTAACGTGCACTGAGATCGCACAGCACACGGGCGCCTTAGCGCTTCGCCTCCATTGAAACGCAGCCGACGCGGTCAGGTTTGAACCCGGGAACTCCGGATCAGCAGTCGAGCGCCCTAACCACTGAACCACCGCGGCGGGTGAGGATCGTCTAAGATAGTTTTTATTTTTACGTGAGAGCATGGGTTTCCCCAGGAATTGGAATTAGGAGAGGGGGGCCTCTAAACCTCTAGGGGAGGGAGGCCGAGGAGTGGAAGGTAGGGGTTGTCATATATAATTATTTTGTATCTGTGTCGTTGATATGTCGTGTAGTGCTAGTAACCTTTAGGACTGCGACACTGGTGACAAATATGACAAAATTATCCGTCGCGTGGAAAAAAAAAATTCTTCTGAATTAAGGGGGTGCCTTTAGGAAAACAAGTTCCCATACAAAAACAGTCCTCGACTGACCAGAGCCCGCACGCTGTCTTGCCCCTTCAAAATAGCGATCGATACGGTGGCTAAGGCGGAGGCCCATTGGGCTCCCGACTCGGCGACGGCAGCTGCTCAGCTTGCACAATGCTGGGCAGCATACCAGAAGGCGAAAGCGTCGGTTGTTGGGCAACGTGCCGAGGACGGACCGACGGACGTACCGTTGCCCAGAGCCAAGCGTTGCTCTGCCCGCCGAGCGGGACCTCGACGCGGAGCCTCGGTTCTCGGCAGGGTTTCAAGAGCACGGTGGCGGTTTAAACATAGAAGCCGCCAGCAGCTGCTGCGTGCTCGTCGCAGGAGCGGAAAGACGGCCCGCTTTCCCGTTCTGCAGAGCTTGACGCGCTCTGGACCGGCGGCTGGAGCAAGCAGCCGCGCGGTGAATTCCGCTAAAGAACTGTCGAGAGAAAAAAACAAAACAATGACAGTGATGCTACGACAGAAGTTGTTATCCTCAGACTGAGTGAAATAGCATGCTATACCTGCCGCGAAAGAGCAGGCTTATGGCACCCTCTTGGAAAGGCTATCAAACAATGTATTTCTTCAGCATACATACATATATATATATATATATATATATATATATATATATATATATATATATATATATATATATATATATATGTGTGTGTGTGTGTGTGTGTGTGTGTGTGTGTGTGTGTGTGTGTGTGTGTGTGTGTGTGTGTGTGTGTGTGTGTGTGTGTGGTTTCGCATGGAACATTTCCTGCTTCGGGGGGGGGGGGGGGGGGGGTCAGTGGCTTTGGGGTTCGGCAGCTGAGCCCAAGAACGCAGAATAGAATTCAGGCCGCTGCGGCCGCATTCCGATGGAGGCGAAATTCGAAAACGTCCCAGCGGTGTGTGATGTCAGGACACGTTCAACAATCCAAGATGTTGGAAATAATCCGGATTGCTCCACTGCCTTGTCCACCAGCCTTTTCTTGTATTCTTATTTTCTCCTAGCTGTGTTGCGTCTTTTGGCAGGTTATGATAGTTAATTTTTTTATGGCGCAACGGCATCTGCGGCCAAAGAGCGCCGTGGCACGTGGTATTTTATTTTGCTCAAGGTGTGGTCAGAGACCCATTGCCAAAGCATTTCACCATGAATAAGTCGAGCACCAGGCCAGGGGAAAGCTTGTACGAACTGTATCACCGGTGGGTACCCGGCGGCACTGGGCATCGAGCCCCGCATCTCCCGCATCCGAGGCGGATGCTCAACCACTTGGCCACCGCTGCGGTCTTTTGGCTGGTTTTAAGATGATTCAGTACCAATTCGCCCAGTTGTCAGCTTTGTTGTCTTTCATAACCCATACGCGCCGAAATGGTACGTTAAACCCACAAAACCCGCATACCATACCATACCATACCATACCATACCATACCACAACACAGCACAACCCAACGTAACGTAACGTAACGTACCGTGCCATAACATACCTTACCACATCGACTAAAATATTACATCGAATGACCGGAGGGCGAATTTTCATTTTATGACTGTACTTATGGTGAGCCTTTAAAAAATGTCACACACACGAAAGGGGGTTTGAACATGATTTGAAGCTTAGGAGAACTCATTTCGTAGCTCACCAGCGTACTGTAAAAAAGAAAAAAAAGGAAGTTTGGTAGTTACGTACGGCTTCAAGAGCACAGTTTCTTGCTCTCATATTGAACCGCTCAAATTAGTACATTATAGCATGCATGGGTACGTGCCTAAATACAACAAAACAGCGTCCACTATCATCAGCTCTACGATGTTCGTCAGGTCTTCGGCCCTCGCGGAAACATACTTTGGGCAAGCGGAGAAGAAAAGGTTACAACTGTGCCTCGTGCCAATGCTGTCCGTGCAAGCGCGAGCAGTCCGGACCACAGGCGCGTTCTAGCCTACGTCCTAGCTTGCCGAGGTCCCAGACTAGTCTTAAAGCCCCTGACGTGGACTTGTTCCTGCGCGCCTGTAGCGGAAACTCCTCTTTGGCCATGCACCGTCGCCAGAACCCCAGAACAGGTCGGCTGGACTACTTCTACAACATGCTGTATCGCACCGTGGTCGAGCACCAGGACCCCGTGACCGGGCTGATTCCGGGCCACAAGTTCAGTGGCCACCACGCCTGGGTCCGCGACAACGTGTACTGCGTGCTCGCGATGTGGGCCTTGTCCTTGGCGTACAAGAAGAACGCCGACGTTGACGAGGACAAGGCCACGGCCTACGAGCTCGAGCACCGCTCCGTTAAGCTGATGCGGGGGCTTCTCGTGGCCATGATGAACCAAAAGGACAAGCTCGAGCGGTTCAAGGAGACGCAGAGCGCGACCGACTGCCTGCACGCCAAGTTCGACGCCGCCACTGGCGGCCCGTGCGTCGGCGACCAGGACTGGGGACACCTGCAGATCGACGCCACATCCCTGTACCTGCTCGTCCTTGCCCAGCTCACCGCCTCGGGAGTTCAGGTCATTTTCAATCTGGACGAAGTGGCCTTCATCCAGAACCTGGTGTTCTACATCGAGAACGCGTACTGCGTGCCGGACTTTGGCATGTGGGAGCGTGGCGACAAGACCAACCAGGGAATCCGCGAACTCAACGCGAGTTCTGTGGGCGCGGCCAAGGCAGCGCTCGAGGCCATGAGTGAGCTGGATCTGTTCGGATGCCGGGGCGGACCAGCCTCCGTCATCCACGTCCTTCCAGACGAGACGCAGAAGTGCGACGCGGTGCTTCGCTCCATGCTGCCCAGGGAGTCCAATTCCAAGGAAGTGGACGCGGCTCTCCTGTCGGTGGTGGGATTCCCTGCATTCGCCGTCGACGACCCTGAGCTCATCAGCGAAACCCGAGCGACCATAGTGGGCAAGCTTCAAGGGCCATATGGCTGCAAGCGGTTTCTTAGGGACGGGTACAAGACAGCTCGCGAGGACTCCAGAAGGTTGCACTACGAGCCGTGGGAGCTGCAAGTATTCGAAGGTATCGAGTGCGAATGGCCCCTCTTTTTCTGTTACCTTGTCATCGACGCCTGCTTCCGCGAAGACAGGAACGTTGTGGACGAGTACACTGAGCTTCTTGACCGAGTGCTGATCAAGACCGACGACGGCCTTAAGCTAGTGCCCGAAATGTATGCAGTTCCCGCAGACGCGGTGAACCGTGAATGCGAGCAGCCCCACACTCAGGCACGGGTGCCTATCGGAGAGATCCCCTTCATGTGGGCCCAGTCGCTGTATGTACTGGGTAAGCTTCTTGAGGAAGAATACTTGGCTCCTGGAGAACTGGACCCACTTAACAGGCGTTTCCGATCCCTGAAGAGGCCCGAACTGGTCGTCCAAGTGGTTCTATTGGCTGAGGACAAAAAAGTGAAAGAAAAAATCTCCAGAATCCACCCCGACATTCAGACAGTGGCGGAAGTTTACCCTTTTGAAGTTCACCCAGCCCGCGTGCTTGGCGAGCTGTACTCGCACCTCGGACGGCATAATAAGATGGCGCTCTCCGGGCGCCTATCTAAGGACGTCGGACTGGTGGCTACCAGCAAGATATACCAGGTTAAGAATAGGACGTGCGTCTTCACGCCGCAGAATCTTGACAGCGAGGAGTTCCACTTGGTAAATGATGTGGACCTCTTTGCTAGCACGCTTCGATCAGACGTTGCTATGCTTCGTGCCCACTGGAACGTGCCCGGACGGCCCACCATGGTAGTGACCATCAGCTCGCGGCATCTGAAAGACGAGAAGGTGCCCATCAGCCTCCGCCAGACTCTGAAGAAGCTCGTCGGTGGTTACGTGCATGGCACGCGTGTATCCCTGAACCGCATTCAGGAGTTCATCAGGACGTCATCCGTGGCCAGCCTGGACTTCCTTAGGAACTATGAGTATGGCGAGCCAGACGCACTGCCTGCCCTGGTCCACGACTACCTTGAAAGCGAGATGTCTCGTTGCCTTCCTAGCCGCAGTCCGGGAAAAGTATCACTGGCACCGCAGAGAAGCCCATCGCGACAGCGCGCCAGTGGTGCAGGTCCCTCTGCCACTCCTGGTCGGGTGAAATCGGTCGCCTCGGGTCTCATCCGGCGGTCCCGATCCCTGACAGGCCAGGAGAGTCCTGGCAGCGACTACCCATTCACGACACTCGCCAGTTTTCAAGCGTCGGCACAGGCCTCTCTGCTGCCTTCCCGGCTGGTCTCACGCAGGTCTTCGTACGACGAGGACCAGCCGGTGCCTTTCCGTGCTGTCTCCGAATTCCAGCTTGACCAGGTCACCGACTTCGAGCTGCTCACCACCCTCCGCGACACGGAATCGATGGAGGAGCAGGGCGATATCCTGCACTACCTGTCCATTCACAAGGGCTTCAACTGGGACACCGGCTTGGGTCACCCCCAGACGGTGATCACCGTGTGGAACCTCTTTCAGGACTTCTACGAGCGCGCCTGCCACGAACACAAATGGGGCCTCGTCCGCCACTTCGCTGGGGCCCTGGGCAAGCGAGTCGAGGATCTTGCCAAGTCCGTGACTGACCTGCTCGTGCGGCAAAAACAGGTCACGGTGGGCATGCCTCCGCATAGCGAGCAAGTCATCACGCGACCACTCTCCAACAAGGAGCTGCGTAACATCATCAGCGACGTGCACAGGGGAGACCAAAGCATGGCCATGCTCACGCAGGAGTTGCTCGCTTACCTGGCCATGTTCATCCAAACGGACCCGCACTTATTCCGCGAGATGCTCCGTCTGCGTGTCGGGCTCATCATACAGGTGATGGCGTCTGAACTGGCGCGCACTGCTAGGGACAATGACCAGGACAGTGCCGAACTGCTGCTGAGTCTGAGCCCGTACGAGATGCAGTCCCTGCTGCTAACCATCCTGAGCGGCCGCGAACTCACCGGCCTGCAAACCATCTCGGCGCCGGACTCTGCGCACAACAGCTTCGCAACGTACAAGCGTAGCATTGCGCAAACGTTTGTACACGGCGCAGAGATGAGTGAAGCCTTATCAGAGGCGCCGGCAGATAACCAGCACGGCCTTTGGCGGCGGAGAAGGCGTCTGGATGGCGCCTTAAACCGCGTGCCCGTGGGCTTCTACTCGTGCGTCTGGGCCGTCCTCGAGCGCTGCCCAGGAGTGTGGATTCGCGGCCAGTGCTTGCCGTGGGGCCTCACCAGGGAGATGACGGCCGGAGAGTTCAAGTTCGCGCTCCGAGTCGAGGAGATGCTGAACAGGATCCCCGAGCCCGAGTACCGGCAGCTGCTGGTGGAGACGCTCATGGTCCTCAGCATGGCCGTCGACACCGGGACCATGGACAGGTTCCAGGAGCCGGTGGACGTCGAGCGCATCGTGCAGCGGGCCCACACCCTCTTCCTCGAAGACCAGCGCCAGTGGGGGGGAGACGCGACGCTCTGCTGCTGCGTGTCGCCGCCGCTCGTCCCATGCGAGGCCACGGTGGGCATTTGCGAGCGCTTCTACGACTCGGCGCCCAGTGGTGCCTTCGGCACCATGACCTACCTGGTCCGTGCGTTGGCATACCAATTCCACCAGCTGACCAACGCACTGGCGGACTGCCCCGTGTCTTGAATATGGTGTATTTTATGGGGGAAGGCACGACTACGCCTTCCCACACGAGTTGATTCAAGACATCTTGTTCATAGATTCGATGCCGCTCCGTAAAGACAGCCGAAGTTGATACACAACCACGTCTACAATGTGGACAATTAGGAACTCGCTTCGCAATGCGCTGTCTCACAGCAGTGCTTGTGCTGTACAATCGCCACTACGAAAAACCAGGGACTGGGGTTTGGCACTGGACAATATCAAGCTGTGCGTACAAAGTGTGCCATGTCGGACGCAGTTATCGCGGAGTATGTATGTATCGCGAATCGTGCTTTGCATCCATTTAATTGGGCCTTTTGTTCGGGTGACATTACGTCAGATGGCAGCCGATAACGTTTTATTTGCTCAGCGCCGCTCCAAGCACTGAATCTGGCCATTGTTCCTCGCGACAGCAAATATTTTGAGTCCTTTTGTGTCGACGCTGTCTACACTGTCGTGAGCCGGTGCTCCTGGCTTGACAATGCCAAGTAATTGTAGGAAGCAACGGCGCCATCTTTGCTGCTTATCTGTTCTGAGGTGCAAAGCATAACTGCATTTCTGAATGCGAAAAAGCTGTTAGAATCCCCTATTAAATAAGTTTAAATATTTTTTTTATAAATTCAGAGCGCGCAGACTGTTTGCTACCTCCTGTGGGTATGTGTAAACTTCTAGGTTGCAATTCTTGATGCTTTACTGTTGAATTCGCAGTGTGCAAAGCTGTGAGACGAGTTTGTAGCCGTATAGGATATTGAACTGTTGAGAGATTGCAATAGCGCAAAAATTGAAAGCCCTTAAATGAGTTCCTGATATATGTGTTACCTTATAGGTTGCATTTTGAGATTCTTTTAAGCCAAACTTTCCGTTCAAATCACTGCAACTCGCGCTGAGAGGCGAAACCGGAATTTTGGGTGCTGTAGCATCGATAGGCTAACAACAACAACAACAACAACAACAACATCGAGAGATCGGCAATACGCCCGGTCCCGTGTAAACGCTTGATTTATTGCTAGTGCATGTAAGTGCGGTGAGCCAAATGTGGCGTTAACTTGCTGGAATGCGTAATAAACTGCTTCGCTCGTGTGCGGCGCATGCCTGCAATTTACGTACTCCATCCTTATTACGGCATTATAAGAATTATTCCCACAAGGAGCACAGCACGATGCGTTAAAGCATAGAATTTCTAAACATTACCTAGGAGCTGGCGCCACCGTATGTGCGAGTTTCTTAAAGAGCAGTTAATTTACAGTGGGAACTCCGCGAAGATGAGGTCTGTTAATTGACACGTCTTCTCCAAACCAAGTAAGTAGCTCAGTTGGCTAGTCCTAATCATCATCATCAGCTCGACTACGCCCACTGCAGGGCATGCCCATGCCTCTCCAGTTAACCCGGTCCTTTGCCAGCTGCGGCACCCGTATCCCCACAAACTTCTTAATCTCACTCGTCCACCTAACTTTCTTCCGCCCCCTGTTACGTGCGCTTGCCTTCTCTTGGAATCCACTCCGTCACCTTTAAGGAGCTGCGGTTATCTTGTCTTTGCAAGATAACTGCTTTTTGACAGGCCAAAAGCAGGATGGAACACATGCGGCCCGTGGTGGCAGTTTGCTGAATTAAGCGGCCATGTCCCGCGAAGCTGGGCGTGCAGGCGTGTCCATGAAGTACGGACGTAAAATTGGGTCTGTAAAAAATCTGACGTACACAAGCCACAGATAACGAGTATGTGTATTAAGGGACACAGGGGACAAACTGGATCTGGCCTGAATCGGTAATTTCCCTAATTCTAACGACAAAGTCGCTACTTTCATGGAAAACGGCGTTTTTCTCGATTCCCTGACCCCCCGTATATAGGCGGATGTTCAAAGCGCTAAGCCACAGATACGGCATTTCCGAGCCCTAAAATGTATTTTTTTTACGGGGATTAGCTAAGCAGCAGTCGCGAAGGGCCGCAGTCAGCGAGCACACAAAAACCATGCAGGTCACCCCAGCACTATCTGCAGCGTCCTCTTCGTCGTCAACAGCACAGCGACAGAACAAGTTCCTCTTCGCCTTGCGACTGTGTACCGTAAAAATATTTTCCCATGTCGAACCGGAATATCACAGATTAACCACGCTGACTTCATATAGCATACAGTTTATCACATAGCGTAACCTTATTTCATTTGATGCTTGCATATCGCACTTTTTTGCATTCTTTAATTAGTGTGAAGCTTTCTTTTGGAACTAACTCGAACCTCGTTATAACGAAGTAATTGATATAACGAAGGAATGACGATTCCCTCGGAAGCTCGGTCAACACGGGCTATAACGAAGTATAGTCGTCGGGCCCCTTCAACGAGGTTCAATTGTATTTCTTCTACATTTTCTGTTCGCAATTTTCAAATGTTTGCGAACTATGTATTGCACCTTGTTTTTATATTAGTAAACAGCAATATATTTGATGTGTGCGTTACCGATGCCTTGCAAAGGGTCACCATCAAGCCTCTAATTGTATTTTTTACCGAGGCTTACTATGTTCATTGTTTTGCTAACTTCATTATTCTAATGGCACGCTTTTGCAATCGTTTGACAGATTAGGATATGAAGTGACCGCTGATAAATGCAAAGTACAAGATGCGTAAAGTATATAGTCATTAATACTGAGGAGAAATCCGTGTTGTCCTGTATCGATAGTATTGCAGCTCCTAATCACAAAAAGACAACTCCTAATTACTGAAAACAAAGCTCTGGTAAGGAAGAGAAGAACAAGAACTAAAACACAAGTATGGCCGTCTAGGACCTCCGAGGTTGACAAACGTGCATAAAGGTAACGCATTTGTACATTAGACCAGTTTTGTTTCGAATCTGCCGGTACATTTTTATTACAGAAGAGAGAAAGACGTTAAAGGGACAGTTTAAAGGTTGGAGGAAAAAAGAAAACCTATACTTGGCGGCGCCACAGGCTGCCAGTTCCCCCCGTTCCACCATGCTACGTGGGCTGCTATGCGTGCCCGCGTGGTTTCGTTTTTCACTCGCCTGGATTTACGAACGGGGAGAAGCAGAGGAAATCGAAGTGCGATTCGGACCAAGTTTATGCCTCGGCACGCATCTGTGACATTACTTCTGTTGGCTTTTACTGCAGTTATAACTGGTTTAGCCCTAGGAGAGCACTGCGCACTACTAAGTGCCTCCGTGTGCACCGCTCACAGCCAAAGGATACGCGGACGTACTGTGTCGTTCTCCTCTATACATCGACAACCGAAGATGGAGGCTGCTGCAAAGAAAAAGGTCGGGCAGTGCGACGTCGTAGGCCCGTGTCGAGTCACAGCAGGGTAATAGCATTGTCGGTGGGGTGGCGTATCGTACACTACCACCAGATGAGCGGCGGTATAGACGACTTGGTTGACAGGTAGGGCATCGTTGTATGCGCAAGTGTGCTCTCTGCTGTATTTTCGTCCTGAAAACTACTTGCTCAATGCATTCCTGAGTGAGTCCTTTAGAATACCCTTGAAGCTCCGCGGACCATGCTGGTACGCGGTTCCATCTACGGTATCAGCAAACAAGTGCGCACCAGTTCTGCGAGTATTCTACCTCATCAGGCAACACACTATAATGAAGTCATGTAGAATAGCGGACGTCAGAATGCCAACGCTTCGATCGTGAGACTTAATTATCGGCCAGGTTTCCTCTGCTACGTATTGGTCTCAACACTTTTCACAACGCGCGCTTTGATAAAAATGTGCCTGAAATAAGACTCCGTTCTGTGGTACCCAAGGTCCACAATGAGGAGTGGAAGTTGAAAGTTGTGGGAAGCCTGCTAGATTCCCGCCGTGGCGTCTGCGCGGCATCCCGCGTCGCCCTCTTTTCCTTTCTCCCGCCTCGGGCGGCGGAGAGACGGCTGGTGGCTAATCGCTGTCATTCGGCCGCAGCTCCGCCCCCGGCTTCCCAAGGGCCTTTGCCATTGGTGACTTTTGGCGGGAATTCGGGACCCGTTTGGGGTGGTCGCGCGACCGTCCGAGCGGGGCCCAGAGAGAGGGACCCCCCTCCGAGACAGCGTAAGGTGCGTACGTTGCTTCTTCGTCCGGGCCGGCCTCTGCCGTTCGGGCCAGTTCATACTCGAGCTCGCCTGCGTGGGTCCTCGATCCGCCGCGGCTCGAGCCTGTCCAGGGGTCCAACGACCTCTGACAGGCGCACCTTGCGTTGACTGCCCACTCTCTCGCAAACGGCCCAACGGCCGACACGAGAGAGATCACAGCACTGCCGCGGGGACAATCTCCTGCAGCGGCGTGCTAGCGGCGCGCATTTCTCTTTTTGCCCCGAGCGCGCACCGGAGCCTTGCTCTGAGCGCGCCCCTGGACGGGGTGACTGTTGAGTGTGTGTGTGTACCGCTGGAGGACGGCGTCAATAAACGTCTCCTTTGTGAACTTGGAGGCCTGTTTCTTGCGGCGAGCCGCTCTCCTCTCTGCAGAGGTTGAACGCCGCCGCAGCGGTGCCCCAGGGTGCGTGTGGTGACGCTGATCGGGGCCTTGGCTCACGCGAAGCTCGAACCCGCGGTGGGTAGTGGCCTGTGCCTACTGAGAAACCCACAAAGTTGATCAGCGAAATCAGGTGGTGTGAGTAAGAAAGTTCATGTCTAGCCGGAAAATGCGTACGATGGTTTTATTATCACTGCTACTATATATAAGTTGATTTCGCGCGCTTAGCAGTCACACGTCGCAGAAGACAGATGAAACACGGCTAGCTGATTCTGTACTGCTCTCCACGCTAGCAAACGTACCGCTCAGCATGTTCACGTGCTACAAGCTAGGACAAGCATTTCAGAATTTTAAAAATCTTCAAAATTTTAAAATGTTAATCAATAAAAAGATTATATAATCTAAAGATATGTACGTAGCAGTCTCTGCTCATCAGCCGTGGCAGTGGCTCGGCGATGACAGCTGCCGCCCCGCTAGCTTCGTTTGCTGCCGGGCACTCTGCTTATATGCTTACCATTCTTGGTAATCGCTCCTCTTGGCATCCGGCTGGCCCATCCGCTTCGGCATTGAAAAGCATCGCACGCTTTGTGGGGCTGAGGTCGCTGAAGTGCCGGCTAGAGTTCTCCGCGAGAACTTCGTTATCGGGAACGGAGTCCACAGGCGAGCACTAAATGACGCCTTGCGCGCGGATCCCGCGAGTCACGGACACGGTAATTTTTGAAAACGTATTGCATATTGCTGCCGGACAAGCGGCAAAGCCACGAAATGCCGAACTATCGGATTTTGCTCACAAAATTTTCATAGAGTTCACCTCAGTGTCCCTTTAAGGATACCTCGAAATGATTTTGATGATTATTGCAAGAAATCTGTAGAGGTGATCTGTGAGTAATTGAGTCAATGTTAATTAATTTTCAGGAACCTGTTCCCAGCAATTTTGAATTGTTTTCGTTTTTCTTATCAATCTGTATCTTCTTTCAGCCCTTTGTATATTGTATTCTAAATTTCATAAGTTTTCTTGGATGAATCCCCCCCCCCCCCCCCCCCCGTGTAATGGCTGCAAGGGCGTTAGGGTAGCATTGAAATAACTAAAAATAAAATAAATAAATTCAGAGCTCTGCGTGGACCCTACAGTTTACAAATAATAAAAAAATGCTGCTCGCAGCTGATTAAGGCGACACCTCACAGCGTGTTTTTAGCCATCTCTCCCCCTCTGACGTAGAGTGGGAAACCTGGGTGAGCTTCGTCATTGGGCATACCCAAGTGAAATGGGCCGGAAGGGGCGTGGTGAGGTAGAGTTTCCTGTTTTATTCATTTTTTTTTCGGGTGCACCAAAGTGTATTAGTTGAGGGGGAGGAAAGAAGCGTCATAATTAATTGCCTATGTCTTTGGTGTGTAATGAAGCTAGCTTAAAAATCCTAGCAGTGCAGTGACGGGTGATGCAGTACTGATCGCTCGTGTGGTTTTCCTAATCTCAGTAAATACCCTTTCATGTTCCTTTTAAGCTAAAAACCTTGTTGCTTATACGGTAACGTCAGCCGTGTAGGCTATGAACGGGTGTCCAACAACAGCATCCTTGTCGTTCTGTAACACAGGTTAAGCTGTTTCGCCCTTCCACAGCCACGACAAAGCAAGAAAACCAGCGAAAGCTCTCCAGCAGTGCTGGTCATGTTTTGGCATATTGTAACTATGAGATTACAAGTTTTTCATGTGAATTGGAAAGTTTTATATATATTTTATGATAAGGTACTATATTTATTTCAACTAAAAGCACTGAACCTTGGCTTTTCTATGCAAATGTCAAATCACAGGGGAGTTTCTGTAATACTGAGTTATGTGTATGAATGATCAACTCGGCTGGGAATACAGTGCTTTTAACAATCTTCTCTATCTGCAGCTCAATTGTTTCAGGTTACACAGTTTCTATCTATACACACATAAGCCACTGGCAACTAGGTTCGAGCCAGCTGCTAAAGTCAGCGGGCAAACTTTTCTGAAAGTACACAAGTCACAAGTCAAAATCCTTATGCTTCTGATGTGCAAGCAAATTCATGCCAACTAGCCATTACATTTGCTTTGATCTCATCAGCTGCTGGCTCGACCACATCAGCTTGATGGTAAGGATCAGCGGATTGCAAGATAAGAAAGCACTCTACATGTCCAGATATCAGGAGGGAAAACAAATTCTCAGTGTGTTTTCATGAGCGGAGAAGTTCAGTGTGTATGTGGCCAGTGCGTTAATTATGAACCATATATAATGCCAATCTTAGAATTTTTCTTTTGTCTGGTGCAGACTAGATGGAATACAGTGTTATTAGACGGACCTCAACAAAGCGGAAGGGGACAAAGAAAAGAAACTTCAGGGGACATTTACGTTGTGGCCTATTTATGGTCCCAGCAGTGGCCTGGGGTCCTCTTGGCATATCATTCGCAGACACAGTCTGTCTCTACTTTACACCCCGTCACATGGGCATTTCAAAAGACCTTGAGTCAATAGTCTATCGAGTCAACAGAGCAGTGCGGAACTCTATTGAGATTTCGAGGGCCTTCGAGTGTTGCCCAACGTTGCTAGCGTTGCTTCGGGTGGCACCAACTTGCACTTTAAATGCACGATACGTTCACAGTAAAAAATCATGAACAAGCATTATTCTCTCACACTTTAATGCAAGAAGTAAAATATTAGTCTGTGCAATAATTTAAATATTGTTTCAGTCTTGTTTAAAGTGCATTAATTTTGTAGTCTCCACTGCAGAAGACGGAAACACCAGAGGCATCAGTGTTGCCAGAGTATTGCAAAATTGTGACAGTAAATTGTGCAAAATGCAGTATCTTTCAAGACAATGCAACTGGCCTTTAATAATAACTAAAAACCTCCTGTGCCACCAAAAAATGTGTATTTCAACACTTTAGATTTATAAAAATATTTTTGTTATTTGCGCAAAACTGAAAGCAGCAATTGTGGCACCACACAAGCTTGGCATAAGACACGTGTGCTGTTTCAATGTTTGAGATTTGCCGTGTAGCAGTGACGCAACTCCTTCGAGTTTTACAGCTATGAGAATCTCGAATGCTCTTAGCTGGATGGTCACTGAAACTGGTCACGTGACAGGGATATTACATTCATAGATCGCAGGGCATACCACTCCTGGTGCAGTGGCACAGTGGTTAAGTGATGCGCCACTGCCCTGGCAGGTGGCTGCTTCAAATGTAGCCACCAGTGGGGCAGTGACCACTAAATGTCATCAACTCATTCACTAACTCAGTGGCACAGTTTATTTCTACTTTCGAAACTGCTGATACAATAAGTAGATCATGGTCATTGATATTACATTTTTATTTAATTTCTTTTGAATATGGGTCACAGTGTAATCTTGCTGCACGGTCTGCTTGCTTTATTTACAGCACAACAAACAGCTGATGTACAGTCAAGCTTTCTAGATGGGCTGTTCTCCACAAATTTACCCTATCTGTTACACATACCCCGAAGAAACCCCTTGAAAGCGTTTTCTTTTCCAGTGTCACTTGTGCCAGTGGCAGCAAGGACGGGAAGTTGCATGCAGTGTTGTCAGCTAACCTAATTCAAGTTAGCAAAAGCGATTTGTGCCCAGCTGCATGTGGGAATCCCATGACTTTACTATATCCAAGTCCTTCAATCTGTCCAGACATCTCGTCTTTCAACAGAACCTCTCAGCTTGTATTTGATTTATGCTTTTGTACGAGTTGTTTAAGCTAATATACAGAACAAAGAAACTTAGTTTTCATCATACAGATATGCCACATAAGTAGCATTTAAAGCCCTTATAAGTTTGCACCCTAGAGCTTACTTTAATTTCTACATACCTGCTCCATTGGATATTTACCAATGGGTTCTTAGTGCACATCACAAGCAGCTGCTACCTATTTTAGCAAAAGTAAATACTCTTGAACTCGGTCACATTCATTCTTAAGAAACACTAAATATGTGCAGTGCCAAAGTAAACTGCTCACAAAGAGGGGCTAACACCATAGACCCAGTGTGAGGCCATCATACATCAGGAATTATACTGTCTTTCCAGTCATTTGATAACTATATTTAAGACTTCAGGGCTGCCACGTACACCTACACCTATGGTTAATGAAGACAGCATGACAAAGGAAGGAGGCACACCTTGGGTGAACAGGAGGGTAAAGTCGCCACGGTAGTCTAATTCATACATTTGAGACTTTTTTGCTTAACTAAAAAGGAAGTGACTCTCCTACATTTAATTTTACAGCATGTATTTCTATTTGTCGTTGCTATGTTCATCTTTTACGTTTCATTTTTTCTGTGTCACATGAAATGTTTTTCATGTGGTATTGTGATTTGTGTTTTTTTCATGCCTCTCCTGCTTGGGCCAACGCTGGCCTGCAGTATTTTGAAATAAATAAATAAATATCAAATTCTTATGTCCACTGATAGCTGTGCTTTACTGCTAACGATCAAACTACATACTCATCCATGGCTGACATCTACTAATGAAAGAGCAGTACACACCGGTACATGTGAAAACACAAAATGTACAACAGTACAGATGTGCAACCAACGGCTAGGGTCTTTCTGACTTCAGTTAACAGTCTCCCCTACATAGAAGCCAATGATTCTTCGGTGGTTTGTGAGATCATAACAGCATGCACTAATGAAAGGAAAATTTTTGTGCACAAATAAAAAGCCACAAAATTCTTAAAGGACTGGGTGTGCTCCTAGCAAGCTTTAGAAGAGATTTGTTTTTCAGAATTTAAAACCAGTCGTGGCAGCATCGTCTCATATTCTGAAATCATAAAACAAATATTATAGAACTGGGTATACAGGTTGGCTGCAGTAGAATTGTTACAAGGCTTCAGAATTTGGTAGATAGGTCGGACATGTCCAGAAAGATGCTTTGAGGCTATGCTTATGTCTACATGAGACTATAATGTAGACCTGCCGTTTTGAGGTACCCAAAGTATTCCCTCGAACACCATTGATGGGGAGACTAGTTAACGTGCAATAAAAAAAAGTAATGAATGTGCAGACACTTATGTTTGTGCTTTGTGTTCCTTATTTCAAAGAAATATTGTGAAAGGTTTCAGCAGGAGGTGCCATGATAATGGAATGGTGGAAAAAGCCGTATGGTTGACTCTGTGATCGCTAATTTCCCGGAGTTGAGGTTGTCGGGCTGCCTTGAGTATGAGGTCAAGAATATTAGCAGAATCTTTGGGGATGCATGAGGGACACGTTGCTAAATGGGCAAGGTTAAAATTTAAGCACACATCTACAAACTCATGGGATTCATCCTGTCTAAAAGTAGGCTGATGAGAGGTATTCAAAACTCCAAAGACGTAGGATATGTACTTTAGGGCGTTTTGTTGTAAGTTCGTTCAAAATGTTGCGTAGTTTTTGGGGGAATTAGGATTTAATGTGGAGTATGGGGGGGGGGGGGCTATAACAAACTCCAATTAGTATAGATACTGGTGTGGCACAACAAAGGAGTCATAATATTTCAAGGTCTGATCGGATGTTAATATGGGAATACTGTAATCTCATTGCTTGTAGTGCAGAAGTTCAGCAGCGCTCACACTATCGGTCACCTCTGTCAGCAAAAGCAGGCTACTGCCCGTTGACAAGGCTGTACACACAATCGCACTTAGAAAGATGACCGCATACATTACAGAAAGAACCCAACATCAAGATTCCTTTGAATTGACTTCTCAGAAGAGTCCTTCGTTATATAGCTGTCAGGACATTACACCTAAAACAATGAAATGATAATTGGACAACAAAAAGAAACCATTTTGTTTTGAGTGTGTAGACACACCTTGAGCACTGATGATGCCTGTTTATGGCAACTACCTTGTTTGAAATGCGTTGCCAGAACTACTGAAATGGCTTTTAAACTGAGTTACTAGCGTTACTAAAGCAGAATGGTTAAGCTTGGGCCGGAGCAGAAATTTACAGGCTCAATTCAGAGGCCGGTTCGTTGAAAGCAAGACTGATTCATAGAGTGGCTCCGAGCAGGGCCACCTTTATAAAGCCTAGTATATTCATTTATGACTCGGTCTGTGCGCACGATGTCGTGATCTTAATCCAGAAAAGGTATGCGCACGACGCGACCTTAGCGCCCTCAGCGGCGGTGGCGGCGCGTGCTCGACGAAGGCTGTTCGGGTTCGGCTGCCGGCTGTCGAGCCCGTGCCCCCTACTCCGGCGCCAAACATGGCTCACGGACGGTCGCGGAGACTGCTTTCTCGTCACAGTCACGTTACTCAAATCGGCGGCCGGACGGCTCGGCGTTGTGTGCCGCTACCGCTGCCCATGCTGGCGATATATACTGATTGATCGCGGGTGCGGTCAGCGCCGTGATGGTTGCCCGCCTCCTTGTGCACATCGAATTTTCCTTTGCAAACATAATCGGCCGCAGCAGCAGCGGACTTACGAAAGCCGGATACATGCAAATTGAGTTTGGACCCCCCCCCCCCGGGCACGTACAGGAGTTTCGGTTACGACTTATGTCACACACTGCACTTTTACTTAATGGAAAGAAATAATTATTACTGTTCCTTCTGATAATTTACGGAAAATTGTAGTTCTACTTTACCACTGTTTCCTCGCATGCCTATGCTTTTTCATTGCGAACTACTAGAACTTATGCGACAGACTTCAATACTTAAAGTAGTAGTACTTCACACGGCTCCACGATTCCAGGCAGGCAGCCACTTCACCGAACAGAGAATGTAGCACTGCTAGAAAAACAGTTATAAGCTGCTGTCGTACAGTCTATGACTGCTGTTAAACGTGATAAGGAGCACCAACCTAAGATCGAGTTCCGCGCGCGAGTCAGCCCGACGACGATTGGGGTCGGGGTATATTACTGTTGTAAGGCGTGTCAGTTCTGACTCTGAGCAATACGGCACGAGCACGGCGTTGCGGCGGCCGAGCCAAACATTCTTCAACAGCAAAGGGATGTCAGTTAATTCTGATTCGGGCAATACGGCACGAGCACGGCGTTGTGCTTTTCAGCGCAACTGTCACGAATCTCGCTGCCAGCAATTCGGGTACCCCCGTAAAAGCGGAAAAGAATTGCCACCGCACATCGCTTTATTTACAGATTGCAACGCCAGCAGCAGCTCACGACGGCGCGCCAAGCAGTAGTACGTCCGGCCGCCGATTTTAATCGAGTAGTCGGGGCGGCCGGCGACCGAGCCGAACATTCTTCGAGCGCGCGCCGCCGCCACCGCCGCTGAGGGCGCTAAGGTCGCGTCGTGTGCATACCTTTTCCGGTTCAAGATCACGACGTCGTGCGCACAGACGGAGTCTTCATTTATTGTACCACGGAAAACTGATCCAGTTGACCTTGTAACGGTTTCGTGAATTGTTTAATGGCTCTTCTTTATACATGCCCTCCGAGCCCGCTGCTGGCAGCGGTTACCACCGATTTTGAGGAAGAAAGCTTAAAACGTACGCTCACGTTTGCGCCGACAGCGTGCAGAGAAGAAAAATTAGTGATATCTCGCACCTGACTTGGTAGCGCCGACTCGCGCGCCTCGCAAAACTCATCGCTTGCATGTGCAGAATTTGCTAAGCGATCGGCGGCTGCACGCGAACCACTGGTATCTCAAACAAGCAGTGGCATCCCAGCATTTGTAGCGCGGTGCAGGCTGAAGGGTGCAAGATTTGTGCAACGGCGAGACTATCGATGCTGCACCTTCGTTCTACCGATTATCCAACAGGGGCGAACAGCACCGATCAGGTCAGCGGACACGGGTCACAGAACTACACGGGGCATTGGCTACACATGACATACCGTTTTCGCCGTTTTAGCCACTCTTATCTTCCACGATGCATTCGCTGCGTTTGATACAGATGCAGAAAGGTAAATCCTGAGACGTGGGAAGAGTCCGTCGTTATCAATCCATCCGTCCAGCTATTCATCTTCGTTTTCCGCGAACGTTTCATTCTGCCAGATTACTAGCGTAGGTAATTAAAGTATGCGCGAACAAAAAAAATAATCAGTTTTTTTGCATAGTCACATTGTCTTCTTTCGCTTGCTTGACCAGCTATTAAAGATGGCGCTGCGTATCACCCAGCACGCCGTGCATATTCAACGCACTAGCAATCTCTCTACCTAAACGTAGCAACATTGGTGTAAGATCTCCAGGTTCTTTATTACATCATAAATAAGCATCTTTTTACATAAAAAGGCTAGTATTTGTCAGTTTAAATATAAAACATAATGTAAAGATTACAAATGCCTTTTATAATTTAACAAGTTGCCAAATATTTTGCACTTTAAAAGAGCTAACCTAAACAAAGTACGTTGTGCACCTGGAGCAAAATGTCGAGTCCTTTTAGTAAGGATGTGGTTAGCGACTGCGTCTGTTTATTATGCGCCCATTTGGGCACTCGCTTTAGTTCCTCAATTTTTGGGAGGCCCTACGGGGCTTCATTTGCAAATCAAAAAATAGAATGCTAGTGCTGGCATACATGCATCTCTCGCCGAGGAAATCTTGTTATATGGTGGTTGGAACGGTCGATGAAAAACGTGGCGTGAGTTCCGAGTTTCGAAGCGGGTGCTTTCTTTCCTTGTTAATGTTTGTAAGGTCATGCTCTTAAACAGGTCACGTCAAAGCAGTGGTAATCGGAACAATAACTAAAAAAAAAGTTGGAAAACGGTAGAACAGTTTTAGCGAAAAGTGGCGCCAATTTTGAAAACGGCGGAAGTTTTGAGACCACTAGCCCGGAAGTGTGGGTGGAGCCAAGCGTAGCGCCAAATTTGAACAACCCGATATGAATACTCAGAAGAAGCGAAGGAAAATGCGCTGTTAGTCGAAATCCAATTAATTAGTCATTAAACGAAAAATGTTACGGGGAATTAATGATGTAGCGGCGCGGAGCGATGCCAGGCCAACCGTCATGTACCGTTTGGACGCAATTCGAAGCATCCGTGAAATGAGTATACCGCTTCTATGTGCGTCGAAGCATCCGCGTCGCTCCTACGCCATTGGCGGTTCGCCGAAGTGACGTCACGATCGCGTGAGAGAGACGGAGCGACGATATAGCGACGGCGCACAAAAAAAGAAAAGCTTGAAATGAGTATACGGCCCCTTCCTTTTTGGCGCTCCGTTTGTAAGCCAGTCGTTCTCGCGTGCAGATGCCGTGGTGCTTAATTGCGCGTTTTGTGGGCTGTGGCATCATGTTTAAGCCGTCTGTGCCATCGCATAGTGCAACTTCAACGTCCAGACAACATGTACAGAGTCAAAGAGAGGCGCCGAGGAGCCGTCAGTGCTTTCGCATTACTCCAAGGCGGGTTACCGGAGTGATCTCGATTTTTTTTTTTTTTTGTTCAGAGCGTGGGTCTTAATACGCGGCCCGCCGGCCTTTATGCCGGCCGTCCAAATTTCATCTTTTATTCCGAAAGCTGGCTTAAACGAGTTTTTTACGCAATATTTTTTTTTTTTGAAGCGAAAACACTTCGGCCCCGTCAGGTAGTTACACGCAGTGACCGAACGCTCCGCGAGTTCTACCTTGAACGATTAATAACTGGACGCCCCACTCCAGTTGTAGCGAACACAGTGCTCTGCGCGTGTGTTTTAATTCCTCTAAAATGAACTAATCACGCGCACAACTTGGACACATTTCTTATTGTGTAAATAGTTTGTATATATTACTTCTCCCCATATCCTCTCTTCCTGTCCCCTCACCTCTTTCATTTAATTTCTCCATTCTGCCTGCTATCCTTTATTTCCGCTGCCCCAGCTCAGGTGCTTCAGTATCCATGGCAGATGCCGGGGCTAGCAAGTCTTTTCCTTCCTTTTTATATATTTTAATAAAAAAAACCGCTACCACCACCGCCGTCAGCGTGGCCGCAAGTTTGACCTTTAATGTAGCTGGCGGTCACGCGAGGACATAACGCGTCTCACATATCTCGGTGTACGCCCGAATCGCGCCATAAGGGAAAGCAAGTGAAATGAAGTTGGTTTTAAGGAAAGGAAATGACGCCTGTCTCACATATCTCGGTGGACACCCGAACCGCGCGGCAAAGGAAGAAAAATGAAAGCAGCTTTTAAGAAAGGATATGCCTTGCGCCATTTCCTTTTCTCAAATAAGCAATTTCTTTTTAATAATAATTGGTTTTTTTGGAGGGAAAGGAAATGGCGCAGTATCTGTCTCATATATCGTTGGACACCTGAACCGCGCCGTAAGGGACGGGTAAAGGAGGGAGTGAAAGAAGAAAGGAAGAGAGAGGTGCCGTAGTGGAGGGCTCCGGAATAATTTCGACCACCTGGGGATCTTTAACGTGCACTGACATCGCACAGCACACGGGCGGCTTAACGTGCACTGACATTGCACAGCCCACGGGCGCCTTAGCGTTTTTCCTCCATAAAAACGCAGCCGCCGCTGTCGGGTTCGAACCCGGGAACTCCGGATCAGTAATTCTTCAGGGTTCAAATGAATGGTTCGTAGTAAGCTGTTCTGAGAGAGAGAGAGAGAAAGAAAGAAAAGGAAAGGGAGATGGGCCAGCTTCCTTGCATATGGCGACAAGTATGAAGGGATTGGTTGAGAAGATAGAAGAAAAGTCGAGTCCAACATGTTCATGGCATCGATTCATGAAAAGCATTCGGGAAACTTGAAATTTGCGATTCAGGCCACTTGCCTTCCGTTGAGAAGTGACAGCAACCCTTACATTCCCAAGAAACAAGGGCATACGTCGGAAGCTAAGGCGTATTCAAAGCTATGAAGGACTGGGGTAAGCGCATCCAGGACTTGCAGTGAGCGCACTGTCGCTGGAGTCCGGATAATTTGTCTAACAGAGTGAGAATGCCGTTAAGCAAATACTTAAGCCTCACTAGGACTTCTCGGGGCTTGTTTGGAGCTTGGAGCGGAGCTTGGGCTCGTTGACACGTAACGCTGACACAAGGCTTTTGTATGTAGCGCTAAAATGGATGCTGATGGGTAATTACTCTCTTATTTGAAATCTACTGCACCTTGGAGAATTTGTTTTGAATTAGCCGTTGTGTATTGTCCACGTGGTTACCTGGCGGTTCGTTCTTCAAGGTATTGAGGGACCGACAAAGTACTAATAACGCACTGAGCGCGCAGCTCAGTGTGACATGGTGCGATTATCGCTGAAGCGTCATTTTTCACCTGCAATCAGTACGCTTTTACTCAATAAATCTACATCTACTTGGTGAGGCACATCGTAGCGGAAGCCTCTGCACTAAATCTCGAACACCTGTGGTTCTTGATTGGTCTTATAGCTCTTGTGGATCGTGCATGCGATCGCCGTGAATGGGATCAAACCCGGTATCTGATTTCAACTCAGGTGCAAAACACCTCAACTGCTGTGCCACCGCGTCGGTTGCAGCGAGCTCTTTCCTCATCTCAGCTCAGTCCTGTTTCTTATTAAGTAAACGTTCCGGAGCTGAAGTACCATACAATTTCTCACCATTGCCTTGAGAGAAAGATGGCGCCAGCGTCTATGCGAGTTTTTTAAACGGCACTTCCGCCTCCGCGGGAATGCCGGGAAGACAAGGTTTCTTATTTGGTTTGGCTAGTATTGACCTTAAAACATGGATTCTACCTTGGAATCGGCAGCTCCGCCAGCCGCGAGGCTGTCGTCTGCGTGCCCATGAAATTATTTTAATAATTCCCTTTTGACTCTTTTATTAAATTTAGCACAAGTGTAAAGCTGGTATGAAAACTTTCAGAGCACTTCTTTGAGGGCTGCCTCGAGAACAGTCGTATTTTTACGGCTGAATCCACAAGGTTGCCCAACAATAGCCAAGCCAAATACGAAACCTCATCTCCCCGTCTCTCCTTCGCCTCTCTATACGGTGGGCGAAGCGCAGCGCCGTCTGCTTTTTTTTTTTAGGTAGTACTTTCAATAACTACGCGTAAAGTAGGGAGCAATAGTAAGTTCCTAGAGAAAATATAGAAAAAAGAAGCCTGTCTGGTTTGGCAAGAGTCCATAACCGACGCAGCGTTAACAGACAAACCGACAGAATAACGAGGACAATAAACGCATCGTTTTCCAAGGCTGTCAAGCACGTTTTCACCAAGGGATCCAAGAGACGCTTTGCGCTTTTAGCAGCACTGCTTCCCGGGACACGCTTTCCACTGCAGCGAACGCCTGTTGCGGAAAGCCAAAGAAAAGCTAGAGCGAGGCGTGTTCACCACTTGGCCCGTTAGATGGCAGCGTGGTCGCCATGTCCACTTTTAACGAAGAAAATGCTAACGAAGATGACACATGTGCTGTGTGTGGTAATTATCTGCAGAAACAATAGAACACCTCATACGAAAATGTGTTGGTATCCACCCTAATGTCGATGCAGGAACAGTCACTCTTCCTGAGGCCCTAGGGTTTAGAGATAACAATAGCCATGTAAATAAATCTGCGGTGAAAGCCGCCGCGGTGGCTGAGTGGTTACGGCGATCGCCTGCTGGCCCTAAAGATGCGGGTTCGATCCCGGGCGCGGCGGTCGAATTTCGATGGAGGCGAAACTCTAGAGGCCCGTGTACTGTCCGATGTCAGTGCACGTTAAAGAACCCCAGGTGATAGAAATTTCCGGAGCCCTTCACTACGGCGCCTCTCATAGCCTGAGTCGCTTTGGGGCGTTAAACCCCCATAAACCAAACGAAATCTGCGGTGAAAATTAGCAGAAAGCGATTAGAAGATCGGTGGCTCAAAAGGAGAGAGGTGACATAAGGTTAAAAATGTAGGAAGGCGTATTTAAAGAAAATGGCGAATTTTAATAACTTACAACACAATTAAACAAAAATAAAGGAAACAAAAAGCTGACCATGGTGGCAACTGCCATCACCCCGTTTCAAAGGGGACGCTCCTACCTTCTATCCATCCATCCACTGAGTCCACCCTTACAAATATTTTTTAGACAGTTTATATATACTGTCCATAGACTTCTGTCTATAATGTTTATAGAGGCAAACCCTAGAGAACGGTCTATAGGCAATACAAATCGTATATACAGTCCATAGACAATCTATAGATTTATGGTCATACACATTTAGTGCAGTTATGTCTATAGACAGTGTATAGACTATGAAGAGACAAAATAAATGTCTATAGGAAGACAAGAGAGTCTATAAGAAGTCTATAGCTTTCAGAAAAGCAGCGCAAAAAAAGGACGTGGACAAAGACAATATACGAGGTATCTTTTTTGCGCTGCTTTTTCTGAAAAATATGTAACAGCACGCCCGAATCGCCGCATTAACCAAGAAGTCTATAGACCATTTTTATAAGGGCACACTGTCCACTTTGCTCACTGTCCTCGACATCGACGGTGAACTGAGAAGCAGACGAGTGCATTAAGCAACACGATCGGTAGTTCCAGGAAGCAGCAGAAAGGAGTTGTTTTCTAAGCAGCTCGGAAACTGCGCCGGGTTTCTTGCAGCAGTGTTTCTTTGTGCTGTTCGCTAGTGAAAACGTGTTTCTTTCCGAAAAGAAGAGGGCAGCACTGAATGTGTATTTTTAGTCCAGCCACATGTGCAGCCATCGCACACGCACAATAGATGTACGATATGCCTTGGCCCCGCGGCTACGGTGACCCGGACGTTACTGGAATGCTGCGAGAATTTAAAAAAAAAAGTATGTGAGTGAAACAATGGTAAGACGAGTGCCCCGGACCGCACTCTGACAAACGGGTTACCGCCACCTGCTCGAAACGGCATTGTTCAACGCGCGTCGAAGAGTTACGTACTTCCCGTTATAGTTAAACAAATAGACGCCTTTTAAGCGCCGCCACATTCCTCGCCTGACTGTTATTGTACGCTCCCGGAGCTATAGCTCAGTGTAAGAAGCAGCGACAGCTCTCGTTCGCAAAGGTCCTAACAGCAGGCGCCTGGCCAAGTTAAGCGCGTTGAACCATCATGAACCTAGTAGGCCCAATTCTCGCCATTTATAGCGTGCGTTTCAAGCAAATTTCACACAGAGAATGCATACTCCGCGGAGCCTAACTTATCGGCTACCTTTTAAAAAAGCTTGTCCCTGCTACGGTGCACTCAGACCACGGAGCCTCATCGATTGGTAAACTTGGTGGTTGCGGCCAGGACTGCCGTTTAGGGTTATGTCTATCGATTGTAGAGGTTTGGTACACATAGTAAATATGCGGCAGCCATTCTCCTGACCCACATGGGCTTCGGCTAACCAATAAAAATCAATACGAGGCATGCGAAAGAGTTGACTGTAACCTCGGCCCCAGAATATTTCCGAGAACGCAAGGAATAAATCGATCATATTAAATGGTTTTCCCGTTACACATGATGCTCCATCCATACCCTCTTTATAGCGTCGGCGCCGCTGAAACGCTACCGTCCCCTCGCGTCTATGTCATCGGCATTCTTGGTGACATTGAGCAGTTCCTGCTTCAGGCACAGCTGCACCATTAGGCAATTCCCGCTACCACTCAAACGTTAGGCATTACCTGCCCATGAGGTCCCAATGCAACAAGCATTTCTTCAACTTTCTTAGTAGAAAAATATTGGTGAAATGCGATTCTCCCATTGAAAATTTTTCGCCTCTGTGTGCTGGGCGACTTCCCTCATACCCCCCCCCCCCCTTCCCCCTCCACTCCTGAGGCAGAGCACGTCGCAGTCCAAATCTCTCCGAGGAACGCCATTTTTAACGCAGATGTCTGTAATAATCCTCGTCGTAGCTCGAAGAAAAGTTTCACGCGTCACCGAACAGCCACTGAGGCGACTTCGAACACGGCAAGTCTCAGCACTGCTTTGAAGGAGACACTCCGAGGCGCTAATGACGCTAATAAAGGCAGTAATGCACCGAGCCGAGTTTGCATGTTTGTTGAATAGTGACCATGAAACGGGTATGTAAAAAAGAAAGTTGGAAAGGAGAGCTGAAGTTAAAAGTTAGGGGCGATCAATTGGAATGATGGCAAGGAAACGCGACAGCATTCTTCTTTTCCTCTCCAGTATATTGAAATTCTGATTCTGTTCCACTCTTGATTCTATTCCAATAGACCTATCCCTGGTGTAAACAACGTGACGTCAAAGGGGCGTGACCTGGCGAGCAAAATAGTCCACTTCCACTTCTGAACCGGTTCTGCATGTGTCCAGCGTTCTCCCTCGATTTTCTTCTCCCGATTAGAGCCGGCTTGGCGCGCGCCGTACCTGCATGACCACACTACCAGAAGCCGCATGTTTAGCCCGCCAGACCAGAAGCACGTGCCCTCAGGAGAAGCCTATTCTTGTTCATATCTCTTCTTTTATTAGTTTTTGCTGCGTCATCCTGTCACTTTTAAATCAGCTAAGCCCGCCATCTCCCTTGGGGGAAGGGGAGAGGGTGCGCGGGGGAGGACGGTTGGCAGGTGTTTATGTAAGGACTCCTCGTTTTCACTCGCCACTTCAATCAATCAACGCACATACGAGGGGCCTTCGGGCAATGTTTCTGATGTTACGCTACGTCATGGGATGTATCGTCCCTGGCCACGGACAGAGTTTTTTTTGCATGAAAACAGCGCAGCAGACGGTACCAAGAAAGGAAGACACACACACGTTCGCTTTCTTGGTCTCGTCTGCTGCGCTGTTTCCATGCATAGAAGGTACCAACTAGCCCGGCTTACTCCTTTGTTGGACAGAGTTTCATTTCGGTTTGCTGCTTTCGCCGTTTCAAACTGGTTCCACTCGGTATATTCAAACAAGTGGTCGGGTTTTAACGTAGTTGAACCGAGTAGACGTGTCAAAGCACGTGTTTTGCCTGGTTGGCTCGTGGTTTGGCTTTGCTGGGTCGTCGGCACGTCTGGCGACGATATTAGTTCGATAGTAGTATAAGTTGATTAAGAAGGCAACGTGCAAATGCACATCGTGAGAGTGTTGCATTTTAATTTATCTTCCGCCATTATGACAGTTCTCACCGTCGTCAGCCATGTAGATCTTCACTTAATCTAACATCTCTTGCTGAACAGCGGTACGTCAATTCTTTAAAAAATTTCACGGCATTAGTCATTCGTCCTGTCGCCTCTCCAGTAACGAATATATAACCTTCGGTACATTTCCTTGCAGTAGGGAGACATCATGCTCTTAACATTTTACCTTTTTATGCGCGTACAAAGATAGCTTTTTCCCACGAACAATTGAATATTGGAATTCAATACCAGGCACCTACCGTTCGCTCCCATTAAGCGAATTTTTGTCTGTGCTTCAATCCTCCACTCCTGTTATATCCCCACCGGGGCTGCAGTATGTGAAAATAAATAAACACGAGCGGCGATTGGCTGCAGCGACAGCGTATAGTGCTCTCGTGCAGTGGCCAGCGAAGCTGACCCGTTCGCGCCTCCGCGGGTTCTAACCCAGCCGCGGCAACATTTTTTTATTTATTTTTAGTTTGGCAAAGGTCACCTTCAAGGTCAAGCTTCGCACAGACTCAGTGAGGCGGTTAGACCTCGTGAAGTAGTGCTTTCGCACCAAAAAACAGTTTGTTGCGGCGCAGAGAGGAGCGCCTATAGGAATGCATTGTGTCTATAAACTCAAAATGTTCCGGAAAGCTCCCGAGTTGCTTTCACGAAGACTGTATTGAAGCTTGCGACTTGCTCGCTGCACTATCAAATCCTCTGCAGAGCCATTCCTTTGGATCGTACCTTCACAAAACTGCGCAACCAGCCGAGAATGTCGCGCAGGTTTGTTCGGAAGCCAGCTGCGAGCAGCTGAGCTGTGCCGTTCGTCCTGGCACGACGACGTGAAGGGGGCGGTAAACAAACACCGAGGTGCCTCCTCCAGACCGCGTGGCTTTCATCCGGAGGCGTGACTCGATTAAATGCGACGACGCGTGGGTGCCAGGCCAAACGCCTCGCCGGCGCCGCGGCAAACCAATGGTGCGTTCAGTCGGCGCCGAGTCAGCTTCGGCGGACAACCGCGGGGCCAAGTTCCATCTCCGTGCGTGGGAACCAGGCGTGACTGGGAACTTTCCGCATTTAGTTGTCGGGTGCGGAAGCACTGTTTGCTTTCGGCGACATGCTCTCGGTGAGTGAGTGGAGTGAGAGAGAGAGTGAGTGAGTTAGTGAGGAGTGAGTGAGTTTGAGTGGATGGGTGGGTGAGTTAGGGAGTGAATGAGTGAGTAGGCTTACTCGAGGGAGTTGGCTCCCTAGCTGCATGAGGGAGTAAGCTAATTATTGAGAGCTGGTTTGAGAAAGAGGGAGAGAAAACTTCATTTCGCCAGCCAGACTGGCTCGCTTTGTGAAGGGTGAGTTTCTAGAGGCCTGACTGACATGGTGGATTAAGACGGGTACGACTACGACCCCCGGCGAGAGATCTTCCCTAAAGCAGCAGAGACCTCCATTTTCTTTTGGCGAAGAATGTTCAAGAAATTCACTCTGCAAACATACGTTTCTGGAGCACCTGCCCCTTTGCTGTGCGTTAGCTGACGCTCGTCGCGATATGCTCGCGGCCTACAGGGCGCTGGGCATACTCCCAGACTTGCTCAAGACTGTACTGTGGCCGCAGGGCAGTGCGCGCACCCGTGAGCGAACTATGGTGAGCCTCTGTGCATTTCTCGAACATACGGGTTTGACGTCCCGTCTGTTCTGCGCCAGGTAGTGATGCGCTGTGACCGAACGCTCCGTGTGCACTACCTTGGACGTTTAACAGCTGGGCGCCCCACCCCAGCTGTTGTGTGCAGTGTTGTGCGCGTGTTTTATTTTATTTTCTTTCTTGACTGTACACGCGCACAACCTGGACAACTTTATTGTTGTCATTTGTAAATGGTGTAAATATGACCACTCCCTATGCTCTTTCTTTTATGTCCCCTCACCTTTTTCTTTTCTCTTCTTCATACTGCCTGCTCTTTATTTTTGCTGCCCCAGCTCAGGTGCCGCCGACACAATGATGACACATGCCGGGGTTGGCAAAAATCTTTTAACTTCCTTTTTATTATTTTTTATCAATAAACACTTACTACTACTACTACATACGTCCCCTTCCTCCTCCCCAACCGCCCCCTCCAGGAGCTGCTCATAAGTCCGCACCCCGTGACTAAGTGATAAAGTGGGCTTATTTGCGCCAGCAGGTCAAGTGAGTTGGTCGGTTGTGTGTGCGTCTGAGCGAGCGGGCATATGAACGAGAAAATGAACTGATGACAGGGGAGTACTTAGGCAGACTAGTTAACGTGAAAGGTCAACTGCACTACAAGCATAATTTTTTTACTTACAGAAAGAGGTTAAAAAACTCAATATTAAAATATATTCAATAGAAATTCAATAAGTATTCAATAAATTCTACGTTCAATAAATTGAAATCCTGTGTTTTGTCAAGCTGTGGTTTGCATGAAGGTGGCAGTAGTAAAGTCAGGAGGAATATAGCAAATATCAATCTCCCTTCTTTTTTTTTTCATTCCATTGAAATGTAATTGCACCTAGTGACTCTAATCGCACCCATTTATGTGGCCAGATGCAGAGGGTGCGCTTACTCTCTATGTTCTGTCCTTTTAGCCGTGTGTGCGCTTTTAAGGGCACTGTCATTTGTATTTTATGAGCACTTATGATCTCGCCTCCATGATGATGAGACCTTCGCCCATCACTGTTCTCAAAACCAGGCTGACAAATCCGCTTCCCGCCAGCCACTCACCGCCCTCACCCCCTTTCTTTAAACTGCGCATGCTGTATTGTCTTTCTTCGATAAAGCATCCGGCTGGGCGAGTTGGTTCTGCGTAATTAGCTAAGTCGACAGCGCAACATAGGCAGGACGAAAGAAGATAATAAACGCTCGTGGGTGCTTCTAATTACGTATCCAATCAGAAGCCTATAGACCAATCCCTATTTCTACTTTGTCGGATAGCCTAAGCATGATACGCTTTACGGCGTGTTTTTCTCTTGCTCACTCATGCCTGCTACCCGTTTGTTCGCTTTTCCGGGTCTCCCCCGGTGTTCAGCAGAGCACATCCGAAGCTCGCGCAACCGACCCGTTCGGGAAAGCGGCATACAGATGCGACAAGGCGGTTTGGCGTCAGCCGCGTTGTTTGCCCCTGGCAGCCTCGCACCCTGGCTGCTGCTAGGCTGCCGCATACCGGTGGCGGCTGCGGCTTATTAAGCCGTTGCTGGACCGTTGTAATGCCGATGCATACCCAACAATTCTGGACAAAAGCATTTTTGAGCGGGAAATTGTTTATGAACGAAATTTTTTTCATATAATGTAAGATTTCACTATAACAATATCCACACATCACCCGACGGCAGACTTGTATTTTTTTTTCTATTTACGTTTTTGCTATCGTCAAAACCGTTCCCCATTGCTTTTCTGTGGCAGTCTTAACTGCTAGATGCGATCGCTAGAAACACTTTAAAAGAACGATTTTGCTGCATATCAGAATAATGGACCATTACCTTCAGTATTTCCATAAGAGTGTCTTACAATTTAATAATTGGTTTAATAATTGTTTTTTGGGGGGGAAAGGAAATGGCGCAGTATCTGTCTCGTATATCGTTGGACAACTTACAATTTTCCAATTGTATGATCAGCATTCCTTGATCAAGTCCAGCTTTCTCGGGCAAAAATTTTGAAAAAAAAATCTTACAATTTCTCAATTTTCAAAATTTTTGCCCGAGAAAGATGGACTTGATCAAGGAATGGTCATCATACAATGCGAAAGCGACCTGAAATGAGCGTTAGTTTCGATGACTCGAGGTTCTGAAGGATTAGTGTCACGTCACAGTCGAGAAAACGGCCAGCCTTTTCTAGTGAGATATTTAGCGAGATTTTAACGTGATATAGCCTTAAGGGGCCCGTGCACGACGCAGAAAATCTGGTGTCGTTGGCCGTGGCCGAAAAATCCACGAAAAATCCCCAGAGAAGCAACCTAGGAGGCAGGCGGACCACCTAGGTCATGTGACCTTGCCGCGTCATCACAACCTGCCCAGCGGATTGTGAGCAAACTGCTCACCGTGGCAGATAGCAGAGCGGCAAGCCGCCACGCGACTGGCTGAAAGGCACTCCACGCGTTGGTTGACTCCTCCTACTTTAGGAGGTGAGTTCAACAAGAAAAAAAAAAAAGGCGGGAGCCGGAAAGTTTAATTCTGTCGGCGTCATTCGCTAGAGGGCCCCCTTTAAGGGACATCTGTAACTTCGCACCCCACTATATAGTGGTATCGGTGGCTGCTCTATTATTTTCAGAGTGTGCATGAATGCTTAGTGGTCGTTGTAGCGGCAGCTAACTTGCGACGGAACTGGAGGCTGAGTTTTTATATCGTCTGCGTGACCTATGTTGTTCCGTGTGACGTCAATGTATCTATAGACCACTGAGTGGGGCGCGTTGTCGCGGCGTCATGCGTGACGTCGCTGCTTTATGACCTGCCTGTGTGTCCGATTATGATCATGATGACGGTGATTGTTATGAACACGTCCTCTGCCAACGCGAGGCTCCTCAGCTCCTGCCCAAGAAGCCATTTGCTTGCTTCCTACCGACAGGCACGTTTGCAGAAAGGCGTACTTTCCTCCATGACTCATACGTCGACGGAGCCCTTGCAATAAAGGCTGGCAGCATGTTCCGTGCCATGCGACCACCGCTTCGCCCTCAAAGCCTGCCGCCGCGCCGTCGCAAAGGCAAACACACACGCCCTGCGGAACACCCGCTTTGTCAAGGTTGCCGGCATTCGCCTCCCTCTCGCTGCCTTGGCGCACTCAATGAGACTGTATCTTATGGCCGGCAAATAAAAAACATGGGGGAGAGAGATGGGGGAGGGGGGTGCTCTTCCGGCCCCCGGCACCGGAATTCCCACTAACTATATCGCCGCCTGGCCTGTTGCCACGCCGGTTTACGACCCGGCTCTTTTACTTGCCGGTGGAAAGCCAAAGTACGCTAGTGCCCATACTTGACTGACTGGGGCGCCACTTGTGCAAACAATACGAGCCGCTGGCGAGTATGCAGTCCGCTGTTGTTCAAGATCGGTAGTAGCCATTGGGCAGCAGCCGTGTACTGTTCAGCTCACATGTAAAACAATTACATTGTGTGCATAAAGGTCAGTGTCTGTTGCTCGGATATGAATGCGTATTGTGTATTGGGCGAGCACATTGCCATTATATTGTTGCGTAGCGAGCTGCGCCAATTTCGCGCGCCAATTTTTCGAACAGCCGAGAAGTGAATGTTTTCTTGTCCCCGCGGCGTGACTTGCTGCCTCCCGCAGTTAAGTGTGCTCTTTTACTTGCCAGTGGAAAGCCAAAGTACGCTAGTGCCCATACTTGACTGACTGGGGCGCCACTTGTGCAAACAATACGAGCCGCTGGCGAGTATGCAGTCCGCTGTTGTTCAAGATCGGTAGTAGCCATTGGGCAGCAGCCGTGTACTGTTCCGCTCACATGTAAAACAATTACATTGTGTGCATAAAGGTCAGTGTCTGTTGCTCGGATATGAATGCGTATTGTGTATTGGGCGAGCACATTGCCATTATATTGTTGCGTAGCGAGCTGCGCCAATTTCGCGCGCCAATTTTTCGAACAGCCGAGAAGTGAATGTTTTCTTGTCCCCGCGGCGTGACTTGCTGCCTCCCGCAATTAAGTGTGCACTCCGTTCTGCAAAGTACTATAAAGGGGGCTCACATCCCCCCACCAAAGACACTTTGACGTGCGACAGAACCCACGAAGCTCTGTCGCACGACAAGAACTTGTCTCACGACACAGAGTTGTGTCATGCGACAGAAATACGATATAAAATTCTGTCGTGCGTTTTGGTGGGGCCTACGTGGTTAGCAGACTCCGTTTTCTTTGGCTATTTGTAAAGATGTGTTGGGTGGCCCCATTCCCGGCGCCGTTCTAATGTTTTGTTTAAGAAAAACACAGTAAGCCGCCACAAGGAGGGTATAGCCAATTAACTGCGAAAAGACGAAGCCTTGCAAGGTCGCTTTCAAACCTCAAAACGGAGTCGACGCGTGGACCCCTGGGGTTCCGAGGGGGGTCCGGAGTAAGTTATTGCTTTCGACGGCGCACCGCGTGCCGGACCGGATGTCCCAGAGACGGGAAGCGATGGGTGGAAGCGCAACTAGGGGGGTACGTGCGGTTCCGACTGTGTGTCCGCCTTCCTTGGATTTTCGCTAGCGTTTTGGTGCGTTTGTGTCTGTGTGCCGTAACTACAAACGAAAACGCGTAACGTCTTCGAGGAATTTACGCGGTGATCGCTAGTAAACAATCTCGTGGGCACCGGTGTTCTATTGGCTCCTTCAATTTTAAAGAAATTGTTCTCATTGGCTCCGACAAGCGCATTTCTGATTGGTTACCAAAAGAGTCCCCAGGATGCCTGGCAAACGTTTTTAATAGCGTTTTTTTTTTTTTGGCGACAAGGAAGCGAGAGTAACGGCCACCTTCCGACTGCAGAGACCCCTGCTCGGAAGGTGTTTCGCGCCCCTGTGTATTACTGACTGTTGTGGTACTTCATCATAGATGTGGTGTAACAGTTTGTTCTCTTTAACTAATGTTTCGGACTTATCTTTAATAAATCAAACTATTCAAGTTAAATCAATGCTACTCATCGACATCTGCTGGTCCCCTTCTTCGACATGGCAGAGCCAACCTCCAAACGCCACGGACGTACAATACGTTGCAATACTAGCATCACTCTGTCCTTCTCACTTTAATTATGGCACTTTAATCGTGGCACTACTTCACGGGGTCTAACCGCCTCACCGAGTCTGTCCATTCTTTCTTTGCAGAGTAGCAGGCCTGAAACAGCATGCTGTCCTGGCCCACCTCTCCGCTGATTCCTTGTGTATAATCATCATCGGCCTCAGTACGTAGTACACTGGAGGAAAAAGGCCTCTCCCAAATTCTTCCTGTTAACCCTATCGTGTGCCAGCTGTGGCCAACTCATCCGTGCTGCACATTTCCTAATCTCATCCACTCACCTGACTCACTGACGCTTTCAGCTGTGCATTTGTCATTCCTTGGAATCCATTCTGGCGCACTGACTGACCATCGGTTGCCTGTTGACCCGTCCCCTATAAAAATGCAGATCGAAGCTCAACTGACTTTGGTCACCCCGGCACAGCTCGACGCCTATACAGTGCTGCGTTGCAATAAAATTTACCATTTCCAAGTATACTGTCTTATATCGCATTAAATATACCTGACGTGGGTTCGATACTGGCCGCGGCGGTCGCATTTCGATGGGGGCGAAATGATAGAGGCCCGTGTACTGTGCGATGTCAGTGCACGCTAAAGAACCCCAGGTGGTAGAAATTATCCGGAGTTCCCTAGTATACGGCGTCCCTCATAACGTGAGTCGAGTTTGCCCGTTAAACACCCTAAAACCATAAAATCAAACCATTCAATATCTCTATGCGCCTTTTATCTCAGAAATGAAATCGCTTTGTCGTAATTTTCACTTTATGCGAAGTCAGCCGCGTTCTTGAAATGACATTTCGCGCGGCAGCAGCAGCGAACGAATCCGCTTTCATCGAAATGCAGCGCACATTAAATCTCCAAGTCCTCCTATTGACCCCCTTGAAAGCAAAGCGTCAGAGAACCTAACCTGAAATGATGGAGCTTTGACCAAATCAATAATGGCTCCGTGTAACCACGAGAACACAAAGACAACAATGACCGAGGCAAGGCGCTTCTCTGCTCTCTTGCCTGTGTTTCCCTTGTTATCGATTATGTTCTTTTAGCTTCACGGCGTAATCGAAGGTTAAATGCAGTCGCTCCTTCATTTCAGATTAGGTTCTACAACCTTTTACGCCCTACACCTACACTCTAAGTAGAAAGGAGTAAAAATGAGGTAAGCTATGATCTTGTTTACTCTCTTTCATAAAAAAATAGTGCACAGAGAACATTTTACTCCCTTTTTACACCCAGATAGTGCGCTAGAGAACATTTTACTCCCTTTTTACACCCAGATAGGCGTAATAGCGTTTAGAGTGTATGTACACGGTTGACTCAAGCGGCGGTCGCGTGAAATGACGCGCGAAACGTGCGAGCAATGCTTTCGCAAACCTTTGCCAACCACACCGCAACACGTGGCCGTTCCGGCATTCCCCGTTTGCTGTTTTCTTTTGTTTGCCTCACACACCGGCTACACAAGCGGCCCTGTCTTTACCGTGGAGGAAGGAAGCCATTACTTTCGCCGAAACTCTATCCTTTTCCCCTCCCATCGGGGCCAGCACCGGTCGTAAAGCATCGCCGTTGTACCGTGGCCGACTCAGCGGACCGTCCGTCGGGCCAGCTTTCAAGCCGGATTCGAACCCTTTTCTGTCGGTTGCGGCGGCTGCTGTCAGAGACAAGGAGGGGAGGGGTCGGAGATGGACTACCAGGAAGTCTGTAATATCCGTAACGTCCGTTGTTGATGCTCTTTAGTTATTTTTCTTTTGCAGTTCTGCGGGGCTATTGTGCGAAGAAAACGCAAATGAACGGATGAACGGTATTAGAACCGAACGGTACTTGAACTGGCTGTGTTAAAACGCCTTAAGACTGAAAATAAAATATCGTTTCTCGTTTAGAGGTGATACACACTAATTAAAGAAGACAATAAGGTAAAACATGGATCCTTCACATCCTGTAAACAAGGCGACTACATTTTTGAAGGATATGGATTATCTGGTTTTTTTCTTAATTTTTTGCTTTGCCTGCTTTCATTATTGTCCATCGCCACTAACTTCGAAGTGTAATTTCATTTCAGGTTTAGCAAGGCGTTCTTAATAGGCGCTTATAACACATATGGTTCAAATATCGTCCTTCTAACAGCATACAGCTTGCGGGAAAAAGGTGTAGTACTTCTCGCCTTCTCACAGCCCACAGCGTGAGCGCGTTGGAGGAGCTCAGGCAGGACTACTGGTGTGCCACGGTGCACGCAAGGCTAGATCGCTCTCTCAAGCAGCTACACACAGACACACTCTCTCCTTCACAAGCACACACAAACTCTCACAAGCAAGCACAAAGGCAGGCCACAAGCTCAGCAGTAACAGCTCTCTTGAGAAGAAGGCTGCACACACATACACAAACCGAGAAGGGTGTGTGCGCCGTTTGTGGCCCCGCAGCAGTCGCTGTGACACAGGGTCGACGGATGATTAGCGGCTCTCCACACGAGTTGACGTGTGTGCTGACGAAAGCCGGGCGTCTCCTCCCTTGGCGACTCACTCTGGGGCGGCGCTCGCTTTGCCCGCGCTCAGAGCTGCTGAGTGAGCACGGCGTCGGCCTCTTAGCACCAAAGCGGCCTCATTGCCCGCGGGAGAAGGCCTCAGCCACGAGCTCCGGGTCGCACAACCTCGAACGCTGGGGGCCCCCAAGCTCGGCATCTGTGAAACTGGGGTTCAAACCCCGACTCCGATGCTCTACACTCCTCTCTTGCTTTTCGCCTCTTTCATTCTCAGCCCGCAGTCTCGTTCGATGTAACAAAGCCCGGTTTCATGCGTATGACCTTCGGAAACTGTTCCTCCAGGATTTTTACCCCGGAAGCATAGAGAGACCACAAAGCTGTGCTTAGGAAATTTTTTTGCGCGAGAATACGAAGCAAATAGCCGAAACATATCACACTCACTCCAGCGCTATGCGTTTCGGTCGCGTGTTTCGGATTTCCGCGTTGGATTGTTTCCTGCAAACGCGTTCCGACTATAGGCGAGCTCGCCATCGTTACTTATCTCCGGTGCCTAAACCTGTTCTAAGCACTGTCAAATCTGAAATTACGAACCATTTGCACCTCAGAACTCGTCAGCATTCAGATAATTCTTATGAAAGAAATATACATTCCCTCCATCCTACATTTTTAAGGCGAAAGCCTTTCTTGGCTCATGAGTGGCGTGGGCGGAAGTTGCAGACGGAAGTTGTCCGCACGAACTGTCTATCATAAGTTGTGTGGTAAATAAAACAAAAATGTAAAAGTTGATTAAGCAACAGTTCTTAAGCAACGTATATGTAATGAATTAAAAAAAAACGTCAAATTAAAAAATAAAAGCGAAAAGTAGAAATAAATTAAGAATAAAGCAAAAATTGCAGAAAGTAAAAGACAATGAAAAATGAGTGGAGAAAGAGGACAGAGAAAGGCTTTCGCATTTGCGCTAATAAGCAGACTGAAAGTGCAATCATGTAATTTTCTTCCGCTGATACAAAAAGCCCGTATATGCACATGCAAGTTTGGAGGCTTGTCGCGTGTTTAATTACTACGGCAACGAGGAATGTACTTTTGCCAAGAAGGAGGGGGCGGTGTGCATGGGCAGCAAGCGTTTGAGATAAATTTGGGCTCTTGATCAGAGGTTAGGTCAACATTGTTTACAACATTCTGTTACGTTTTGGGGGGAATCCCCCGAAGGCGGAGCTGACCCAAAACACGAAGCCAGGGCGATGACAATGTAGAATGTGCTGAGGGGAATTCCCCGCAGTAGGGGGAATAATGGACCCATTGGGGGATTCCCCTGAACACAGAGGAATAGCCACGGGTATACTTTGCGCTGTCCATCAAGTCGGCCTGGTCTTGCAGCCATGCGCCAGCTAGTCTGGCTGCTTCGCTTGGAGGGCGGAAGTCCCGAGTTCGGTGCCCTGGCTAAAACGAACTTTTTCATTTGTGTTTGTAGGCACTGGGCAGCCTTGCTCGTGGTCATTCTTGTTTAACACACCTTAACCTGCAGCGCAAGCATGGAAGGTATAGATGCGTATATGAATCAAGAATGTTACCAACTTGCCCAAAAACGTGTTTTACTCAAGTATATTGGTTCCCTTTATTGATTAGAATAGCTTTCTGCAACTCAGAGTGGAACACATGGCTCACGAAATGGGAGGTAATTATTTCCACTGCATGCACTTGAATTCCGGGTTATTACAGTATTATTTTTGTCCTGTGTATGTTCTGTTGAACAATTCAATTCCAAATTGTCCAATCTGCCTGTATAATTACTTCATATATATTTTGCTCTTTTCGCTCTTAGCTTTCTGTTGATTGCTTTATTTTGTTAATAACAGTACTAATACACAGCTGGGGTTCTACTGCATGACCAGCATGATCACTCCTAACAATAAACATTGACTTTGAACGCATAGACGCATTTCTAGCCATGTTGTAGACCTAATTATTCCATGACTACAGCGCAACAAACGAGATGCAGAAGAAGGACACAGGCATGTGTCCTTCTTCCCCGTCCCGTTCGTTGCGCTGTAGTCATGGAATATCGAAACCAACTCGCCCAACAACTTACCTTGTCGAAACCTAATGAATAGCGTTTCTGTTATATTTTTCTGTTCTTTTAGGGTAGCGGTTTTCGTCCATATTGCAGCAATATATTGATCCTTTGATGTGGGTGGGTTTCTGTCGAAAATGGAACTTTTGTCGAAAACCTGTGCCTGTTCCGTTCGCGGAATGTCAATGAAACCATAGGCCAACGTTCACTTTGTGATCATATTTCTTCGTGCGTCGCAAGAACCAAGAAAACAAATGCCACTTTTTATCCAGTGCTTTTCTTCTTTTGTTTTACTAGGATATTGTCAATGAACATCTGTGCGCAATGAACTGGTTCAGAACATCATGAACGTTCGCAGTTTCTTAATTTTCACACTATACGGCACCGGCCGAGCACAATGCACCTCTTTATGCAAAGTGACGTGCATTTTTATTGTAGCGACTTTTTAAAAATTTTCCCGCCACAACCGCTGGCTCATTTGTGGTGAAACTGTGCACGGATATTCCATATTGCGATAACTTTTGTCTCGTTGTAAGTTTGACAACAGTACTTATCTGGCTCAGCGGCGCATGACGCAAGCCCGTTATCGTCTGCGCTTCTGCAGACGACACACTCTCCCGCCCTTCGGTGGAAACTTGGCGTTGCCCGATCTCGGAACAGACGATTCAGAACTTGCATCACGCGCAGCTTAACCAGGAGAGTACTGCTGTCAAACTTTTGCGAGACAAAACTTACCACAAGATGCAAGCTCCGTGCGCAATTTCATCGCAAACGAGCCAGCGGTCGAGGCGGAAGGATTTTCAAAAGTCGCAACGATACAGATGTACGTCACGATAGCCTCTGCATATCCGCTTTTTTCTTCCTTCTGCACGCGTGAGCCAGCATCTTTTTATCTTGGTAAAACAATTTAACGCGCTGGTTGCGTACATTTTTGCTAACCGAGCTGTGACGAAAGTCCTTCACCAGGAAAAACGGCTTCTGAGAATTTGCGTCTCGTTTTCCTCATTTAAACTCGCGCTTTCTGCGTGGAGACCTTTTAAGCCTAACTATAGCGTCCTTTTAGCTCGTTAACCACACCTGTACATGTTTTTAGCCGCGGACTGATGTTATGACTATGTACGTATCACCAAAAAAAAATCAATTTTTTAAAAACGAGCTTGTTTACGTGGCTCGGATGTAATGAAAGCTGAGTAGAGCCGGCTAGCGGAGCCGAGTGATTTCTACGAAAGCTGAATGTACGCGGAACTACTTTTAAATTTTTTTAATGTATTTATTTTTTTTAACTACAGGACTGACGTCTGTGCAAACTTATACCAGCGAGGGAGCGGCGACGCAGAAAAATCGCGAGTTTTTCGTGCCTGTATTGTTCCGCAGCCAAAAGCCTGCTCGACAATGCGGTATACCATATGATGACATCATGGAACTTACTGTGGCTCTGCAGCCAGGGCTAGGCTTGGTAGGGGAAGAGACGGGCCTTTGTCCCCGTGACGTAGGAAGTAGCCTCAGCACCTCCTCAACTTCCCCCCCCCCCCCCTCCGCACCTCTAGCCCGAACAACGAACAACCCACTCCCTACTGTGTGGGGACAAAGACCTGTTTCGTTCCCTTTCCTGCCTAGCATTGGCTGCTGAGCCAAGGGCAGATTGAAAGGGCGGAAAAATAGTAAGTCGGTGAAAGAAACGAAAGAGGGAACGAAAGAAGGATGAAGGAGAGAAAAGAAAGTAAGAAAGAAAGCAGGAAGACAAGGGAAGAACAGTATCAAAGGAAACCAAAAAATGCTCAAGACGGTTACGCTTAACATAAAGTTGAATGGCGCAAGGGAACGAACTCAGGAAGACACAGAGACAGAAAGAGCGCCTGTGTTCGTACCCTTGCGCCATTAAACTTTATGATGAACCAACTAGCCCAGCAGCAAGTACTTCTGCGGTTACGCTTGCTGCAATGCGAATGTGCAGCGCTGCTGTCTGTCATCAAGCTAGGCCTGGCCTCCAATCCACCCACTTCCCTGCTCTGCATTGCTCCCATCCCTTGCCCTCCTCTTCAATGGGTAAGGGGGATGGGGTATATTTTGGAAAGCTTTGCGAGAAGTGGGAGCATTCGAGGTGAACTTTAAACTCTCTGCGGCACTGCAGCCAAGGCAAGGGACGACAGGGCGGAAATGGGCTTTTGTCTCCGTGACCTGTCACTGCGCCGAGTAATCCGACCATTAAACGACAGTTGTTTTCACCCACATCGCGCAGACGTCCTAACATACCACACAACTGCAGGAACTGCCCCCCCCCCTCCCCCCTCGTCCCCAGCCTCTTTGCAATCCCTGCAGTCATCGTGGCCGGAGTGGCTGGAGTTTTTCAGCGCCTTAGCTACCCACAACAAACGAGTTATCGAAGCTAGGACTTATATAGAGCAAAGAGCTCAGGAGAGGCGCTTACGTCGCATTTTTTGAAGTCGGACGTGAAGGCTCTCCCCCCCCCCCCCCCCCCTTTCAATTTGGCCGCCATCTCAGCGCGCTTGCGCATACGCAGCAGACAATGCAGAAGAGGCCGCTGCGCCCAGCGTTACTATTCGCCGCTCCGTCGGCCAAATACTCCCAGTAGTCCTTTCGAAATCGCGTGACTTCCGGCGCACTTTTTGGCGTGCTGCTCGGACAGCGAGGACCTCTCCTGAGCTTTCTTTCCTCCCGCCGCCGAACACTTCCTCTCCCCCTCCACTCCTTTTTTTTTTTTTTTTTGCGAGAATGCAGAGGGCAGAGAGCTTCATTATTTTTTGTAAAGATGTTTCTCTCTCATTTGTTTTTAACATCAAGCGCCTAATTTGCTTTTCTTTTTGTATTTTTGCTGAGTGCTTGCCCCAAGCGTGAAACTTTCCACAGGAAAATCGTATTAAACTCCATTTTTTTTTTTCGGCAAAAGCAGTTCGAGAAATGCATTCTATGATTAGTATTCCCTACCCCAACCATGTTTTTCCAGTGTGGCCCAAAAAATCCGCTCCTGCGTGTACTGAGACATCGGTGTCTCCATGTGCCCGGAATAAATATGTATGCCTGCACTACAGCACGCCTCACATCCTTCGATCACTTTTGCTTTTTCACGTGCACGCGCACTAACGAGCGACAAGTTCTCTCCAATCATATGCCTCGTTCGTAAAAAAAATATACCACCAGCGCTCCGACTACTCCCTGAGCTTGCTGAGGTGAGGCGTGAGACATGTACATCGCCGTCATCTTTCTTTCTCGTTGTTGCTAGCAACCACCACCTCACAGCAGTTAAATTAACTCAGGCTTTAGTTGTTTGGTGCGACCCCCCCCCCCCCCCCCCCCCCCCCCCAGCCGAAGTTTCTGCTATACTATCAAAGGAAAAAAACGGTTGCTCACGAAGTGGACAGCCCGAGCTCTAGAGAGCAAAGCATTTGTCATGGACAGATGTCTTCGATATTACCAGTTACGAAACCTCCCGCAAAGGTCTATGTAGCAAAAACGACGGTCCGAGTGGTCCAAAATTCGGATGTTTACGGATTGCAGCGACACCCGTGTTCGAAGACGTAAACTGTGTTCAAGTTGCAAACTTCGAGATTGTTGGCAAATGCGCTATTGACTCGCAACAAAATTAATAAAACCAATGCCTTAACAAAAATACATATAACAATCTGACAGCTTAGTTAAGGGGTAAAAAAAGTAAAAATAGGAACGCTTAACGCTTTTCAGAAGATGATTTGACATATGTAGGCATGCTTTCTTTTTTTGACGCTTCGAGGGCTATTTTGTCGTTGTGCCGTTTTGTCCGTCGTGCTGTTTTGACGCGTGCTGTTTTGACGCGTGCTGTTTTTCCCGTATGCTGTTTTGTCGCTGTGCTGTTTCTCCATGTGCTGTTTCGTCGCTGTGCTGTTTTTGTGCGCTGTTTTGACGTGTGCTGTTCTTTCGTGTCCCCCGCTTCGAGACAGCGCTGCCACCAGTAAGCACCTGTGCTATACGCATGCTGTTTCTGCATCCAGATGTCGATACAGGCACGTCATTCTCCCTAGGGTTTGGCGATAACAAGGGTAATGTGAATTAATCTGCTGTACACGTTATAACAAGAAGCGATTGGAAGACTGGTGCTCAAAAGTAGGCGGGGGGTGATGTAAGAATACAAGTTAATTAATAATTGGTTTTGGGGGGAAGGAAATTGCGCAGCATCTGTCTCATATGTATTGGACACCTGAACCGCGCCGTAAGATAAGGGGTAAAGAAGGGAGTGAAAGAAGAAAGGAGGAAAAAGGTGCCGTAGTGGAGGGCTCCGGAATAATTTCGACCACCTGGGGACCATTAAGTGCACTGACATCGCACAGCACCCGGGCGCATTAGCGTTTTGCCTCCATAAAAACGCAGCCGCCGCGGTTGGGTTCGAACCCGGGAACTCCGGATCAGTAGCCGGACGCCCCAACGACTGAGCCACCGCGGCGGGGAAGAAGACAAGTTCAGAACTGAAAACTGGTCGAACATAAAATCAATAGAATCAGATGGTTCTTGATAATCACCAAGTGAACAAGGGAAGGAAAACGTCAGGTCCCTCTCTTGTTCACTTTATGAGTAAAATCAGTAGAAGTTATATGAAAAGAAAACTGGCGAATTTTTAAATAAGACCGTGAAGATTAACAGATTGGTTGGATAAGTATAAAGAAAAATAATATACAGCATGCTGGTAACAACCGCTACCTTGTTTCAAAGAGTACGCTCATAACATCCATTCATCTATCTATCCATCCACGCGGCCACTGAAACTAAAGATCTGCAATCATTTATTGAAGCGGAGTTTCCGAACTGGTATGATCTAAGAGCTGTGGTCAAGCATGCACATGACGTAGAACTAGCGAGGCGGGTCAATGCATCGCGGAGTGTCTTCCTTCCCTGTCACTCAAAAGCAGAGACCAAGCTCTTATCACAGGCGGAAACCGACCGCTTTCTCGAAATTGCCACAACGGAGAATTTCGTATGAGCCAATAACACTGTGCTTACATGAGGAGACGCACGGGACATGCTGGTGCTATAATCATGTCATGTTTGCTTTTCTTGGAGTAATAATAATAATTGGTTTTTTGGGGGAAAGGAAATGGCGCAGTATCTGTCTCATATATCGTTGGACACCTGAACCACTCCGTAAGGGAAGCGATAAAGGAGAGAGTGAAAGAAGAAAGGAAGAAGAGGTGCCGTAGTGGAGGGCTCCGGAATAATTTCGACCACCTGGGGATCTTTAACATGCACTGACATCGCACAGCACACGGGCGCCTGAGCGTTTTTCCTCCATAAAAACGCAGCCGCCGCGGTCGGGTTCGAGTGTGTATTTTTCGGGTGCCACAAGTACACACCTCACAAAGAGGATTGTAACGAGTTTTACTTTCGTGGCAAAAAATGCGCACAACCGTTGCTAATTTATTGCACTTTAGGCTTTCTTCAAACCTTGCGGTTGCATGTCTGGTAGCGAAGCATATTCCTGGACTTGTCGCTGGGGGTTCTTACCGGCCGTCGAGCCTCCTTTGAGGTCTCGGCTCCGAGCTCCTGGTATCGCACACCACGCGCGGCCGTCCTCACGGCGGCGCAGCGGAAATGCGAAATAAACACAACACGGAACAGGACGCTTTGCCCGGGGCAAAACGCTGGCTGCTTGATCTGCGACCCTTTCCGTCTGGCTTGGTCGTGCGGCTGACGGGGCAAGATGGCGACAACAAAGAGGGAAGAAGGGAGGCAATTATCTGACGTCCTCTCGCTGTCGCGCCTCCCTGAAGTCTCTCTGTACGGCCACTGCCGGTACCCGTCGGCGCACTTGCCCGTTGTCACATTCGGCCAATGGATGGATGGATACGGCTGAACCCTTTAAATCGGGCGGTGGCTCAAGCCACCTAGCCATGTCTTGTGAAATTTTACTCCTGTCTTGCTTTTAGCCACCAATCGTATAACCTTCACTTGGTTACTTCTAACCTCTTAAAATCCACTTTCCCTTCACTATCCCTAAACCCCAATGCCTTGGGTAAGTCAGCCCCGCTGCCTTCCACTGTAGGGTGAAGCCCTTTACAGAAAAGTATCAAGTGTTCAGCCGTTTCCTCCTCCTCTCCGCACGCAATGCAGCGACCGCTCCGGCGGCGTTTGGCGGTGCGCGCTTGCGACCGGTTTTTGAGGAAGGAGGCGGCGCAGCGCTCTCGAGCTGACCTTCTGGCTACTCGCCCGTGGGGAAGGAGGAAAGCGTCCGCTTTCCTGCGTCTCCACGGTGCGCCTTGCCGGCCAAGGATAGATAGGGCACTCCGGAACTCCCACACTCCCTAAAGACCGAACGTCCCCCGAGTTCAGCGGACGGTAGACTGCAATGATCTCATTAAAGCCTTTACCTTTATTGGCCGCTTACAAGTTACAAGTCCCCCAGCAGATCGAAATCCATAACAAGGTCTCCGATGTCGTCGTCTTCTGGGGATGGCGTTGCGGCAGGAGGCTCGGTCCCTGGCCCGGGTTGTGCGGCCAGGGCTCGGGGCTCCGGGGCGATCTTCATCCCAAGAACCCTGGCCGCGAACACAGGGTCCCGAGCCATCCGGGCCCGCACCACCTCGGCGTCGAGGTTGCTCCCCTCCAAGTGCTGCCGGTGGAAGCTGGAGGCCACAGGCCCGCACCACCTCGGCGTCGAGGTTGCTCCCCTCCAGGTGTTGCCGGTGGTAGCTGGAGGCGACCGACGTGCGTGCGCCGGCTGACGACCAAGCCGCCGCACTCCGGGCAGTACGCGGCCGTCGGCTCCGGTGGCATCACGGCCCCCGGGTGCGTCGCCAGGCGGTCCGCGATGGTGCTGCCCCGGAAGATGCAGGGGACCCGCTCCCGCGCCAGGCCAGCCTCCACCTGCAGCTGTCGGTCCCACAGCGCCACGCTCACGTAGGAGCGAGGTGGCACATCGCCGACCTGTTGCGAAGAGAAGACGGGATAATGAAACATATGGCACTGTGGGGACACAACAGGTATGAAGTCCTCAGAGGTATTTGGAAAGGAATAATGGTGCCGGGGCTTAATTTCGGGAATGCGGTTCTGTGCTTAAGGGCAGAAGATCAGTCGCGATTAGAAGTAAATCAGAGAACTGTCGGAAGATTGGCACTAGGTGCCCACGGGAAAACCACAAACGAGGCAGTACAGGGGGATATGAGCTAGGCAACGTTCGAAGCACGGGAAGCTGAGAGTAAAGTACTATACGAAGAACGCCTGAGAAAATTGGACGATAACAGGTGGACAGCTAAGGTATTTAAATGCCTGTACAGAAAGAGCGTTGACACTGTGGCGGAAACGAACTAGAAAGCTGGCCAGTAAGTTTGCCAGAGAAGAGGAAGGAGAAAGAAAGAGCATTAAACGACAGGTTAAAAACGTCGAAGGTAAAAATTGGATAGATTCAATGGAAAAGAAGCATAGTGTAGAACTATATCGACGCTGGAAAAGGCAGATCAGGAAGGAAACTTTTTATGATAACTCAAGAGGCAGTGCCCTCCTCTTTGAAGCTAGGTCAGGGTGTCTTAGAACGCGCAGCTACAAAAAGAAATTTAACGAAGATGAAGACACATGTGCTGTGTGTGGTAAATCTGTAGAAACAATAGAACACCTCATTCTAAAATGCGATGGTATCCATCCCGATGTCGATGCAGGCACAGTAACCTGAGGCCTTAGGGTTTAGAGATAACAATAGTCATGTAAATAAATCTGCGGTGGAAATTAGCAAAAAGCGATTGGAGGATTGGTGGCACAAAAGCAGAGAGGTGACATAAGTTTTAAAGTGTAGGAAGACGTATTTTAAAGAAAATGGCGAATTTTATTAACAATTTACAGCAGACTTAAACAAAAATAAAGGAAAAAAACTGAGCATGGTGGCAACTACCACTGCCCCGTTTCAAAGGGGACGCTCCTACCTTCCATCCACCATCAGCGTCCAGGTTGCGACGGACCGACACCGGGTTCCGGCGGTCCCGGCCAAAGCGGGTCCTCGGCGCCCGGCTGCCTGATCCGGGGGCGAGGTGCGGGCGCGGCCCCCGAAAGCTGCTGATGGGGGCGAGGCGCTTGCGGCCCGCCAGCGTGGTGCTCCGGCCTCCGTGCTGCCGCGGCCGTGGTCCTGCTTGTGGCCGCGGCGCGGATTGCTGTCTCGTCGCACCGCGGCCTCCGTGCTGCCGCGGCCGTGGTCCTGCTTGTTGCCGTGGTCGCGGCCGTGGTCCTCCTTGTGGCCGCGGCGCGGATTGCTGTCTCGTCGCACCGCGGCCTCCGTGCTGCCGCGGCCGTGGTCCTGCTTGTTGCCGTGGTCGCGGCCGTGATCCTCCTTGTGGCCGCGGCGCGGATTGCTGTCTCGTAGCACCGCGGCCTCCGTGCTGCCGCGGTCGCGGCGGGGGTTCTGCGTGGGGCCACGGCACCGGCTGGTCACGAGTTCTCCGTGTCCATAGCCGGCGAGCCCGTTGCCGCTGGTGGCCAGCCGGACGCTCGTGCACGGATGCTCGCTCCACCGACACTTGATACGATGCCTGCATGGTAGTGCGTTCGAAGTGAGCGCCGCGGTTACTGGGGGCTGACGACCGTCCTCCCGCAGTGTCCTCTGGGAAACGCCTTCGAGCTCCCATTGGCTCTTTCCTTCGATTCTAATATGTCGCAGCTTGCCATTTGGACAGGTCACGGTTCGACTGAGGAGCAGGGGTTGGCGGGGGTCATCGCGTGGTCCCCTTCTGGGAATTTTGAATTCCATTGACCTCTTTGTTGCCCCGGCCTGCTGTCCATTGTATGGGTCCCTACCTGCTGTCTTGCGGCCGTGAATCATCGAGCTGCGGAGTCTCCGGCGGAGCAGTTTGCAGCGGCTACGAGAGCGGGGGGGGGGGGGGGGGCAACCCCCCTACCTTCCAACAAAGGCGCGTCGGCGCGAACAACACCCACCCGGCACGCTAATTTTGGATGCCTGCCACGGGACAAGGACCGGTGCCCGGTGAGCTTGCTGCTCGTCGGATGACCCCGGCACCCCACCTATGGACCTCCTTCACCCCGCGACGTCACGAAGATGCGGTGGCGCTGTTGTTAGCAGCGACTTTCGCATGGTAGGCAAAACAGGTTCCGCTTGCCCGTGCCTACCGCAGCTGCCGCAGTTACCGGCGGCTGCTTCAAGCCTGTGCACTGCAGAAGCAGCATGTATTGACCAGCTGCGTCACTGCTGGATCCGCGTAGTAGCATAAAAATATTAAATTAGCCTCGATAGGTTTCTCGCGCATAAATGCCGCATTCGGAAACTGGCTAACAGGCATTGGGCCACGGTAGTAAAGCGCGAAGTCTGGGAGTCGATAGGCACTGCCACTCAATGCACTTAATAGCATGCAAGTTACTGCGTTCATTCACCTGAACTTCAGGATAGTAGGCTGATAATTGCTCAAGGAAAAAAAAAAGACATATGCAGCTGCACACGTACTTATCAACTTGAGCCAGAGTGCACGGGGCGCCGACAGGTTCACTCGCCTCCAAGGAATGCGTTTTTTTTTGTTAATAGCACACCATGTTTTAATGGCGCGTTTTATCACATTTATTATTTACTTGAAACTGTTTCTTGATATGACGACGTAATTATTTCATTCGAGTAGAAAGAAGTCTGGTAAGTTGTGTCAATCTTGCGCGGTCGCGTTGGCGTGCTTAGAATAGCGTACCTTAAGTGCGCTAAACGCCATTATTTTCATTGTATCATGCATGTGTCATGTTTCATGAGGTAATACATGATCGCGAAGCTTGTTTGCAAAGAAGCAGCCGCAGGCGTGCTACTAACAGACACGTGGCGAGATTGAGAGGGGACGCGGCATGAAAAGTGTTTTCGTTATTCATGCATGCGATATGTAACTAAACTTGGTGCAAATATGAAATTCCTACGCTAGTTTCAGTCATTCCTTTTATTCATAGCTATACCTGGTGCAGTTCTGGGCAATTATAATTAACACCGTCGTCAGGTCCCCCCAAGGTCTCAAATAATTGAGTAGATAGTGCGCAGTTTTTTTATGCCAGCATGTGCATAAAGCCCTGCTCTGTATGATGACGCGATTAGTTCTTTTTCTATATGATCAGTACTTATGCATGCATAGTTACATGAAAACGTTTCTTACAAAAAATAACACAATATTGCACGTGTAGGGGAAAAAATCGAGAGATTTATTACGCTCCTCAACGTCTCAGGAATAGTTTGCGACAAATGGAATCATATGATTTTCATGCGAATTACGAAGGTGAGTGATCCAGTCGCAGAAAATGTGAGAGGTCACAAAACGAACCTTAAAGTTTATTCCCTCGTTTATGGCATCTTCGCTTTCGCTTTGGTCAAAGAAATGTGGCACTGAAATCAAAGAAATTACCTCACAATTTTTGACGACCACACTTCTAAAAAGCGTAATTTATAAATTTGTACTCAATATTTTGCTATAATTTTTCGTCACGAAACTAGACTTCAGGGCTAGGAAAGGAAATAATTCTAGAAATCAAAAATTTTCAGCAAATCGATCAGCTTAACAAGAGGACAAGTCGGCCTGGCTGGTGCGTGGTCATGCGGCTAAAAACAGCGCTAAGCGAGACAGGAGATCGGGGACACGACGCTGTCCCCACTTTTCGCGCAGCGCGACACGTACAGCCGCGGTCAAAAATACGCGGCCCACGGCTCCGGTGCAAGGAGCGGCTGCGGGGCCGCACCGCGGCGCTGCTACCTCCGTCGGGCTACGTCGGTCGCTGGCTGCGAGGGTGCACAGAGTGACGACAAAGCTTCGCCCTCACTCCCTCCTGGGAACGCAACACGGCTGATAATTGTCAAGTGAGGCGTTCTGCTGAAGGGGAGTGCGCGCGGTTCGCCGTTGCCGCCTCGATTCTGCTTCGCTCTCGTATGTCCCGCGCGACCATGCGTGGTGAGCCTTCGTGCAAGGGCATTACGGTGCTCAAGAAATAGCGCAGAACAAGTTATTGTCGCGACAGGACCCCGGTCTGTGAACTCGGTGAAGGCCTGTTTTGTTTCTGGTGGTGTGTTACTCGTAATTTCGTTGCAACAGGAACGTGCTTAGATTTTTTCTAGCTTTGAATTAACAATTTTAAAGGAGCGAGCTCCAGCTACTAATTAAAGTTAACCCGACCAAGCACCGGGCGCTGGAGTGCGGCGTACACGAACGCGAGACGCGCGTAAGTATGGAATGCGAACCGAACTCGGACTCGTCGCAGGCAGACGCGCTTAGTCGAACTGCAGAACGCGCGCCTGCCGTAGCCAGTCTGTGCACAGGGAATACGAGATATCCGAGTTGGCGATGAAAGTCACACGCAGCACGCATTGCAGAGCTCTCTTTCGTACGGACCGTCAGCCGCGAAACAGTTGAACGCTGCACTTAACATTCATCAGCCGTGTGGCGTGCTCAGGGAAGAGTGAGGGCGAAGCTTTGTCGTCACTCTCTACACCCTCGCACTGAGCGCCCGACGTAGGTAGCAGCGCCGCGGTGCGGCCCCGCAGCCGCTCCTTGCGCCGGAGCCGTGGGCCGCGTATTTTTGACCGCGGCTGTACGTATGTCAGCAGACGATGAGCGCATGTCTGCTCCGACGAAACAACGCCAGCACTTCCCCTCACTACTGCCCCGAAGTAAAATCATTCCGGCTAGTGCAGAGTGTCAAAACTTGTTTTATTCAATGCCTAGCGCGTAAATAAACGGCAGGAACGCTTTCTACATGTTTACTACTAACCATATATACAATACACAGTGGCAAACTATTTCTCTTTATAGGCCGCACGTGGACAACGCGAGCTCGTGTACTTCGACAAATTACTAAGTTGGAAGCATCGACCATTGCTATGATTCGCAGAAACTGGAAACGCGCCTACAAGCCTTGAAAACCCGCGCTCAACACCTATCCGCGACGCCACTCTCCGACCTTTTGCCTACCACGAGCTCGCTAGCGACTGCAGCGCCACCTCGTTTGTTTACAAACATGCAGGAGGTCCATACGAGTTATCTTGCAGTCATCATCGCAACGCTCGTGGCCCCTTCGTCGTTGGCCTCCGTGGATTTAGTAGAAAGATGACTGAGGCCAACCATGTTAATTTTTTTTTAAAAACACGACGATTCGGGACCGGCTGGGTCCTTTCTTCAAGGTGTGACTACGGGCGAGACGCAGCTTTGCTTTTTGAGCCCTCGTGCTGAATACCTCCGGGTCAATGGCCGCAAACCATGGATGTAAGACGAAGGAAGTGTTTCCATGGAGCGATTAACATTACTTCGTGTCTGTTGTATGTGCCACGACTCCAGCAGAAGCCTCCTGCGCTGGTTAGCTTCGGTCTCCAGTACAATAGTGCCGTCAAAGTCAATTCGGTGGTCACATTCCTCGCAGTGTTCGGCCACCGCGCTGCGCTGACGGTTCATTTGTCGGACGTCCGCTTTGTGTTGCCTCATTCTTTCGGCGAAGTTCTTCGTTTCCCCCACGTACGAGGCCGGACAGACTGAGCAGGGAATTTGTATACAACCCCTTGGGCCCTTTCTTTTGGGTGACGGTCTTTCGGGCGGGGGAGGAAGCGTCCGATGGTGGTAGCCGGTTTGTGCGTTGTCAGCACCCCTTCTTTCTTGAATAAACAGCGCGAACAAGGACGAGCACAAAAGACAAGAAAGCGAACGACACGGCGCCGTGTCGTTCGCTTTCTTGTCTTTTGTGCTCGTCCTTGTTCGCGCTGTTTATTCAAGATGCATAACCAACTAGCCCGCCAAAACGTGTTAACCCCTTCTTTACCGAGAATTCGAGCCAGCGTCTCGCTCACGCCTTTCACATATGGTATGCAAACACGTTTCCGGTTCTGGCGCGTGCTTGCGGAAGGAATAGAGCTGTTTTGTTTTTTCTTTTTTGCTTTTGGCTGACGCGTCTGATAAATGAACTGGGGTACCCATTTTTTTGGAGATCGGAGACTACTCGGTTCTTCTCGGTTCTTTTTTCTTCATGTGAAGAACGTACGGTATCGGCTCTCTTCAATAAAGATGTAATGACAGATGCCTTGTGGGGAGTGGGATGATTCGAATTGAAATGGAGGTACCGTCCCATGTGGGTTGGTTTTCTGTAGACCCAGAACCGCAAGCTTTTGTCGTGCCTTGTGACTAGAACGTCGAGAAAAGGCAGATCGCCCTGCTGCTCACGTTCAACTGTAAATTGCGTGGCCGTTTCAGTTGAATTTAGATGGATTAGGGGGTTTTCTACTTCTGACGTTTTCACCACACAAAAGCAGTCGTCTACATATCGAAGGAACAACTTTGGCTTGGGACTTAAGGTAGAGAGAAAGAGACTCTTTAATGAATAAACAGAGAATTTAGCCGGCGTTTCAATATCGCTGGCATGCTACTCTGCGTAGGGAGGGGAATTTGGGAGATAAAGACTGAAGGAGAGCAGCGTGGAAGAGGTGAAAAAAAAAACGAAGATAAAATGCAGCCATGAAATGGGTACTAAGGATGCAGTGGCGAGTATTGATGTAACCTATGGAATGATGGAGTGCATAGTCCGACGAATGGGCTGACGAAGTTCACTGCAAGAAGAATGCATGAAGGTAACCTGCAAGTGAATTTAGAGCTTTTCGAGATGTCCAATGTCTTTTAAATATGTAAAAAGAAAGTTCATTGCAAGTCTCTGTTGCCTGAAGCAGGCTAAGGGGCCTGAAGGTAGCAAGCGCCCTGCTTTCGACGTCTTCCATGATTAAATTAGCCATTGTGACCGATATGGACGCCGCCATGGCAGTTCCGGTTGTTTGCTTGAAAAATTCTCCTTTATAGGTGGAATAAGTAGTGCGAAGACAGAAATCAAGAAGACCTCGTCGACGCTGAGTGGTGTTCTCTCGTGCAGGGTTTGGTCGTTTTGGAGTGACCGGTGAGCAACGGTCACAGCCAGGGACACTGGAACGCTGGGGAATGACGACACCACGTCGAACGAGACCAGGCTTTCGTCTTCTTCAATCGTCAGGTCCGAGACAAGTTGGACGAAGTGTCCTAAATGCCGTGGATGCGTGGGTGTTCTGCCGGAGAGCGGAACTAGTACCTTGTGAAGGTAGTCGGAAAGACGTCGGAGAGGAGATAGAGTGAAGTCCCCAATTGGTCGCAGTGGGATGTCAGGTTTCGGAATATTAGGTAGCCCGTAAAAGCTTGGGGCTGAGTCATTTCTGGAGATGAGGTGGAGGTAAATCCCTTTGAAATCAGGGTGCCGCTTGAATATGTCCGCTAGAATTTTGTTGAGCGTTGTTTGAGTGGTCGAAGTCTGATCCTTGGGAATCTTGTCATATGTCCCACTGCTCAGCAGGCCCGATGCTTTCTCCTCGTAGTTGCGGCGGTCCATCACCACCGTTGAGTTGCCGCCGCAACTACCGCCGCAACTACGAGGAGAAAGCATCGGCCCTGCTGAGCAGTGGGACATATGACAAGATTCCCAAGGATCCGACTTCGACCACGCGGAATTCTGCGGGACCGGACAGAGTCTCTTCGGGATCCGGCCAGCGTTACGAGCGGTTGGAGCCGCACGCTCTCGTCACCTTCCGCGGCAGGCGCACGGGGATCCGTTGTGCCTTGCCGCTGGACTTCTGGTTCCAGGCAGCGAAGCGAGCGCAGCAAACGCGCGCTCTGGTCGCCTTCCCCAGCAAATTGTAGGGAATGGCTTTGACCCAAGAATGCGGCGCGCACGGGAAAACCCGGCCGCCATTGTTAGCGCATACAAATGTTCGCCGCCGATACTTCCGAAGTCGAGCCCCTGCCCCAGCCGGTAAGTCGGAATTCCTTCTTACGTTGTCTTCTACTTCCGAGGAATGTCTTGTTGATGTTTTGCAGCTAGCTGGCCCACTCTGTATATTAATTGCAAGTGTAATAAATAGCATATGAGTGTTCACACCGTGTCGTCCCCTCCCTTTGTTTCCCTCGAGCACGAACCCCTCCGCGGTTAGCGAGCGGGAACGCTGCATCCGCGGAGTGGGAGTGCGGGCGGAGCGAAAGGCTTTGTCCCTCCACATTTCCATAAGGTCTTTTACCTAACATCGATTTTCACTCGAGGAACGCCGTGCGCAACTTTGCCAAGGGGCGAGTGAGCGCGCCGGCGGCCGCCATAATCGGCAAGCTCCAGCCCCAAGACCGCCGCAGCACCATCCGTATCAAGTGGTTCCCGGCGCACGCGGGCGAGTGTGCATCCTCGCCGAACCACAACGAGACGGCCCATTCGGCGGCGCGAGCGCTTACCCTCCGCGCCCCCGAGAGTGACCGTTCCGTGTGGTGGTTCGAAACCAAGGACCGCGTAACCAGTTATGGCGAAGTTACCATGTGTTACCGCCTAGCTCGACGGACAATGCCGCCTCCCCACCCGGCACTCAGTCGGGAGGAGGCCGTCATCCTAAGACAGATACAGACCGGGTCACTCCTCGCCCCGGCAGTGCTACACGTACTTCACCCAGAACTCTATCCGAGCGATGTGTGCAATGTCTGTGCAGCTGGTCCGGCGGACCAATGGCACATCATGTGGGACTGTGCCAGGTTCCCGACCGAGGCTACCTCCAGGATATACCCGCCCGAACTTCAAAGTGCAGTGCAGTCTGCAGACAAGGACATTCAACTATGGGCCGTCCAGCAGGCCCGGGGTGCGCTCGAAAAGCACAAGCCTCACGACCCACCACAAACGGGCCGAACGGGGGTAGTGCAGAGGAGGGCATAACCCCGGGTCGACGCTTGGCCAACGTCACGACGCGTCAAACCGTCGGTTGCCGGCATTTTCAATAAAGTTTTTCCTACCTACCTACCTATGCCACCAGGGCTTATTTTGAAATATTATTAATATATTTCTAATGGATGTTATAGCCGGTGTTATACCCGATGCAATAACCAGGCCGGTGTTACAGAATACACGACTGATTGCCAAGGGAACTTACCAAGACGCATTTTTACAATGAAACACCGTGAAAACTTTCTGTCGTTTCCGAAACGGCTTCCCGACAGCAGTAGATTTTCTCTGCCATTATTTCATCCCAAGCTCGCGTATTCTCACTGTTTCTTTAATAGTTTCTTATTCGTACCAGGCTACGCCGTTTCGTAATGCATACTGCAGCTGCGACATTTCACGATGCTAAAGGCGCTCCCCCTCCTCCAAGTGGGCGGATCTGACGAGATGTGATCTCTCCGAAGCCGATTAGCGAGGAGCTTACTCTGCTCGTCTTCTCTCTCAGGACTTCTCCTAATCCGAGGATTACTCAAGTATATACATTCGTTCGTTCTCCTTCCCTCGAGCCTCCTCGCGCTCTGATTAGTTTTCTTTTCTCTTTTTTCTGCACGTTTACTTTCCGATTACGAGTGTATTAATAGACGCTTGACCCATGGTCTTTTCAATTCACTCTCCCCCTGCTCCAAATGATCCATATTTTCAGCTGCCTCACTCTCTGCACACGGCTGTGCATACAAGGCGTTCGGAATCTGCTCAAAAGAACACCGATCTCTGTTTTTTTTTCTAAAATAATCTCTTTTCGCATCCGAGAAAATTTCTCTTCGGTGTACAGGTACGGAGCCTGCGAGTCGCTTTCCTCCATGGCTGCCCGCCGGACAACGCACGAAATGAAGATAATAATAATAATAATAATAATAATAATAATAATAATAATAATAATAATAATAATAATAATAATAATAATAATAATAATAATAATAATAATAATAATAATAATACTTTATTCAACCATCATGCTGTGCATGATGACAGGGAGCCCGGATTAAAAGCTGCCCATTGATAGCTTGACAGAGCCCTGGGCCCCCTACATTTTGGCAACAGTAACGAAGGTCGAAATGAAAATTTATTACAATGGAAGAAAAGGCAACACAAGCAATCACAAATTAGCACTTCAAGGTGAAAAAATACACGATCACAAGAAATATAAAAAAACACCAACAAAACATTAGCACAGCCAACCGTGGACACTTTTGATATCACAGAGAGGTGGGTAAACATGCAAACCAATAGCACTATCACCAAATATGTGTTCAAGAGGAAAAAGTAACCTGAAAAAAAGCAAGAAAAGTTATGTGAGAGAGAAGAATAGTTCCGCTAAACGTTTGTGTGAGATATCCCGCAAATTTATGTTCTGTTCTAGAAGTTCGTTCAGTATTCGTGGCAGCCTATTTTGTAGCGTATGTATACCGTAGCTAGTTCGATACGTTTTTTATTTTCCATTGGGTCCTGCTTCTTGTTTCATACGTCGGAGTGAGATTGTCTAATTCTTCTAGCGTTTGAAGGAAGCGTGTGTGATTAGATAATTCCTGTTTGAAAGCTCGACACGGTATGGGAATTATTTTATGCTTCGGGAAAAGTTCGGCGGTGTGATAAGACCGCGGCACGTTTACAAGAAGTCGTCTCCCCCCCCCCATCTCCGATCTCTCTCAGAGCTGCTGGGGCTTGCGTCACTTCCTTGTTTCTTTCATAGGCCCCTTCGTCTTTCATAGGCCCCTTATACATTCTAATCCCTGATGCGCAGCGATAAGCACAATAGCCAGGTGTCACCCGCACGCTAGCCTGCGGGGCGGTCACGTGATATCTCAGGTTGCCTACGGGCTGTCGACGCCTGCAGCAAGGCACCGTCGAACGACGCCGGCACGGATGCTGGAATTATTTCCTTAGGTATTACCAATCGATAAATTACAGCGGCGAATTTGTGGGGCAACTCTTAGCGGGAACGGCTATATGAAAAAAGGGAGAGTTGGACCTGCTTGTACAGTGCGTTTCTTGCAATTTCTTAAAATCTAGAGCGTTCTTAAAATTTCCTCCCGTTGCGATATGCGGAGACGGGAAAAGAATTAGTATGTGAGGAGCAAGATTACAATGTTACAAAAAGATCAAAAAGCAAAAATGTACTCCATCTTTTATCCCTTCCCTTACGGCGTGGTTCAGGTGTCCACCGAGATACTGCGCCATATCACTGTCTTAGGCCGAAGAACTTCATACTGTAAGCACTGTTACAAGAATATGTTGCTATTTATGCCGTCACAAATGAAATGTTTTATACGTGAAACAGGCGCGAAACATAAGAAGCACATGGTCATCGTCAGCCTGACTACGCCCACTGCAGGGCAGAGGCCTCTTTCATGTCTCGCCAATTAACCCTGTCCTTTGCCAGCTGCGCCCACCCTATGCCCGCAAACTTTTTAATCTCATGAAATGAAAATTGGTTTTTGGGGAAAGGAAATGGCGCAGTATCTGTCTCATATCGGCGGACACCTGAATCGCGCCGTAAGGGGAGGGATAAAGGAGGGAGTGAACGAAGAAAGGAAGAAAGAGGTGCCGTAGCGGAGTGCTTCGGAATACTTTCCACCACCTGGGGATCTTTAACGCGCACTGACATCGCACAGCACACGGGCGCCTTAGAGTTTTGCCTCCATCGAAACGCCCACCCAACTTTCTGCCGCCTCCTGCTACGCTTCCCTTCCCTTGGAATCCAGTCCGTTACCCTTAAAAGGACAGCGGTTATCTTCCCTTCGCAAAAATGTAAATGAAAGCAAAACAAGATAAGCTGACTGCAACCATAACTAGCGGTTATGTCAGGACGTCTGAATATGGCTGATTGAGCCGTCGTTAGGTGGACTGTTATGCTAGGCTTGCAGCAATAAAAAAAAAACCGTTGGTCTAGCTCATTTGCCAGTGCTTCCCCTCAGCGGTTTGTTGGTGGTTTTGTGGTGTTTTTCGCGTGGCTGTGGACCAAGTATAACAGCTTCTGCACCGCGTCGTTTCTCGGCACTGTTCACTTTGTAATTCCAGGCCTGAGTAACCAAAAAAAAACACACAAACAAGAAAATTAGAAAAAAAAAACCATGACAGTAAGTGGCTCAGCCGACTCCATAATGCTCGAGGCGCCCACGCAGTTCATCATGCATACGCCGAGCATTTCGAAACGGGACGGCGCGTTGAAACTTCGCCGAAATAACCGGACGCCACTCGGCTCAGCCGTTCATGCGTAATCCAGTCTCATCCGAGCGATGCGCTCTCGCTTTCAATGTCCGCGCGCGCGCCTTCAGCATTGAAGCAAGCGCCTCAAAAGTTTAGTACCTTAGATGGAGAAGATTACCGCACAAGGTCAGGGTTCTCTCGGGCCGTAGAGTTCTGTACCAAGACCTGAGTGGAGCAGGCTAGGCTGCTTACGCAAGGGAACTAAATCGTTTAAAGTTTAGCAACGACGCGTTACGCAAGGTTCCTGGGAGTTGGCTCTCTGCAGATTGTAGAAATGGTTTCACAGTGGAGTGGTAAGTTGCGCCATCCTTGGGTCGGTAGCTGATTTAAAAATTTAACATCGAGTACCCAGCACAGTAAAATAGGGTTTCATCAAAGAGACATTCACCATCCTTGGGTCGGTAGCTGATTTAAAAATTTAACATCGAGTACCCAGCACAGTAAAATAGGGCTTCATCAAAGAGACGTTAAGGTAAATTGAAGTTGAACTTTATCAATTGATCACCATAATTGAATGAAAGATATAACAAGCCACCTTCACTGGATACGGAGCTTTCACGAGTCAGAAAGGAAAAAAAAAAAGTGATGGACACAGGTATTGCAGCGCCTGCAGGTGGTTTTCACAAGCGAACTGCGGGGACGTGAAATGCGATGTTTTTTGCAAGGATCTCCGAGGCTAAACCACACAGTTCGCATCTTATAACCAGCGATCACAGAGTCTTCATGACGTCATCCGTGACGTCACGAGCGTTAATCAGGGACAGCAAGAGAAAAATATTTGAGCTTTAGATCCAAATTTCTCAGCACTGAATTGGATTCCTTCTGCCCAGCAAACGCCAGTTAAGGCACACACATGCACAAAAAAAAATTAAAGTATCGGATTTTATGTTATTTTTCTAAATTCATCGAAGTTGTTATCGGTTTTTATTTTATTTTTAAATTCGTCGAAGTTGTCGTCATTGTCTCTGTAAAGTGATGTTAAAAGCCACTTCGTGCGCGGTTACCGGGCAGCTACATGTCTTTGTGGCACGACTTTTCAAAACAAATGACGAAAAAGAAAAAGAGTCCAGACGTGCTTCGAAACAATAGCTTGCTCAGGCAAAAGAAAAACAACAACAAAAAACAAGGAAGCTAGAGCAAGCCTAGCAGGCTCTGTCTGCACCCCGGTTGCCATTGCCTATATTTATCAGAAGCTCTCATATCAGTCATGGCCAGTCACTCTACGAGTTACGCGGAACTGCCTAATGGGCTCGGCGTGGCACTGGAGATACGCGTCATATCGCAGCGTGGAAAGAAGGATGGGGGAGAGTGAACAGAAGGGTCCCGCGAGAGGTCGTCGGGTTCCGCCTTCTAGCTCTTGCTACGTCTGAAGACAAAGCGAGGTATGAACCGTATTTTACAGACATTCTTTTCGCAATTTCTTCTCTGGCTTCCCTGTCATTGGTCGGCTCTGTCTTGGAGGCCACGGAGCCGGCTAATGACGTTTCTTGCTTAGCTGTCAGTCATGACGTCACAAGCCGCAACTACCAAGGGTAGAAGGGCAAAATGATGAAGTAGGAAAAAAAGGCGTTGCAAAATGCGCCAACACAGCACTTCATTGGTAAAGAAATTTATCAGTTGCAAAAGCTCTGCATGCGCCCATGTAACGAGATACGTCATTCTAATTTATCAATAACTGGGAGGACATCATAGTCGAAATCAAGAGGAATGTAAGGCCGCGCTTCATCAACGCGTACATTTTTTTTTGTTCCCTTAGCTTGTGGTCACTACGTGGAGAGCTGTCAGTGAAGCTCCGAGCTCCCCCCTACCCGCGTGCACCCCCCCCCCCCCCCCCCCCCCCCCCCCCCCCCCCCGCAAGCAGTGGCAAAGGCGAAGGAGGCACTGGCAGCTTGACAGCACCGCTGTGAGGGCCAAAGACACCTGGCTTTGTTAAGGGCACCAAGAAAGCATGCGAGGCGCACACAACGAGCACGTGGTGCCGCTAGGTCTTAGGCAGCATTCCCACGGCGGCAGACCCCAATACTGCGCGTCTGCGGAAATATGCGAACCACCTCGCATTCCGCGATGGGCCCTTTTTATTTTTTGCATGCTCGATGGCACCGAAGCCTCGCGGGTCTCCGCCGTCTCACATTCCTGCGGCGAGCCAGTGGATCAGTGGTCCCCCGGGGAGAGGGTTTTCAGAATGTTTTCGGTATGTGTTTCTTTTTCTTTTTAGCCAAGCCCTGGGCTCGAAGTTGGGTCCAACCTTCAGGGGCTGTGGCTACCTCCATTGGTTATGGAAGCTTAGGGCGGGCCACGAAATATGACCGCCCTAACTTCTTTGTTTGCAAAAGCTTTAAAATTGCATGTAAAATCATTGGAGGGGCAGTCTTGTCTAGTTGTGCTAGAGGCTCCGTGCAGACAGACTTACTCTAACCTCGGGTCAATGAGTAATGTCTTGTCGAGTTTCTCTGTGTGAGATATTTTCTTTTAAGTTACAGTTTGACTGTCTGTGTGACTCAACGTGTAACGCAGTTTGCCCTTGTACATCCTGTAAATATATTTTCTCTTTGTCTCCATCATCTGGCATCAATCATCGTCTGCTCCTTCAACACCGTCGAATTCACGTTTGGAGAGGTCTTGTGCCCCCTCCGAAGAAACGCAAGGAACCATCTTGAATTTACTAGGAAGAAATTGGCTTGAGCAGGGCATGTAATGCGAAAGTAAGATAACCGGAGTGCATTCAAGAGAAGGCAAGCGTAGCAGTGGGCGGGAGAAGGTTAGGTGGGCGGATGAGATTAAGAAGTTTGCAGGCAAAGAGTGGATGCAGCTGGTACAGGACAGGGTTAATTTGAGAGACATGGGAGAGCCCTTTGCCCTGCAGGCTGATGATGGTGGTGAGAGGAGGTTAAAAGACTGTCACACCACTGGGGGGGGGGGGGGGGGGGGGGGCACAAGTAGAGCACTCGCCTCGGCTTCGGGAGGAGGTAGGTTTGACTCCCCACTGCCTCCACGGGTACCCACTGGTCACTCTGAAATTGATGCAAGCCATTCCCCAGCCTGGGGCTCGGCTTCCTATTGAAAACTAAACGTTTTGACAGATTTGCCTGTCTGGTTGGGTTTGAAGACATGATAAACTGCACATCTCCAACCAAAATTTTAATTTTAACCCAACGTTTCGAAGCCGACTCGGTTCCTTCATCAGGGATGACTGAGGGCAGTAGCTAGCGTCTTTTAAGTACGGAAGGGGGGGCCAAAAGGAACGACAGCTGTTTTGCGAAAGGCGTGGGGGAGGGGAGGGGGGTTAAGTCACGTTTGTCGCACTGCGGGGAGGCGGTCAATGGCGACTTTTTTTCGTTGAATTGAAGAGCGAAGTCCCGGGGCATATACTGGGGGCAGGCTTCCTTTTGTGCGGTTGATGCTGTTAGGGGTGGTCTGGATGTGCCAGGATTCCAGAAGGAGCCTTTCGTGGTAATTTGTTTCGGTTCCGAGGATGCGGGTTTCTTCGAAGTTGATTCTATGGTCGGAGTCTTCGGAATGTTCGGCTACTGGATTGCGCTCTCTTGCGAATTTGCGGAAGTCGTTTTTATGTTGCCGAATTCTTTCTTTGAAATTTTTGGTTTCGCCGATGTAGCTTGCGTCGCAGTCGGCGCATGGAATTTGGTAGACAATGCCTTGGGCTCCTTCTCTCGGCGGCCGGTCTTTGGGAACAGGTAGGCAAAGCGCAACAGTGTTTGTTGGCTTGTGCGCAACCTGGAGACCCGATTTTTCCAGGATTCGGGCGATGGTCTCGCTGACACCTCCGACATAAGGTAAAGTGACATATTTTAGTGGTGGCGTTGGTCTCTGTGCGTTGATTTCTTGGCGAATGTTGTGTTTTTGACGTCGAATGGTTTTTTGAATAAAGTCCTTTGGGTATCCGTTCATGGTGAGTTCTTTGAATATCGTGCGTTGTTCTTTTTTTCTGTCAAGTTCTGTGCTGCAGTGTGTCTCAACTCTTCTGAACAGCGTCTTCACCACTGATGCTTTATGGACTGTGGGGTGGTTAGAAGAGAAGTGGAGATACCGGTATGAGTGAGTTGGTTTGCGGTATACGGAGAATTGAAGGGTACTGTGGTTTCGGGACACGAGGACGTCCAAAAGCGGCAGGGAGTTATCTTGTTCCACCTCTAGCGTGAACAGAATGTCAGGTTCTGCGGAGATTAAATGAGAAAGGAAATTTTGGATCTCAGATACTTTGATGACGGCGAAGCAGTCGTCGACATACCCGAGGAAAATCGTTGGTTTCGGGTGGAATGAGTTGAGGGCTCGTTGTTCGACGTGTTACATGGTTAAATTGGCCATGACGACAGAGATCGATGCTCCCATCGATGTTCCTTTCACTTGTCGGTAAAATTGCCCGTTTGACGAGAAGTATGCACCCCTATAGGGTGCATGGCTTGGAAAAGGAGCCTGCGCCTTCAAATCCCAGCCCTTGTGATCCTATCAAGGCGGGTTCCGAGAACCATTTCCCAAGAATTTCACCCCAAAGAAGCCGAGCGCCAGGCAAGGGGAAAGCTTGTACCCGTTGTACCACCGGTGGGTACCCGGCGGCAGTGGGGATCGAATCCCGCACCTCTCGCATGCGAGGCTGATCTCATAAAAACGGTGCCTGCACTCTGTGGCGGCCTTCATGGCGCCGGTTAGAATCCCATGATATGGAAGGATCGTTGTTGCCGGATTGGTATGCCCTGTATTTTGCCAACAGAGTAATGGCTGGCTATCGAGAGGTGTTACCAGAAACGGCTGCCAAACAAGTGCGTGGAGAGGATGTGCATTGGCGCGCGGCTGCTGGTTTCATAATTGATAGAGCCAATACTACTGTTACCAGCCGTCAACAGTGACTATCAGTGCTCTCAAATGACATCGCTGTGTGTGTGTGTGTGTGTGTGTGTGTGTGTGTGTGCGCGCGCGCGCGCGCGTGTGTGTGTGTGTGTGTGTGTGTGTGTGTGTGTGTGTGTGTGTGTGTGTGTGTGTGTGTGTGTGTGTGTGTGTGTGTGTGTGTGTGTGTGTGTGTGCGTGTGTGTTTTCTGCAAGCCTCAAGTGGTTGAATACCTCTCAGCGCTGCACAATTCTTTGTGGAGACCTCGTAATATTTGATGGAGGTGTGGGGTAGAGGCAATGGGAGTCAGGGCCTCTGCACTCTAAACACGAATGCGCCTATTTGAGGGAGTATAAGCTGCTCTCTAGCGCACACCCTTTCACAAAAGGGAGTGTGCTAGAGGGCAGCTTACTCCCTTTTTACTCCTTTCCGTTTAGGGTTTATAGTTCACGGGGCAAGTTCTGAGTGAAGTTTTCGGGGTTCGAAGGCTGCCGTAGGGTTGGTAGATCCTCGCACGAGGAGCTGGCAGCTGTGTTTGGTAGACGATGTTGCTGTCTTGGGTGCTTGGCCTGTTGGAGGCATCGGCACCTCCGTAGAACGGAATGAACTATGGAGTAGTATTTACAGAGGAGAATGTTGAAGGCGCAGTCCGCTATATTTTTTTTGTATGTTCTGCACCTTATCTGTCTCGGACATTAACTCTTCTGCACAGAGCCAGGACGTCCTGAATATACGAAATGTAGGGTTCCGTAGACGTTTGGGCGTGAGCAGCAGTTTCTTCCTAGCGGCGAGCTAAGAATATTTAGCTTTAAGGTTGTTAAAAAAAAGGTCGTGGTCGAGAAAGAAAAGTTGCGGTGCTACATGTACAGCGCAAGTTAAGAGGCGGATCTCTGGGGGCTGACTGCGCAGCCATTCATTCCAAACGGTTATCACGGAGTCCTTCCTTTCCACGTCTTGACGTTGCAAGCTTGAATCAAGTGGCGGAAAAATACAAAAAGTTATGCTTTTAAATTCAACTTTCTCAGCTAACGATTCGTCTTTGCAGAAGTACTGCGTGCGTCTTTTGCTGCTGAAAAAAACATCTACATAGCCACACACACAAAACAGATTTCTTAAAAGAACAAAAATTAGATGAAGTTGTCCGCACAGTTCCTAAGGATCAGTTGGTCCTTCAAGTATCGGACAGTCCTGCTAAACATACCTCAGTGAGTCGTTATACCTTTCTTGGTGTGACGTTCACTTTTCGTCTGCACTAAAATGACGATGCAGTTCGGGGGAACCATAACGGTCAGCTATGCGCTCGTATTTACTTTCGGCCTTCTTGCAGAACGAATTTCGTTGGAGCATTTTAATCTGGAAATGTTAAGACTAATTAAATGGATATTGATGCAGACTGTACAAAACCTGCATATTGATGCTGACTGTACAAAGTCAGGAGTCTTCTTTCCACCACTTGGAAACAAGGTCTAGGTCGTCGACGCGCCTTAATACAATCGCCGGTGCTGCAAAACGCCCTGCTGCTCTCGAGTTGCCCTAAGGCAGGAAGCGTGTAAATATCGCTACCCTTTGTTTTGGGTTTCATCACCGTTCCGGCACTGGCAAGTATCCAGGACTTGACGTGTGGCAACCGCCCTTCAGAGTTCGTCAGCTCTCGTGGCTGTGTGCCGTTCGCCGTGCTGCAGGACGAACCTCAATATCCTGACAGTGCTGTTAGGTTGAGGCGTTAGTGTAGCCTCTACCGGGGTCCTGTTGCCATGGTTCGCTCCAGCGAGGAGCAAACTGCGCATGCGCAAAAGACCCTCCGTACTGCCCCCTCCCCCCCCCCCCTCCTCCAGGACCAGCTGCGGGCGAACACCTGCCAGTGTGTCACAGCGTTTTTCAGGCGCACTACAAGCAGAAGCTTAACAACAGGAAACTGTGAGAAGAATCTGACTGTCTACGCTTCATAACTTCTTTAAAAAGGCCTCCTGTGCACGTTAGCTTTTCCCCAGATCGCTTCCAGGCGTCTGCCTGCGCAAGTGATCGTGAGGAAGCAACAAGTGCTTTATTGACACAGGCTGAGGCTATCTTATCTTTATTATTATTATTATTTTAATTATTACGAGTACAAAACGTAAAAGCCCTGTGTACTCATTTTAACGGACTGATTTGAGGACCGTCTTTGCTGACACCGTCAGCGCCTCGGCACCTGCGACTGCTATATTATTCTTTCGCGGATTCCTAAGCGCCCCCGGCTTCCCGACGGCGCCCCAAGACACGTTGAGAACTCGCTTAGCCTCGAATCCCTGCGACAAACCGCAGAATGAACGACGGCACTCAAAAGCTTCTCAAGACGGAGGGTGGGGCCCCTATTTACTTTCCAAGTTCAACGACTTCCGGAACGCGACGGTGTGGGTTGGGGGAGGCCAGCCTTTTGACAACGCAGCCGCCAGCACGCATAAATCTTTCGGGAACTGCAGGGGGAGGTGGCGGTGCGGTCGCGGCGACGCAAAGACACGCGAACCCCCCTCCGGGCTTCTCTTCAACCGGGCTTGCAGCTGCATGCTTTGTGCCACGGAACAGTATTTAGGGTGCACGTGTTCCTGGACCCGTGCCGAGCTCCTACTATGAAGCCAAGTAGCACGCAGTCAGTATGACATCTTCCAGTTCCAAAACAAAAACAATACAACGCGCGCGCACAACAATTTGGGTTAAGCGTCGCGCGCGAGTCACGCACGACAACGGCTTTTTCAGCGCGCCGGAGCTTTCCGCATCTCTTTGTGTTCTGGTCAGGAAACCCTCCCAGCCGCGAGTCAGTTTTTCCGCCGGCGCGAAGTGTTTGCTCAGGAGCGACGCGCGCCAAGTGCTCATTTACACGAGCTTTAGCATTTGCACGCGCGCGCGAGGAAATAGGGTCGGAGTTTGCTGCCAACCAACGCAACCGGCGAGCGTCCGGAAAAACGCGGCCGATAGGGGTCGCGGCGATAGCGGCGGCGGTAGGCGGCGGAAGGAGCGTGCGCGGCGCGAGTGTTCGCACGCGTGTGCGCATTTTTGTTTGTGCGCGGCAGTGAACGAAACCAAGGGAGCGCTTGACGTACGGGGCGTCTGCTACGGCGTCCTGCCGTGTTCCGGGTCCTCCGCATTTGTCCGAGCAGAGTTCGCGCGTCCATGTTGACCGCAAAGACGTCGTAGGGGCGCTGCTGTTCGATCAAGAAGCCTGCAACAATGCAACCGGTTTGGCCCCGCCGCACTCGGCGTTGCCGAAGGCGGGCGCCGTCACTTCACCGCTGCGCGTCCGCGCGGCCGACGGCTTGTCGCCACTGCAGCCTCCCGCTCCGATCCTGCTGCTAGAGCCTCCGGCTGCTCTCGCATCGATCGTTCAAAAAGGTGGCGGTAAGCGGACAAACGCTTTCCACATTCCCTCCGCGCGCGCGCGCGGGCTGCTGCACCCACACACGCTCATTACACAAGCATACAACGTATCGTCGGTCCGTTCGGCACCGTGTTTCTGACGCAGCTAGCGTTCGGACACGGCTCGGATGCGATGGAGCGGAGCCCGGGAAACCGCGCGGAGGCCCCCAGTGATCGATTCGTCGACTACTGCTGCTGCCCGAGGTCGTCCGCTGCGAACGTGAAAGCCAAGAAACGTCGCGGGGCGCGGGATACACCGAGCCCCTGAGGACTCCGCAAGCGGCGGTAAAGGAAGAGTGGATATCAGCGAAGTGGTGCCTGGCGCAGCGGCGCTCTGTTTTCCGCGTACTACCCGTGCCGCTGGCGCGGGAAAAGTTGCCCGCGGTTATCATGACAGCAGCGCGCCGTGTCGACGCCGCGTCCGTCGTCTGCTGCTGCTGTGTCGTCGTGCTGCTGTTTGCGTCGGCGTTGGTGCGCGTCGTGCCGCGCGCCGAAGCCGCGGAAGTGTTTCGCGACTGCGGCGGCGTGCTGCGCGGACCGCGGGGCGTGATCAGCACCCCGGGCTTTCCCCGACCGTACCCCGTGCCCATCGCGTGCCGGTGGGTGCTCGAGGCTTCGCCACGGCAGCGGGTGGCGCTGTATTTGACGCAGTTCTACATGCGCGAGGGAGTGACCGTGTCGGAATACCTCTTCTACTCGGACGAGCAGCTCAACATGGGCGGTACGCTCATAGGGTCCATCAGCTCCGAGTCGGAGCCGACTCACGTGCTGAGCAACAAGCCCGTCATGGTCATCGATTTTCAGGTGGGATATTTGAGCGATACACCTTTTTTAGCTCCTTCGAAACCTGCCGTTTCTGAGCGTATAGATATAATACTCTGCGCGCTTCCTAAGGATATTCCACTGGCTTTATTCTCAAGAGTGGTTCTTTCTTGAAGGAGACCTGCCTTTATTTTTGGCGTTCAGTTGGTTCGAAAATCGATCGATTTTGGTGAGTTCAAAGGTCCCGTCTTTTTCGTGCATGTATAGCAGGCTTCTCGGATTGAAAAATGCCCCTCCCTAAAGAATAAGAAGAAAAGAAAAAGCAGCGAAAGGGGCCAGTGGTGTTTCCCTCTGCACTTTTTTTCAAGGCGACGGCCACAAATCCTGAATAAAAAAAGGTGTGGGGATGGGGGGGCATATGTGCAGTATCAGAGCTGAACTTTTTTTCAAGGCGACGGCCACAAATCCTGAATAAAAAATGGTGTGGGGATGGGGGGGCATATGTGCAGTATCAGAGCTGTCCAGTGCACATATGCCTGCATTGTTAGTAGACAAAATGTAGCAGAGTCGAAGTTGAAGCTGTAGGCATCCGACCGCTGCTTTGGAACATAAAATATCCAACATATATTTGGTTTTGCAAATATACCGAAAGCTCGAAAGTAACATATTGCTGCATCAAAATGTTTTTCGGCTAGATTATTGCATGAGTTGGATGGAGAACTGGGCTAGTTGGAACATATTCAGATTGAAAAAAGAAACACCGCAAAAAACACGGACCAAAGAGGACAAACTTGTTGGTCTGTGCATTTTACCATGTTTTTTTTTTTTTCAATAATGCAGGGGTGCTGTATTTTCAAATTTCTCCCTGCATGTTTTGTAAATGTGCCAGTTTATATTCTTGCAGAAATCAAAGAAGTGCCCGAAATGCTTATAATGGTTTATTTGGGGACTACTAAACTATACTTTTTGTCTCTGCATTTTGTTATAAAAGTGGCTTTCATATTACTCACCATCCATTTAACTCATTCTTGTATACAAATCTTGCAATAAATAAGGAAAGTTGCGTGTTAAGTGCTTTTGCAAAGTTTCCCATTCAGCTAGACACATTATTGGACAGCTGCGTAAACAGGAAATTTGAAGTTTGCATTCGTGTGTCTCCCAGCAATTAAGTTTTGGTGGGAACAAATATTCTCAATCTTATGTAAAAGTGTTTGTTCATGCATCGGCTATCTGGTTGTCACATGTTTGCTGAAGTGCGTAAAATTTTGTCATAATTTCTTCTTTTAGTTTACCGTTGTTTGTTTCTTGTTCAAGTCTTTCATTTATGGCAAAATATCAGTTATACCATGGCTATAGTCTCTTAACATCAGAAATTATTGGTTATGGTAGTGACTGGCAGTTTTCAGTTTGTTTTTATTCTTTTTCTTGGTGCTGTCTGCCTTGTACTTAATTGCTTTTAGATAATGATTCAGCAAAGCTTCTCTTGTGGCTTAGTGGAAGCACTTTTGGATGATGGCCAGGGCTAGTGAACAGATGTTAATGTATAAATGTTATCTGACAAATATTACTAAGGAGCAGGGGTGTGTAAGTAATTAAAGTCAATGAAGTTATTGAATTTTAAAGCAGCACATTTGCAGAAAAAATTAAAGATAAGCACTGTTTTAGATACCTGCTACATATATATTATTACCACGGCGTTCAAAACCCCTGCCATAGTTTTAGGCCAAAAAAACATTGTGTCAAAAATATTATGTGCTAAAAGTCAGGTAATGAGAACTGGGAAAGCCTGCTGTTATACGGTGCTCTAGGGTGTTGCTGTAGAGGGACAAGAGCATTAATTGGGAGAGGCATTCATCTTGCAGTAGATGTTATCCACACATTGCTGATGATGACAATGACTTTGCAAGTCATTTGCGTGAACTTATTGGTGCTCTTGCTTACTTTATTTCTTGCAACACACTCTATAAGGGTAAGCAGTTGAAGAGAAGCTCTATTTCGTAGTTTTTACCTTTAATGTCACTCCGGATGGGAGCTTAAAAGTTGCAGTGGTATTTGCTTTGCCTTTCGACTGGAGGAGTAAGACATTATTTTCTAAATAGCACTGGGGGCATATGGCTGCAGCTTGAACTGCACAGTGCAAAGCAATTTGGTGTCAAAATTATTGTTTATTGGCATCGTTCTTGATGCTCAGCCGCTGTACTGCAGTGACCTCTTTGTTCAGCTAACACAATAGACAGAACAACTGCATGACACGCAAGAAAAAAAATGCAAACAATTCAGTTCATTTATTTTCTTCACGAGGTTGAAAATTCAGTTATTTTAAAGGAACAGTGAAAAAACATTAACAGTAAACCTGAAATATGCAGCATTCTGAAAATGCATTATTTTAGCATTTTATTTAATGGACAGGACCTCCATTTTTTCATTGTATACAAATGAGTGCAAAAAGATGAGAAGGTCTGGATCCAGCACAGCAGCCAGTCACTCATAAAGTAGACTGAGAAAACCACTGTGTTGCTATGCTTGCTGTCATTGTACAATTTTTTGTGAGACAGCCATTTATTGTCATGTTAATAGCATTAACCATCCTGCCTGTTGTGTGTGGCAGGGATTTCAGGTGATTGACGAAGTGTTGCTCTTATAATGTAAAGCACTTAATTGTCAGTGTTTGTGCGTGTATATTCATCTTTTGCCTGAACTTTGTGCCCATTTTTACACTTGCGCAGTAGCAATATGTAACATTCCGGTTTGCATTGCATGCTGCATGTCCTTGTAGTTTTGATTTAGTTAATGGGGTTCTGCTATATCTGTTTGCATACAGCACCACAATTTGAGTCTGGAAATAGGTATACTAACTACATAATTTCCTTACATGGATTGAAATTGTGCTGCTGTGTGGCAACACATGTAGGTAAACAGTAGTCAACTGACCCTTAAGTGACAAATGGGGTGCAGCATATGGTTAAGAAGTGTATTTACAATACATATATGTGCAGCAACAGATAATGAATTAAAAAAAAATTGTCTGTCTGTTTTGTACCTCTAAAGAGCGTTATAAATTTATGAGGGCTTCCGGGAGCTACACGTATAAGTAAAACTGGAAAATGTCTTTTGAGGGATGCAGCAGAGGTATGTTGTTGGCACTTGGTCTGCCTTCCAAAATGCTGAGATAGCACCTGACATATGTTGCAAGCCTGGACAACCTCTCATTCGTGTGACATTAAGTGAACGCGACAAACTACCAATGCACATGTTGGGTCGTATGTTCTGGTGGCACTGTGCAGCCACAAGTACATTTTCTTGAGCTGGTCTGGCAGCAAATTTTACAGCAGTTAATGTGCTAATTGCATACAGAGCAGCAGTTTCTTACATGTGCATGTATCACACAAGCTGAAGGGGAATTAATATAATATGATGCTAGCTTCACTGTCAGATATTGAAAGGGTGATGTGAGGGGGTCATGTTTCAGGGGTCTGATAATCAAGTATATCAGGCTTTGTTTAACTCTCATTTAAGATACTGCAGTCTAGTTTGGTGCACAACCACAAAAACCAATTTAAATAAACTCCTGGTTTTACAGAAAAAAATCATCCGTTACATAGCAAATATTGAGCCCATGGAAACTACAAAGGGTGCATTTGAATCATTCAATATCATAAGTGTAGACAAGTTGTATGAATTTCGCCTATTACAGTCAATCTACTTTTCCTCCCCTGAAGTTACTAACCTTCTAAAGTCCTTGGCATCCTTAGAGCGACGAAATATTAGCGTGCAAACAAGAAATGTTGATGCGTGGGCAGTTCCTCATTTTCTTACATTTTATAAATATCAGTCACTTACCCATAACCTCCCTACAATACTAAACAAATATAGACACACAGTGGGCTTGAACAAAAAACAATTACATTCCTGTTTTGTGCAGTTGTGATCCATTAATTTTTGTTTGTTGTTTCCGCGTATGTGCTTTTCAGTTGTTTTGTTTTGGTTTCAGTTCATTACTGGTAGCTTTATGTGATTGACATCATTATTACCTGTCACAGTAACTGTTTTATTATTTCCCTATTACTGTCTACCTATGTATTATTCATCTATTATGTTTCTATTCTTTACGCTGCTGCCTTGTAATGGTCTCTTGGGCCTCGTCAAGCTTTTGTGTAGCTTTTAGCCCAAGAGACCATCCAGTTGTCTTCTGGAAATAAAGATGTACTTGTACATGATGCATTGTTTATGTAAAGACGGTAGTGGACAGTGTGACCCTGCAATGTGGCTATCATTTCATGCAAGTTAACGACCACCACGAGATTGTGGGGAGGTCTGATCTAAATTCCTGGAGCTGTAAAAAAATATCCCTCGATGTGGAGCTGAACGATTAGAACTTGCATCACTGCAGTGGTAAAATTTGGTTGACTCCACTGATGTGAAACATTTAATGAAAACAGTAGTTGTGAGACAAATTGTGTTTGCAAAAAATTACCAGCGTGTTGAATAATTCCTTGTGGTTTAATTCGGTGCAGCATCCAGTGCTGAAAACAAATGTCTGACAATGGTTTCTATTCTAGCACATAAGCACTTTATCACTGACAGCGTATCTAAAATAGTATGGTAGACATCTTTCAATGAGCTTTGTACAGTGCTCAGTAGATCGATAAAGTTGTGCACTTGCACCTTTGCAAGTAAATTGTCCACCTCGGCTTTTTTCTTTGCCCGGAAAATCATCCTAGATGATTTCTTGATTGGGCTACCATTTTTAGTTTTTACGACATGATGGCATAAGTTGTTCAGCATATTGTAGTGGAAACACGTGCAGAGATGTTTCATAATTTTTCCAAGACATAATGGCTCCTCTAGCAGAGCAGGGCCCAAATGGAGATGTTAGTCCCTTGCCAGGGGACTAATATCTACAAAAGGTTTTAGTAGACACAGGATCAAGCAAATCCAGTGTGGTCCTCGTGTGTCACCCCGTTAATAGAAAGCAGTGAATTTTCTGTTGGAGGTAGAGTGTGATGTGAACTAGAAGCGGGACTAATTTTTCATTGTTTATTTTTATTATTCATGCATTTGTGTTTGGTATTAACATGTAACACCCCCTTACTCAATGCCCTAGAGGACCTGTAAAGTATAATAAAGACATAAATCAAATTATACAGTTACGAATGCAATACTCGAGCATTTGAAAATGCACTTTTATGTGTGTGTGTGTGCGTGGTGCACTTGCCTGAATTTAGCAGCGAAGTTCTTCATGACGTTAAAATGCTGTCGTTACACCAACTCACCCAGTCCAGAGCCTGCTTACAATAAGCTTTACACGGTGCATGGATCGTTCGGTGCAAAACAGGTGCGTGAGCCGGGCAACATTCACCACCGCGTGCTCGACCTGTTCCTGGATGTGTACGGCTTCAACATCACCTACGAGATGCTCGAGGCCAACGAGAGCCTGCGCACAGACCCCTGCCTGGGCCACCACTGTTCCTTCACGGGCGTCTGCCTGGCGGCCGCAGAGTGGAGCCGCTACTCCTGCTCCTGCCTGGGTGACTTCTACGGCGACGAGTGCCAGTTCTCGCCGCGCTGCGGCCCCGACAGCAACAGCCGCGCCACCTCCCTCTGCCACAACGGAGGCACCTGCCGGTCAGTTTTACAGCGAGAGCTGTTATTTGCACAGCCTCCCCCCATCTGCGGCGTTGGCATAGACGTCATTTCAGTGAAGGAGTGTAAGGGGGTGAGAGAAGAGGAGGGGCAGCTTGCCGCTCTGCCATCGGCGGAGTGATACATAAATCAAAGAGTCCGCAAGTATTTTTATTTCCGTGGGCATAATTTGTGGCCATGTTGGCTGCGACTGAACCTCTTTATTCACAGAAACCTGAAAATTAAATAAATGCGAAAGCGAAGCTGGCACGGGACTGGCTGAAAGGCACTCCATGCGTTGGTTGACTCCTCCTACCTTCAGCGTTGAGTTCAAAGAAAGGCGGGAGCCGGGACGTTTAATCCGATTTAAGGTAGGGAAATCGGCCGCACGGGACAATAATTCGGAGTTTCTAAGAATGTTCAGGACGTGTAGATCGAGTTCCCTTGGTAAAAAGACGAGTTCAGATTCCTCTTTAGTGCACCTTTAATCTGCAATCGTGGAGTATGGAGCTAGTAGTGCAAGCAAAGTACTTTGGGCTTAGTAAGTGCAAACTATATATACATGCAGAGTTGCCTGCTGTTGAATATTCAAATTCTGTAAGTGGCATAATTTTAATAACTTTTCCCTGAATAATTCAACTCATCACACTAATTAGACTGGACGTCTAAATGTTGTGCTTGTAATAAGAAGACTCAAAGTTCTCACATTATTTGACATCACATTTTCTGCTATGAACACACTTGAAATGATAGTGAATTCCTGGCTTTCAATTATGTCACTAGGTTTACTGATATATTTGTTCAATGCCTGCCCAAGTGCAGACTTTTAGTCACGTCTATATGACACTCCAGGTCCACTTACCTCAGTAATCCAGGTTGCATGCACAGTATTTATTCTACTGCCAGTAATCATTCTGACTCTTCAGTGTGACAGGAAATTGCAAAAAATTGAGCTCTCTGAGAAGGTTTGTAGCTGTTAAATTCATGTGCATATATTACCAGGCAGTAAAGAAATTTTTTGACTCGGTTATCAATATTGTTGACTTCCCATAATCATCTGAAAAGTAGGTTTTCTTTAGTGTTTTTGAAGCCCAGTTTTTTTAAAGGGAACAGCTCTGTAACTTAGCTTTGGTGAACTGTTCTCGCTCACATTTGAAAATTTATTTGTTTTATTTAAGTTAAAAAAAATAAATGTAACAACTTCGAGGAAAGCATATGCAGTTCCAAGAAAGAAAGGGACATTTATGTTGTGTTCTAAAGGCTTTCTTTCGTTGAAGCCAGGTGGCTCCTACTGAGCCTGTGGTAGTCGAATTACAATACACATGCAGACGCCTATTATTTCTTATGTTAGCCCTTGGGCAGCTGTTCGAGCCATTGTCCATTGTCATGCCTGCGACAGCCTTGCATGGTTTCGCTGTCTACCTGTGAGCAGTAGATACCTTCATGAGTGCAATGGCCACATAAAGTTGTGGGCTTTTCAATTTTTGTCAATTTTCGTTCCATTTGTGTAACCCAGCTGATGCATGCTTCTCTTCTTGGTCTCCTTCTTTTTTCTGCTTTCTCTTTCTTTGCAGTTATTCTTCTTCCACGCAATTTTTTTTTCCAGATCTCTGTTACTTTTTTCACAGAAATCGGCAAGCCTTGCAAAGAGTATGCCCGCCAGTCTCTTTACTTGTGTAATTTTGCTCGATTACTGAATCCAAAACTGGAGTTAAGATGAAAAATAAAAGCAGTATTCAAACAAGGTAGTGAACTCTAATATGCTGGCAAATTGCATTCGTCTTACTTAAAATTCTCAACTGGCCAAACTGCGCCATAGGCGAGAACGCACTTTTAAGCAGATATGTTAGCCTCTTTTTTTATTTTTGTTCTTTGTTGCTTTGATTTGTCTGCTTCTTTGTTCTTGATATTGGCCTGCTGCATGATGCTTGCTACCCCACTTTCTATTTTGCTCTTTTATCAAAAGTGAGAGTGCTTGCACGCCCATTCTGGCTCATATTGTTAGGAGACATGTGAAACGTGAAGGTCACCTTTTTTGCTATCAAGGCCTGGCAAGGGTTCACAAGACACTCACATGCCTCTCAAGATTGCTGCTTTCAGGCAGCAGAGAAAGTGGAGCTGCCCCTTTGAGTAATAATCACCTTGATAAGCAGCTGCGACGCAGCTGGCACAAGGCACTATCGCTTGCACCTTCTTTCACAGCATTGTGTACGTCAGAAAGTGGAGCTTTGAAGGCAGGGCTGATAAAGACAGCTGAGTGCGCAGCGTTGTCTCTACACAAACAACGTCTCCAGCTCTTGCGTCCCTTTCGTCAGCTGCTTTCAGATGCACTCTGGCGGCTCCTTGCGTCGGATCGCAGTCAGGAGGAAACTACAAAACAAGAAGATATTGGTTCCGACCCAATCTTAGATTATTGACTACCTGTTTTGGGGGACCTGGGAGAGCAGCTGTTATTCAGTGCTTGTGCGTTAGGAAATGGATCCCGATTTTAAAGAAAGACATTTGTTATTGGGATTGGTGCCAACTTGCACTGTAATTAATATTTTTGCATATGCTAATTGTTTCTGTTCTTACAGGCTATGTTTGTGTCACTTCAAAAGCATGCATACACAAATAATTTCTTTATTAACTAAAAACTAGTGTAGGTGTGAGACCAAATTTTTCTGTACTTTTTTTTTGCATCTATGGCTTTCTTTATTCTGGCACACACTGTTTTTCATAGTAATATACTTGATGTAAATATGTTGTAGCTAGTAGGTATATAAGCACAAGTATTTCTCACATTGTAGATGGCTGTAAAAATGTGTCCCATAAAAGTGTGCTTTTTCTTTTGCTATTTTGCTAAATATTTATGTTTTATAAATTCGCTGACTGTGCCATGGCTTGAACCTTGCATTTATAATGTAATGTGTGAATTCTAGATTATTTTATCATTGCTAGGAGGTAAGGTGTTGCTATGCAATACTAAATGAATATGACTTAGAGAGCACGTGTTCAGCTGCTCAAGCTTTAATGTGCTTATTCCTAAGAGCCCGCTAAAATTTCTTTGTGGTAAGAAACAGACATTTCCTTTTATTGTGAATGCCATTGCAAAGAGTTAAATCACGCTAAAAATTGTTTGTGGTAAGAAACAGACGTTTCCTCTCATTACGAATGCCGTTGCAAAGAGTTAGATCAGGCTGTGCACACCATTGGACTTGTGAAAGCTTCAGTGCAGCTTCGGATGCGGCTTGCTTTCTTAATCCATGACCTTTTTTTTTTTTTATCTCATCTGTCCTAAACCTTTCACCAGATGATGCTTTACACTTTTACATCCCAGTTATGCAAGCAGTTCATTACAGTGCTCTTGTGTTAGGGAATCGTCTCAGGCCCTGTGCAGCTTTGTTAGGCAAGAGCATTGTAATATCATTCTTATCAGATGAAGACGAAGTATGGGAAATGGGCGGCACACAAAAACAAAACAGGAAAGCTTGCTTCATTGCAGGGCTGAGCCATATAAGCATCAGGATTAAGACAAGCCAGACATAACGGCAGCAAGAAATCGAGCTGGGGGATTTACAGGATTAGTGCCGATGGCTTAGTTCTCTGTTACTTTCTCCTAATCCTCACTTCATGGAGGTACTTGTCTTGACATAAATGTAAGACCGCTGCTTGCCTGTAGAGGCCTTTCTTTATCTGCCATTTATCAGTGAGTGCAAAAAAAAAGCTACTTAAGAAAAGACAGCCAGCAGTGAACTAATGACATGCTGTGTTTTCTATTCGTAAGGTATTGAAATGTGCTTCTTGTTCCTCCAGCGATTCACTCTCATATGTTGTGTGCTGCTTTTAAGCTTAACTACCCCGTGAAAATCTTTTGTTATTCAGAGTGTATAAGTGCTGATTCCTTGGCATGCGATGGTGCTGGCTTCTCAGCTTAATGGTGGTGTGCTTGAATTCTATCTTGTCATGAGAAATTTTTGCACTAATCGTACTTTCTTGAGAGCAAGAAAAGCATATTGTTACACTTTTGTGAAGGGTAAGAACATAGGTGATGTTGCTAGTAACAAGACAGTAACCACTTCCCTCACTGTTGACTCCGTTGGTCAGTTTGGTTTACTCTTCGACGTTTTTGTGTTTTTTTTTCCACACAGATATTCAGTTAACTACAGATTTGGTTATTGCAACTGTTGAGCAGTTCCAAGTCAAATTTTAATAATACTTAATAATAATAATGAAAATAATGTTTCATTTGTATTAAGTCGGGTTGAATTATTTACATTAACTTGCACGGCTTTCCATTCTTGTTTACAGGTACTACATAGGGAGCAAGACGCAGACCTGCATTTGTCCTCCTGAATACCGGGGTAGCCGGTGTGAATACTTGGCACGCCCAGAACAGGTTTTGGGTAAGCTTGAATGCCTCCATCTTCGATCAACTTTATGGCTTGCGAGTCAGACTCCACCACAGGCCAGGAACATCAAGCTTTGGATTCATTGGTCCTATTGTGAAGTAGTACTTGTCTTATCTGAATGCTATTTCAGTTTTGAATATTTTTCATGCTTGGAAAAATACCCTCTGTTTAAATACGAACTGTTATGGCATCAATTTCAGCCTTTACTATGTGAACACATTAGTCAAGAGCCATGAAGGGATATAGTGGCACTATGTCAAAGCTTCCGAATTGTGAAGCTCTTATTGCCCTTACACTTTTGTAGTGATAGCTACACTACGCCAGCCACTTCGCGAGGTCAACGTGGCTGCGCGCTGAGCCGTGGCACCATCACTCCGCCAGCTGTGCGCATGCGCGGAGTGACATTAGAGCATGCAGCTGGTGTGCGCGCCACACGCCTGCAATACGCTAGAATTTCAAGCCTTCAGCGTGGCGGCGCCGTGATCACCGTGGCAGCTGCCGGCAGTGCGGCGCGCCGGCGAAACCGAGTGGGGGAGGAGTGGAGAGGGGGGATAGAGTGAATCCACGTCCAGGGACGAAGATGAAGGAACGCCCAGTGAAACGCAGCGGCGAAAGACTGACTTCGCAATTCTACTGAGCGAGTTCCACTCGTCCAGCTGTAGCTATCGCGTCACTCCAGGTTTAACCAGAGCTAAACCACAGCCATTTTTCAACATTGGTAGACAGATAGGAGTCTTTGTTAGAGTTGTACTTGCCTTTTCAAATGTAAAAGATCTTGTGCCATTTGGTGCTCATAGTTACTAGGGCTGAAGCATTGTGAACTTCATTGCACTTCTGGGTCATCCAATGTAGGGTCATCTTGAAGCCAGAATTTGTTGAGATGGTTTTAGTTAACCAATAATTTGTCACCATAGTGGTGCAGTTCCTTTCTTGATCTGCCAATGGTATGGTGTTTAAAAGGCGCGAGTACATCACTATGTGTCAATTTAACTATCCGTTCGCAGTTTCTATGATTACTTGCGCCTTGCAGAACAAACAAATTCTACATACTAATGTAACTATACAGCAACCTTTGCTATTATTTCTGTAACTACTCATAAGCACCAGCTATTTTTTATACATGGAAGCTGATGTCTGTGACGAGTTAGGTGAGTTGTTGCCATTTTGCGGAAATTTTTGAAGGAGCAGGGCAAAATGCCTAGATTCCTATCCAGGCGTTCCTCCCAGTTTGATTGAGAATTTCCCCCAAATGTGGCTGACAGAAATGAGACAAAATTACTCAAGGTGTTGTGGACAGAGAAAGAGAAAAGCCTATATTTAGTAAGATGCCACCCAGGTAATAGTGGGTACTGCGACGTTCATGTTAATTCGACATGTGGCATTCTTCGACTATCACAAATTTCGCGTTAATGGTTGTCACCGAGCGCTTCTGTCCACCTTTGTTCTTTGCATGCCTGTGCAGACTGTGGCCAGCTGAACTGCACCCAACACTGCATAGAGACAGGCCCGCAGCCTCACTGTGAGTGCAATCCCGGCTTCAGACTGGACGACGATGGCCGTACCTGCTCTCCAGCGAGTGAGTGGTCTCCTTTGCTTCATTTTTTGGGTTACGAGCATATGTGCCTGTCTGATGTTTCCAAGATTGAGTGGTGTGTTTTTTTGTTGCTCATGTTATGTCAGACTTTGTCAATGTCCCTGGGGAAAACACAGTTCAGTTTGTACACAGCCTAGCTTATACAAAGATAAGGAAGTGTGATGCCAAATGGAGACTCATAATTTTTTCAAAGTCACTTCTCAACAGGTAATCACTTTACTGCTTTTTGCATGTGATGGGCTTGCCAAATGACTTTTGGATCTGATTTTATGCCATGCTGCCTTTATTGCAAATAGTGGTGTCTACGTGCCCACACACACACGTGCTTTTATTTTGATAAAACTGTCCTTTGAATATGAAATTATTATCATGCCTAATACTTCGTGGTTTTAACTTGTTATGAAGAAAAGAAGTAGCATAGAAGGGCGTCACTGTTATATGGTGTTATATGGTTCATCAGTTGGAGTGCCTAATTATTTGATTTCCAAAGCGAAGCTATGTGGAAAATTAATTTTTCATCCAAAAATGCTGTCTTGGTTAATTTTGCTCGGGGTTTATATATTTCCCACAATTTAGCACATATGGCAAAACCGCGCTAATTTGGACTGTCATCAGGCTCCCGCCAAGCACCCATGTAAGTCTGTGGTGTCGGAAGCTCGTTTATTTGGATGCCCTGGGCTGACATCGGTTAATTCTGCCGAGCTTTTGGAGTGGTGCTGTGTCGAGCTATGACATGCTCAACAAACGATCGCCCAAATATTAGTCCTCAGGCTTGAATTGCGTATTGCGCTGTTTCCTACGCCTCTATGACGTGCATGCAACGGCAGGCGTGTTGACGATCGATAGGCCGATAATTTCGTTTTCGCAGCTTTGCTGCTAGCCAGTGGCGGTGGCTATCAGCTGCCGGCTGCACATATCAGCCAGGCAGCTGAGCCCATAGGTACACACCGTTTCGAACGATAATTGCCCTGTTGCTTGTTTTTTTTTTCTTTTTTTTTCTCGAAGCAGCTCACATGACCCCGGTGACAATGATCGCTTCCCTCGCTTCTGTCCGCGCGGAATTTCCATTCTTCTATCATGTCAAAACGCCGCACTCATCACGGGCTATTCGCTCACGTGTGACACCACATGCGAAGAAGCTCCAGCTCCACTGCGTCGCACAGTGAAAGAAGCTATTATAGAGCATTTGCTATTATAGAGCAGTCCTGCTTTCGACACTCCTGATAGTGTGCACGAATTGTAATGTAAAGCCTTTGACAGAACTGCAAGGAATTGTTGTTATCACGGAGTTTTCCTCCAAAGGAGATAAGCGTTGCCCAGGTTTTCACCAAATGAATTTTACTTTTACGAACAGTTTTTGGCAGCTGTGTTGGAGGCGGGTGGGGGGAGGCAGTTGAATAATTCGGGAATATTTTCCACGCCCTTGAAGTTCGAATTAACGATGTTTTACTACATAACATTTCATTGGCATGTGTGTCAGAGTGGCTATGGAATATTTACTCAATAACATTCCTGACTTGTCATGCACAGGCCGTACCCGGTTCCTGGTGCAAGTTAAACTTTACGACCGCAATGTGGACCTTGCACGGTTGGACTCAAAAAGTCGTTCACAGCTGCAGGCAGGATTGGAGGAAGCTGTGAGTATGATTCACCCTAAATTTTTTTTTTTAGTTAGGTTACTAGACTTGCATGCTATGAAATTATAGATTACTGTTGTTTGCATGCTTGAGGCTTGATTTCAAATGCTGGCAGTGTACAAATCAAGCGTGTCACTTGCTTTAATGCTGCTTAAACTATTGGAAATCAGTGGTGATGCGTCTCTTATTGCACTCGTTGTTTAAGGATTTTGGTTCCATATCAACTACTGGCATGCATGTTTATGGGGAAAAACTGTTGCCACATATGTGCCTGTTTTACGAATCTAGTCTTTATGCTAATTAGTCGTGATCTTACATGCAGTCATTGTTTGACGGCAGTGTACTGTTAAAAAGTAGTAACGTTTACAGGTTTTACTGTATATTGGGTGGGTAGGCAGCCATCTTTGTCGCTTGTTGGAACCTTACCATGTTTGCTTTCTTGGCGCTGCAGTTGAAGTCCCTGTTTGCCAGCCAGACCAAGGCATTTGACAACCTGGCTGTCCTCCAGTTTATGTAAGTTAACTGAGCTTGGGCAAATGTTCGATCATTTTGAATATTCGGTGGAATATTCGATATTCTAGAGAACGGCGGCGCAATGACAGCACAGGGAAGAGAACAATCAAGACCCTGAGGGACCCAGTGATCACTAATTGGATGTGGATGGCAGCGTGGTATAGCCTCAGAGACTCACAAACAAATGAGTTTTTGACATCATTGCCTTTTTTTGCGACTATAGTATGCAGTGATTAATTGATATATCGGCCAAATTAAGTTTATCCTCAATATCCCCCTAGAGAGACGACAAAAGTGAGAAATACCTGTCTTGTCTGAACACTATTTCAGTTTTGAATATTCCTCGTGCATGGATAATACTTTGTGAGTTATATGAGCTCTTGTGGCATCACTTTGGGATATATATATGTGAACAGACTTTTTTTGTAGCCATGGAGGAGCGCAGTGGCATAATGTCAAAGCATATGAATTCTGAAGCTCTTATTGGCCTTACATTTTTCAACATTGGCAGACAAGTATTAGCCTGCATTAGAGCTGTGTTGTTCTCTTTCTTGTGCCGTTGTCGTTGAGCTGCCGTTTGCTAACAACATGCACCAACTTGCTCACAGTCTGCTATTCAACAGTCGACTCAATCCGAATGGTATTTGAAATTACGAAGTATTCGTCTCAAGCGAATAATGTTTCTGGAATACTTGCTTCGTATGGTTTCGGTTCGACACGCTACCTGTGTGATGGTATCGCGGCATGCACACTGCCAAAAGCAGCAGCTGCGTAATGGCGCACTTTGGCAATTCAGGCCAGGAGTCGGAGGCAAGTGGCGAGTGAAGGCAATAGAACGATGGAATTTCCATGCCTTCCACAATTGGGCAGCCTGGCTGATTAGACGCAAGCAGAACTGCCAACAGTACTGTAATTTTGGATCCTGGCACTACGCATGATTATGGGAGCTCCGAAGGTTTATGGAAGAACCGGAAGTTTGCTCTCACAACAAGTGACAGCCAGTGCGAGTGGGCAGGGTATAAGGCATGCAGTTAGAATTTTTGTTAGTGGAACCAATTTTTTTTTGATACCTGGAGCTCCTGAAATCATGGCTGGAATGGGCACCGGCACGAAGCGCGTAATATCCACGGCTCACCCAAGCCTACCTCAGACTCCGAAAATAGATCGGCTCCATGTGTAGGTCGATTTTTCATTTTCAGATAGCCATTTTTGCAAAATTTCAACATAACTTCAGTGAGTGCAACAAAGCTTCAGTTAGCACCTTTTTTTTTTCTTCATGTAATAGCCTTTATGCCAAAAGTTCTCAAAATGTTTGCTTCAAAATTATTTGAAGAAAATTGCCACATTCGCTTTGAAGGAAAAATGAACTGTAGATTCGCAGAAGACTAAAGGTGACCCACTGCTACGCACCCACCTTCAGTTAGACCATGAAACTTTTTTGTTTAATCTCAGAAATTCCTTTGGAATAGTAAGGCACCCATCAAGGAACAACACTTCGTAAAAAGTTTTCAAAAGCGGTAAATGTCAATGGAGCTGTTTAGAGCACAGAGAAGTATTGTAAACTAGGAGAAAGAAATTGCATTTTGTTGTGTTATTTTGTAAAATAGAGTAGCAATTACAAGAATGTAATCACTAGCTGCTTTCTGCTATTGCCTCCATGATGTGACTTTACTAATATGGTACCATGCATTCGTTGCTGTATTTCTGTCACTTGTGACAGTGTTGCTAGCATTTACCAATTTAGCCAGTAAGTAGTCAGCGGACATAAATATGGGTTTATTATTGGGTCTGGCATCCACTCGGAACGACCAGCAGCTGTGCTTGCAAGCTGTGTTGTATCTAAGCACCTTTAATTACTGTGGCCGCGAGCTTGTCTATCATAAACAAGTTGTCATCAAGTCCTCTTTTTTGCCCTCTGTGATCCTGCCATGATATGTCGGTGAGGATGGTGTCATTGCATTGGTACCAACCCACCGTTTCTTGACAGGCCCAATGCTGTGGTGCAATTTCACCTGTTTGGGCGCCAAGAAGAGCGCGCCACGGTTGAGTCAGTGTTGGAAGAGGCGCTCAAGGGAGGCAAGCTTGGCCCTTTCGCAGTGGACCGGGAATTTCTGCAGATCAGTCAGGAGCCTGGTGAGCATGTGGGCTGGAATGTATTGTTGCAGTCGGTTTGCTGTGTCAGATTGCAGGGCAGCTGATTCATTATAAATGTGCCAGCTTGCTAGTTTCACAAGTCCTTGTGTCTTTTGAACTGTTTCCTTTACCCTGTTATGAATGCTAGTGAACACATTGTTTGCTGTCTTGAAAATAGAATTTGGAAATGAATTTGTGACAGCACAGAGGGCTATGGAAAGGAAAATGATCGTGATGGACCAGGGCTTTTCTGTCTTTAGACTCGGGCGACCCCAACACCTTTCAAAAGGTGCTGTAGCAGTGTCATTAGTCTCAAATTAATGTGGGTGAAAGAAAAGGTGGGGATGAGGCTTCAATAAATTAATATACACTCGGGGAATCCAAAAACCACTCTAATGAACCCAAGGATTACACAGAACCTACTTTGAGGATCCCTGGGCTAGACAGACAGAAAGACCTGAAATGAAGAACATACTCGCGCTGGTGATATCTTAGCAGAAATAGAGAAGAGAAAATGGATGTGGGCAAGACATTGGTTCACTTCAACGCTTAAGCTAGCCTGCTTCAAGAACTGGAATGACAGCAAATGATGTATCACTTATATAGCAGTTTTTTGTTATTCCTCGTGACCTAAACACACCTTAAATGTCACAGCCATCATTCAGTTGACGAAACCGAAACAGTGAGAGAATATATTCAGTTCTGAATTATTTAGTGGTCATAGGCAAATACCATGTGGTGATCAATATATTTTAATGTCTTATGCACCATTGTGGAGAAGAAAACATGCAACTAAAATTAGGTGTCCATGGTTCTTTAAAAGGTTGAGGACTCCTGAATTGTAGCGGTGCGTGATAAAGCAGCATGAAAGTCAAAAAGTTCACTGTAATAACTGAGGAAACAAATATCTGAACTAAGTGTGGAAAGAATGGAGCAGTGCTAAGTAAGCAAAGTAGGGAGACCAATTAGAGACTGAACTCAACCACTTGTTGCGTCACGTGGATCGTTTGCAATCTCTCCCTCTTCGCACGTGCAGCGATGCACATAGAGATGATGCAGGTGTCTCCACGCACACCCCGCGTTGGCGAGGAGCTGATGGTGGCCTGCATGGCAGTGGGTTCGAGCGCCCTCACTGTGCACTGGTTCAAGGACGGCTTTCCCGTGGACTCCGATGTGCCCTTCCGCTCCCTCTGGACATCGCGCGTTGCTAAAAACCAGCGCGACCAGTACACCCTCCTGCTGGGCATCGACCGGGCCACCACGCTTGATGGCGGTGTCTTCACCTGCCAGGTACGAAGAGCCACTCCTGTTGAACGGGCCTTGATTTTCATCAATGAAGTTGTGGGGCAGATGATTCCATGCGTTTCCCTTTTAGAAAGTAGAGTTTATAGAACATATGGCAGTGTTTTTTCAAGGTCGAGTTCATCTGTCAGGTATGGAACCGGTTGCTAGGCTCAAGTAAACAGCCAAGCAGTCAGGTGAGGCAGGCAGCAGGCAGCAGATCGGGTCAAGTTAACTCACACTGAAAGGGGGAAGAATGGTTCAGTAGACCCCATTTGCCAATTGTAACTTTGTCCCCAACCACACATGTGAGGTGTAAGCAGGAAGGGAGTCAGTCCACTAGTCATGCTATTGTGCCTTGTGTTACACTGCAGCATACTCGCGCTGTGCCTTGCACATCGTCGTCTGAATAATAGACACATTCTCGTGCACTGTGCGTTGTACATCATCGTCTTTATCAACAAACAATACTATTGAACTAATATCGTCGCTAGACGTGCCGACGACCCTGCAAAGCAAAACAATGAGTCTACAAAGCCTGAGACACTGACAGAGCTGTGCTCAAATTTCGTATTGGGGAGAATCATAATCGTCCTTAGAATTTTTTAAGAAATAATAAACAGCACTTTTGTCTCATTATATTTTTGGCTGTAATTTCAGAAATCCACTTATTGCTGACTTCGGATACAACAATTGCAATTGATATGACCTTCGGGTTCTTTATTAGTGGGCTCTGCTGCACAGATTTTGTCACTGAAGTGCAGTAACATTAAAAAATAGTTCTCTGCTCTCTTTCATATATCACAATAAACAATAGTATAAAATATATGCCATTCGGTGTTAAGTCTTCATCAGAACATAATTTGTTGTCAGTTTGATTTAAAATACAGACAGTAAATACCAGGAGCCAGCAGATTTGTCTGTAGAAGGGTAGTTCTCCGGCTTTCACATAGAATATATCATCGAGCTCGTCCCATACTCTAGCTTTAACACGTCAGTAATCCACTTAGCCTCTTTCTGCTGTGTGAAGACACTAAATACGTACCAATGTTTAATGACAACCACTGCCTTACTGGTCTCGTTTGCACACCACTGCTTTCGTGCTGAGGACTTCTGATCTTCAAAGTGCATAATAGTTGCTTAGTGTTGGTGGATGCTTTTGATAGAAAACAGTCACTGACGTGCTCAAGCTTTATTTATCCCTTTTTCCAATGCCATATTTGTGCAGATGCCATGTCACTTGTAGAGAAGTTCTGCTCGCATTGTTTGCAGAAATGCTGGGAGAAGGCAACAAGCGGACGACGAGGCATGGAAGAGCGCATTTAAGACCTGTGTGCTCTGCTGGTTAGAAGGCCTGTAGCATCCACAGTTCTGCAAGAAGTACCATATTTACTCGCATAATTTGCGCTTCAAAAAGAGGGTGTGCAAATTACATGAAAATTTTCTGAACAAGTCCTTAAAAACTCAACAAAGGTCATAACGCACAATATATACGTATATGCATATTGCCGTATAGAAATAGACCCCCCCCTCCCCCCTCCTTCTCACACCCCTCGCTGGCCAACAAAAAAGTTGACTCAAAGCAAAAGACACATACCCACTACTGCCCCACCCCATGATATGTAGTTCCCCATGAGATGGTATGACGAGGTGTGCACAACTCAAAGCTGTAAATGCTCAATGGTACAATCACAGGCAAAGCGGATAAGAAGTGCTTAAAGGAGATAACGGGCGATAAAAGGGGCCCTCTCGTGCAGCCCGGCTGACTAGCGGCACACCAAAGAGCAAACGGTGCAGTAGTTTCGGATTTGGGTGCACGCGTAACTGTTTGTCCTGAAAAGCGACCGCCAGTGTGAGCGAGTCGCTTGAATGGCGCACAATTCGGGCTCTCGCCACTCGTATTTTTCGCAACAGCACAAGGCGAAGCGGCCGCATTGATCTTCCCAAGTCTGCCTTGCGAGCACCTGCATACGTGCTGGTGGTCTGGCGCAGCAGAGGGCGCAAAATATTTGAGCAGTATTTTAAAATTTTTTTTTCAAAAATCAGGCCAAAAGTTAAGGGTGTGCAAATTATGTGGGTAAATAGGGTAAGTGCTGAATTGCAGTCTAGAATGGTTTGGTTTGAGTTGTTACCAGTCAGAATGAATCCCAGTATCAGGCAGTTGCAGGACTGGTACTAATCAGTAATAATTGTTCTTTGAAGAAGCCAGGAAAAGTGCAGTAACTGTCTCACTCAGCGTGGACACCCAAACTGCACCCTAAGGGAAAGGGTGAAAACGGGGGGGGGGGGGGGGGGGGGGGGATCGGGGGGAGGAAGTGGGGAGGGAGCAAAAGAGTGGGAAGAAAAGGAGTCGCCATAGTAGAGGTCTCTGCATTAGGTAATTTCTACCACCTGGTGTTCTTTAATGTGCACTGACATCACACTGCACATGGGCGTCTTTTGCATTTCAAATCGCAGTGCTCAACTGGTAGCTGACTGGTTCCTATCTAGGAAACTTATCCTCAACTGGTTGTTTGACTTGTTTATTCAGTGGCCATTAACTTCCTTACAGGTTGTACAAAAAGTGGACAATGTTTGGTAGACCAAGTATTTCCAGGGAAACCCTTCAGTTTATCTCAATGTGGCAGTTATATCCCTAGTTGCTTTTAACTCTGCTAGTGGTGCTCAGCTTAAGCAAGCAACTTTCCAATAGCCCTATGAGTGGGGCCTCTAGGTTTCCTAGTCGCTTTTAAACAGTGCTTCCTGCAAGTTAAATCGGCTGATGTTTGTTAATACAATATACTCTCAGTGATACGAGTCTGACGGATTCGCGAATACCATCATCCAAAATGAACAAAATTCATATGCAGATGTGCAGGAAATGCATTCACGCTGGTCTGTTTACGGCTGATGGGGTTTATTTTCGGTTACGCACTGCCGGCCACACATACTGCATAACTGGCGGTCACGACATCGGCAATGTACAGGCTGCGCTTAGGAAGCACTCGAGGGTGCAGCAACGGCTCGTGCATTTGTATCATCCGTAGTGGCACGGGAGAGTGTTTAGAACATTCGAAATTCTGCACATTGTAAACAATGCATCCTGCGGCCAGGGAAATTTACAATTTTGTGTCATCCCGAAATTCATATCAACTGTGATCATATCATTGAGATTCTATATTGCATCAGCTAAACCCAGTTGAAAATAAAAAATTGGTTTTGAGGAAAGGAAATGATGCAGTAACTGTAGTAGGATGGAAAGTTGGGCTATTTGGGTTATGTTCATTTTACAGGAAGAATACAGTGCGAACAGAGCCGACTGACGAAGAAGAGGTGCACAACACAAGCACCTCATGTGATTGCTGACTTGGCCGTTTTTTTCGATCGCTTTTATATGTGTTTTCCTCCTGAATAAAATTTAGTTGTGAGACAGCGCTTGTGTTGTGCACCTCTTCATCTGTCGTCTCTGTTCGCGCCATATTTTTCCTGTAAGATGCAGCAACTGTCTCGCTATCTGTGTGGACACCTGAACTATGCTTTAAGGAAGGGATAAAGGAGGAAGTGAAAGAAGAAAGCAAGAAAGAGGCTGTAGAGGAGGACATAGTGGAGGGCTCCAGAATAATTTCCACCACTTGGGGATCTGTGGTTGGGTTCGAACCTGGGTACCCTGGCTCAATAGTCAAGCGCCCTAACCACTGAGCCACCCACCGCTGCGAGTAGCTTAACCCAGTTACATTTCTACTTGAGGATCTCCACCTGGTATGGGATAGCGTGCAAGGTCTGTGCAGTAACACGTGCTAGTGTGTATAGCTGTGCAGTAGCTGGGCATTCAGCAGCATTAATACCTTGAAGGTAAAAACAAATGGAATCTGTAAAAAGAGGAAGTTATCTGTTCTGTATTTTTTTTCTTGCTCCCTGCATTTTTATGCCGCCTTGCTTTTCATGGACTCGCGGTGCACAGATCAGTGACTGGGGAGCGGTGCAGAACAAGAGCATGCGGGTACGTCTAGACGTCGCGCCACGACCCCTGGTGTCGCCGCTGGCGGTGACGCTGCTCGAAGGTCAGCCGCTGGAGTTGAGCTGCTTGTCTCCTCACGCTGGGGGCTCGGGACCCCTGGGTTTCCGGTGGCTGCGCAACGACCGTCTCTTGCCGCACCGAAGCCCGGAGCTCACCGAGGATCTCTACCCAGCCGGATCACGCCTGGTGTTGGCTGAAGCGCGGTCATCTGCCACGTACACTTGCGTGGCTACAGGACCACTGGGCTCGGGCCGCGCTGATGCGTTTGTCACAGTGCTGGCACCCCATGGTGAGTAAGCTGTCAATGCAAATACGCTGCGCTTGTTTCGTGCTCGTTCGTGCAGCTCGCTGTGATTGCCACTTGCCGGTCATGCCTCTGCCATGCTTACATTATTGATTGGCTTCAATTGTTAGCTTTCACCTCTCAATTGGCATACTGTCTTTCAGTAATGAGCATGAGCTGTCGGAGTATCTGTGCCGTCAAACTTTTATTATGATGAAGTCATAATTTCTACTGGAAGCTTTCCATGTTTCTAATGTGCTGTATGGTTGGATTGTACTTCACAGCGCATACGGTGACGTGAGGTGATGCAGTTCTCTTTAGCAGTGGACTATGCTGCATTGTTTGTGTGAACCGCATACAAAGTTCTATGAGCGGACTTCCACACATGTCATGGTTGACCAAACCAAGATGGTGGAGCTGTTGTTACAAGGGTTGTGAAGTCTGCGGGATGAGCACCAGGCGTGTGAATGGGTAATATGAAAAAACACATTGGACGGATAAACATATCAAGCAGAAAACTGTGCGTAGTTTGACGCATAGTTTTCTCTTTGTCTGTGAAGCATTTGACATCCGCCGGCCGCGTTTCACAAGTTTTTAATGTAGTGCTTCGTAGTCATTTTCGCGGCTACATTCAATATGACTGTCATTCTTCACGCCGAAAAAACGAACAACTGCGTGCTGGGCCGCAAGTTCGACGTTTGCAGCGATACAGGTGTGGCAGCTGCTGCGAGGCAAAATTTTCAGCTGTTCCACTCGATGACGGGATGCGGATGTTTGCGAATTGGGGGATATCGCTGCACGACATTATAACGACGTGCTGTGGGATCCGCAGCAGCGCCCACAATGGCAGCGCTAGTGAGGACGATGGCGCAAGCGTGGACGAGTAGTCCAGCAACTAATGCATTTTCGTTTTGGAATGTGCCCACGGGCACACCCGCGCGCGGCATCCGATAGCGGCTGGCGTGATGAGCGGCGGCCATAGAATGCTATCGCATTCTGTTATCAAAGGGAAAGCTTAAGTGACCTCCAGGGTTTTTTTTTTTCTTTTTCTAAAATGTAATATGGGGGTCGACTTACAATCATGTAAACATGGTATAGCTAGCAGGCACCGATGAGGTGATGCTCTGCAGAGGCGTATAACCAAGCAGAAAATTGCCATAAATTGCACATCTACACAGCTTAGCCAACAATACCACCATCTCATCATGCCCCTGGTTTCCCTACTTAGTTAATATTCAACTTTGACCAGGGCTTAACTCATATTCAACAGCTAGCTAGCTATATTGCCTTGCATGCTAAGAATACTAACCTTTTCAGTTAAAATCAGATTTTGAAAAATAAATTCAACATACTTTTATCTTTCTTTTTCTCTGGTTTAAACTGAAAAGTCGAACCGCCTAGATATGATGTGGTCCCTGGGTGCACAACCAGTTGTCTTTTGGGTGAATACGATCAAGCACCCCTGAGTGCACAGCCACCGCTCTTCTATGTGGGCAAAATCAGGTGGCCCGTGGATGCCAGGCAGCTGCATTGTCCTAACACCTGCTGCAGTGTCCACGGAGGTGTGCCCAGCTGAGGAGTCCCATGGCGTCCAGTGGCAGCGCACAGCTGCCCACTCGCGAGATGTCCAGGCCTGCCCACAGCCACTGTACGTGGAGGGTCGCCTGGAGCGCCCCTGCCGCCTCTCGCTCGACCGCCAGGCCGTGTGGGGAAGCCCAGATTTCTCGGGGTGCACTGACGCAAGGCTGGCTCAGATCCAGTGGAAGGCAAGCCACTCTGTGCCAGTGTCTGCAGTGCCATGCATGTTTAGAATGGGACATGCTGGGGATGTAGTCCTCATTAGTACTTTTAAAGGGATACGGAGGAGGAATCGAAGTTGGCCTGCATGCATCAGTAGATCATGGCATCATAATGACAAAGATCACTCTTACCAAAAACGAAACTTTCATAAGCTAGTAAAGACCAAAAAGCGAAAACAGGTGTCGCCACCTCCACCTAATTTCACAAGTGAACTGCATGCTTTGGCGCCAAATTTGGGGCACATATCTTGGAGGTCACCACCATTCACTTCAAAATTGCTGCAACCAGTGCTGCTTAGTGTACATGTCATTAGTTTGAATGGGGGGGGGGGGGGGGGGGATATTTTTTAAATCTAAATTTCTCTGCCATAAATGTGTCTTTTGTTGCAAGGTAAACTGGTAAACTTCAGCATACCCAGAAGCTGCCAGAGAATCAATTTTTTCCGAGGACACTAATTCAGCAGAGCTGTCTTCAGGATTTTTTAAAGTGTTGTTGGACTTGATGAACAGTCCTGAAAAATGTCAAAAAGATCTGAAAGAAGTACTGCTAGCTGTGCAGCCATGTGCACCATAGACTTGTGGTGTATTGTAAAATGCAGAAAAGAAGCAAGCAAGCATAAGATGTGGGCCTCATCAGAAAACTCTGCATGATGCCCACCCTCCTTTCTTTTCATCATCATCATCATCATCATCATCATCATCATCAGCCTGACTACGCCCACTGCAGGGCAAAGGCCTCTCCCGCCTCTCTCCAATTAACCTGGTCCTCTGCCAGCTGCGCCCACCCTATGCCTGCGAACTTCTTAATCTCATCCGCCCACCTAACCTTCTGCCGCCCCCCGCTACGCTTGCCTTTTCTTGGACTACACTCCGTTACCCTTAAGGACCATTGGTTATCTTGCCTTTGCGTTACATGCCCTGTCGAAGCCCATTTTTTCCTCTTGATTTCGAATAGGAATCTGTCATTATCCTTTGTTTGATCCCTCACCCAATCCGCCCTCTTCCTGTCTCTCAACATTACACCTATCATTTTTCTTTCCATGGCCCGCTGCGCTGTCCTTAAGTTGAACCTTTTTTGTTTTTAGATTCCATGTTTTTGCCCCATAGGTGAATACCGGTAAGATATGGCTGTTATTGCTTCCTTACAAGCGGGACTAGTAGTAGTCTTGCTGCTGCACAGCTTAGTTTTGTGCCAATGTGTGCACATGCGGACCTGCAGTGTGTGCTTGCGGTTTCAGCTGGAGAGCATGCGCATGGGCTACCTGGTCTCCTCGGGTCAACAGCTGTCTGTGGAGCTTCGACAGTACCTTCAGGGGCGACCGCTGCAGCCCGGGGAGGGACGGCCCCTTGTCAGGTTCCTAGGAGGGTTGGTCGACTACCTGAGCCACCCAGTACTGCGGCACGGAGGACAGCCTGCCCTGGCTGCAACTGATGTATGTGTGCGGTTCACGTGGGGGGAAACCTGCTTGCCATTCGCTGCAGTGGACAAACATTTGTTCGATACTATCGTGTGTAACAATGACGTGGCTCTGCTTACTGTGTTTGCTGCAGTTAGACTGGAACATCACTGTCATATGCCTTGACTTGATTCGGAGGCTCTGGTGGCTTTCATGCTGTTCTTTAATGTCTGTGTTTCACAAACCATGTGAAGGTGTTGCAACGGATAATACTAATGAAGATGAAGTTAACGAAGTGGCTCGGTGGCGCACGTGTTCTGGGCCTTTGTGCTCTGTGTCCCGTGAGGGTTCTTGCTCTCGGCATGTGTGCTGTGCCCGGGTCGTCCTTGCGTCATCCTTGCCTTGGGCCTTGTAAAAAAAAGTAATGAGGTTTTAATATAGTTAAACCGAGTAGACATGCGAAAGCATGTGTTTAGCCTGGTTGGCTAATAGTTTTGCTTTGCTGTAGGTACTTTTGGGATAAGTAACTATACCTCGTTAATTGATGTGCATGTGCTGTCTCCTTCTCTCTGGCTCTTTCACGGTGTAGAAAAACACAAGAGGCCACATTGATTTGCTGATATTTCTAGCTTTTAAATAATTAGCTCATATACTTACATAGCTATAATACTAAGCTTAACTATAATACTTATAATACTTAGCTAAGAGATGTAAGTATGTTCACCTCCTGAAAGTCTTTTTAGCCTGTAATGGACATCCAGACCTCATTCATTGCAGTTTTTACACTAGTATGTTCGTTAATGAAAAAAAACGAGATCTAGAGATGCAGTCATGTACTAATGTACATGATATGTACTGATGTACATGACATGATCAGAAGCTTGGACCACATGCTGTTTCATCTTCATTGCAGGCCATCTGGGATGTTACTTCACATTTGCTGGCCCACAAGCCATTGCTGCTGCAAGACCATACAGTAAGTATTGGCACTAGCTGGCTGACAATAGCCGTTTGTTGTAATTAAAACCAAACGCAAAAAGCATAAATATACTATTCAGGGTTCCAGCACCTGTGCAGTGTTGTGCTTGAAAATTTGTTCGCAAATCGTAGCTTCTACAGGGAATTATTCTGCAGTGTTATTAGTGTTTCAATGTTGCATACGTAAGTGTGAGTGCGTTGTTGATTTTCGACTGTGCACACAGCGCAAGACAAGTACTATAAAAAGAAAATAATTAAAGTGCATTTATCTGTGATTTTTGAAGTAATTTGTGTTACTCTGTTTTGGTAATTTCAGAGCAGTGCACATTGTTCATCATAATGATATAGAATCATAGGCATGTCATGGAGACTGGCTGCTCCCGTCAACATGATTTAAAGGGGCTCTGGAACACCTTTCGAGGAGAGCACATCAACTCACTCAATCGCTACACTGTGTTGTCATGAAAACCTGAACCAAATAATACACTTCTACACTCAGCAGAGGGCCCGCAATCAAGCGCGAAAGTTGGCGAGCCCTTCCTGACAACTTTTTCATGCTCGCACCAGCCTCCGTCGCTCGCATCTGCGTATACAAGTTGAGGGGTGGCTGTTGGTTAGATTTGTTCATACGTCAGGCAGCTACTGTGGCCGCGGCTAATAATGCGTGTAGCTCCGGCGGGTGAGGAGGATCCACTGCCGGAGGTGGGGCCAGCGGAGGACCGCCGACCTTGTAGCGTGCAAAAAGTGACAACAGGACAAGGAAAGCTGCGAACACGCTGAAATTTAAATCTTGACTACAGATAACTCAGCTTCTAGAAAGTGCATTAAAAAAATTCCTGCTGGAGAATATTCGGGAAGCGGCGTGCTTTAACATCCCGCGCATACTGCAACTTTATTAGTGACCCTTTCAGAGCCCCTTTAAGAGTAAGATCAGTCTAGGACTTGTTGCGAGGGTCACCAGATAGCTTGCTACTCATTCCTAAGCTCCTCCAGAATTTCATTAAGGTGGACCTGTCATAGATAATGATAAGTGTTGATGTTGATTAAGGGACAGGAAACTACCGTGATTATAGCTGCCCCCATGGCAGGTACTTTGACGTGGAGATAGTTCGGCCAGTGCCAGCAAAGTGAATACAAACGGAGAAACAAAAAAATAAACTTCATTGCTGCAAGCTTTGCATCTGAAGCTTCAAAACTAGTATTTTTTTTTCCACTGAGTCATTTTCGTGCAAGCCTTGCTGCATCTGTTTGATGCACATCATCTGGCAAAAGGACCAGTTTATTTATTATTGTGCCATACATGCACATGTGTTTGTACCTCTCGATCTAGAAATGTTCTTTTGCGCAAATAAAACGACACACGAGAAAGGCGACACACACACACAAGCGCAAACTGTCAACTGGCTTTATTGGCGGAAGGCCACACCTTATAAAGGCCGAAGGCCACGCATTTGTGACGCAAAAAAACATGGGTGTCTGAAGAAGCACCAGAAACCATTCGTTCGGTGTTCCACTGGAGTGGTTTATTCCATTCCTATGTCGTGTGGAAAGTTTTATGTCGGCCAAACTGGACGTTGTCTGAATGACCGTCTGGGGGAATATGCCCTAAATTTAGAAAAACGAGAGGACAAATACGTGCATTTGGTTGCGCACGTTAGTAACTGTGAAGAATGTGTGGCCCGGTTTGAAGAGATGAAGGTTCTTGGCAAGAGTAGAGATAAGACGGCACGGATTAGCCTAGAAGCCTATCATATAAAGAAATTTGGTGGCGAGTGCATCAGCGAACCTTCTTTATCTCTGTTCGCGGCTGAGATCGCCTTTTTTAAAGCGGCTAACTGTTAATTTTTCACAAATGTTTCTTTTCATGTCTTACGCATGTCTACCCGCGCATGCGTTCTGCTTTAGTGGCTTTTTCGCACCTTGTTTTGTTATCTCATTCTTTCTTTCTTTTTTTTTCATGGAATATCACCCCACCCTTCGGCCTTTATAAGGTGTGGCCTTCCGCCAATAAAGCCAGTTGACAGTTTGCGCTTGTGTGTGTGTGTCGCCTTTCTCGTGTGTCGTTTTATTTGCGCAAAAGAACATTTCTAGATCGAGATGAACAACCAACTCGCCCAACAGGAAGTTTTAATGTGTTTGTACCGCATGCACATTACCGCACTGGCTACATGGGTGTCTTCTCAATTTGTTCCATTTGAGGGCTGTTCTTGGTTCATGCTTTTTCAATGACAGCACGCAACAAAACTCTTTCTAGGTTTAGAGATTTTTTCTCCTTGCATTTGTTTTGGCATGATGCACGACTTGCTTGGTAAGAAACGAAATGCTCACCAAATTGTATCGTTTTTGATGCAGTCACCTGAGGATTGCTGTTGTTGGATAGTAGGAGCAACAGGTATTATTGAGATGCGATAGAAAACCAGTGAAGCTTTAGTACTTCACACTGGGGCAGCTTTGCAGTAACTTGTGGAAGAGCTCGCATGGTTATTTTCGGGATGCACTGTTTTGCAGATGATAGACCAGCTTCAGAAGCACATCCTCCGGTTCGGGCTTCTGGCGGCCGCCGCACTCAGCCCTGGGCGCTTCAAGAACTTCGACCGACCAGCTGTGGGTAAGTGGATCATGGATGATGGGATGCCGAAGCCATAATACCACTTCTTGGTACAGCTGTTTATTTTAAAGGGACTATGCAATGAATTAAAAGTCGCTTGTAAATGTTTTCATTGCTTAGAAATGATACTAAGGAGCATTCACACTAAGTATGAGTCTTCGGAACTGAGCCGGCAATTTATTATAAATTTTTAAAAACCGTGTTTTTCAAAATTCGCGCGCCGATTCGTGTTCTCGTAGTGACGGATTTTGCAACTAAAATCGTGAAAATAGACGTCACTAGTTCCGTGACGTCGGCAGGCCTCCACACGCTGTCATTAGCTGGAGCCACAGCAGCCACGACATCACGGGCATACCTCCAGTAGCCATGAAATTCGTCTGCTCGTGCCACCGCGCGAGCCTTTTGGCCAAGCGCGAGCCAGGTCACTGCCTTCGCGCATATGGTTTCAATTTACCTCTGCCGCCTCTTTCTGTCGGGAGTTGCTGGGCCACCCGTAGTGTCTTTTTCGTCCGCAACAGCAGACGACAACCAAAAGAATCCGACTCATGCCGCAATCCAGAAAGGCGAAGAGAGACCACGGAGACGCTGCCGATGCTGCTGGGTGCGACAACCAGAAGGTGCAAACCGAACGTCAGCGGATGACGTGTTCATAGGCGGGGCCCAGTCCCAGAGCTGTTTTCTTTATTTTTTTTTTCTGGTGCCCCGTGTGTACGAGTTGAGGGGGAGAGGAGGAGCGTAATTTTTAATCGTTTATCTCTTCGGTGTTATTGATGCTAGCTCAAAAATTCTTGCGCTGGGGTGACGAGTCATGGAGTGCCAATCTCTCGTCTGCTTTATGTAACCTCAATTAATTTATTGCATAGTCCCTTTAATGCGAGAGCGGTAAGGCTCCCGTTCTGCAGAAAATCTAGCATCGTCGACGTTGTGAGCAAAAAATCCCCAGAGAAACAACCTAGGTGGGCTACCTACATCACGTGACCTTGTGCTGTCATCGCAACCTGCCGACAAGATTGTGAGCGAACTGAGCATCGTGGCAGGTGGTGGTTAAATTAATGATTGGCCTCAAGAGATTGCTCGGGGAGAGCAACCAGGGTCGCACAAGCCACACCGCTGGCAGCATCTGCCATTGCAGGGAAGTGGCACAAAGTAGAGAATTACTAATTCTGTATACATGGACATTAAGCCATTAACGCTACCACGTCATACCCTTAAGCAGAGCTTAAGTGTTCCCTCCAATTCTTTCACTAACAAATGCATGTCTGGCAGTTTGGGTTCTTGCCATATTGTTATCCAACTGTGTCTGTCACTTGGTCCTGGACTCCTGACATCAGCAGGCACATGTCAGTGGGGGCTGGATGCCAAGATATCTATGTGCAGTGCATTTCAACCTGTGAGGTTGAAATTAGTCCAGAATCCTGTGGCTCTACTTTCATGCCCGCCATGCATACTACCTACCACATTAAATCATCAACCATCAATGCCTGTCAGGTTTCGTGCCCCACAATAGGCAATGCACTTCGGTCCTTGCAAAGTTGCTGTTATTGAAGCAAGCTCAACAAAAAAGGGTTTCATTATAGTTACAGCCATGTGCTATGTCTGACTATTCTCACTGATCAATTTTTCATACTTGTAGGAAATGGCAAGAAAGTACAAACAGTCAAGCAGTCCAGAAATGAACCCTGCAGCCTTCAGTTGTATGCAGAAAGTTCCATGAAACTGTCCAAATAATTGATCTGTGCGAATTTTAAATGCCTGAAAAATCAGTCAGCAATTGCAACTTGAGGCAGTGCTATGGATTTTTTTTGGCATGCTGAGACAGGACAATTTTCATGGCAAAAATGTAATTGTTCGCTTCGATTTTATTTGCACTGCAGATTTATTGTCATTTTGCTTGAGGTGTGCAGGCTTGTTTGATTAGTCATTTTATACTTTTTACAACATATCTGCAGTGAAGGGTGAGATTTGTTTAACAAATCACTTAACCATTGCAGGAGCACTTCCTTGAACATTTGCAGTCCAGTAATACGCATAGACCCATTGGTCAGACAAGCACTGCGTGTTTACTGCATTGTCCAGCCTCCACTCGTGTGAGCTGATGGCTAGAGAGGCAGATTTATGCCAAAAAAATTGTTCATTCCAGTGTTCAGCTTCTTACTCGAGCAGTGCACCTCATAGTTTGGGCTGCATTGAAAGGCATTTTGCGATGGAACACAATAACATGTGCCCCATTATTTTCAGTTGTGTCCATCGGACGGATAACCCGGCATGCACCAGATGCGGCGGTAGTTCGGGTTCCCCTGCCCGGTGCTGCAACCTCTGCGTGGACCGGAAACTCTCTGGAGCTGAATCTGAAGCAAGAAAGTCAAGGTGACCTCCTGCTTTTACTCTTTCAACACTCTCGAAAAGCAGTGCTGGGACAATGCAAGGAATAAGTTGATGATGGGCACTTAGAAAGCTGTCGCCACGAGGTTAGTTTGAAGTGCGGCTGAAATGTGTTGGACTGATTTCTTGCTCTCATTTTCAACAGCAGCTGTGGAGACAGTTGTGACAAGTTGATGAGGACAAGAATGAGATGGATCCAGGACGTGTGCTCCTTTGACTTGTCTTGCCTTGTCTTGGTTTCGCTTTTGTTGTTGTAAACAGGAAGATGCATTTATTTGCCCTGAAATGCAGGCTAGACAGCCATGACAATGGTCCATGGCAACCAGGAATGTGACCGCGGCTACTATGAATGTGTCTGTGGCTACTGAACTCATGGCTCATGACTGCTAGTCTTGATTATGACTGCCATTCCCTTCCCTGTGTTGTCAGTTTTGATCACGGCTGTGGTTACATTCATGGCAGTTTGAACTGTGACCACCTTTTTGCACCATCTGTCATTGGGGTGCTGTTGAAAGTAGGCTATTAACGGATATACTATAGAATCACGCTGTTACATTTCTCATGGGACTACAAGAAGAAGCATGCCAGCCAGGAAACATAGTTGCCGAATAGAACGCACGAGAAGATTGTACATTGCTGTCTGCCGCATTTTTAAAAAGTAGTTGCAAGTGCAACCTGCTTCTTTGGAATTTGCAAGGCTTTGTGGCTCTTGAGAGTACTATTCTGCAAGCACAGCACATACAAAATTCCCTGCAGTGGTTCGCGATTGGCCTGAGCAGCTGTCAGGGGAAGCAATGCAGCAGCAAGGAAGGAGCATGGGGAGTTCACATTGAGCTGACTCAGTTGGGGCATGCGCGTGCTTCTTTGCTGTTTTTTTGGCAGCCGCTTTAATTCTACGCAATCCTTGACTCTTGCAATCTACAAACTGCATCTTTTATGCTGCAGGGGGGCAAGAAAAATAAGCGCATGACAGAAGCAAAAGCATCGAGGCCAACCTATGCAACTGCATCTCGTACAGCACTGTCGGTGTGCCATAAGCACGAACCGTTAAATGCCCTAAGCCGCCACCGCATTGGCTCAGTGGTTATGGCGCTCGGCTGCTGACCCGAAAGTCACGGGTTCGATCCCGGCTGTGGCGGTCAGATTTCGATGGAGGTGAAATTCTGGAGGCCCGTGTACTGTGCCATGTCAGTGCATGTTAAAGAGTCTCAGGTGGTCGAAATTATCCAGAGCCCTTCATTACGGTGTCCTTCATAGCCTGAGTCACTTTGGGACGTTAAACCCCCCATAAACCAAATTAAACCATAAACAAAATGCCCTAAGCCTTTGAATAGGTATCTTCAGTTTTTGCACTTTGAAAGTGAAAATTGGTTTTGAAGAAAGGAAATGATGCAGTAGCTGTCTCGCATATCTCGATGGACAGCTGAATGGTGCCATAAGGGAAGAGATAAAGGAGGGAGTGAAAGAAGAAAGGAAGAAAGAGGTGCCATAGTGGAGGGCTCCGGAATAATTTCGACCACTCGGGGATCTTTAATGGGCACTGACATCGCACAGCACACAGCAGCCTTTTTGCGTTTCGCCTCCATCGAAACACGGCTGCCACGGTCGGGTTCGAACCCTGTATTCCGGCTCAGTAGACGAGCTCCTTAACCAGTGAGCCACCGTGGCGGATTTTCATTCTGGCGTTTTGGAGATGGCGGAATTGCAGCAACAGCTGCCACAAAATTCACTCCTGCCATAAGCATGTGGAGCGTGTGCAATGAGTAGTGCTTTGGAAGCCGCTGAATGTCGTGGCAGTAAAGCGCTGATAGGGCTAGAGTCCCACTTTGGCTGATGTTGTGCTGCTGTGCAGCGCATGCTAAGCATGGGCTTGTCACAGTGCAATGGTTTATAGCATGAAGTGACATTCATTGCGCACTATGCGGGAACGCTGCCACAATGGTGATGTAACAGCAGGGTTTGTACTGCATGGGTTTCTATGGGAGCAAGGCTGGCACTGGCTCATGAAAACATAGCCACTGGGAAAACACAGCACCCAGGAAAACGTAGCTGTGGGTCCTATTGTTTAAATTTGATTTTATTTCTGCGGCTCCCACTCGAATTTGTCGCAGACAGCTACACGGCCAGTGAAATGGAGCTTTAAAAAGTTGGACTGCTTTACACGTCTGTTGCCTAGCACGTCCAAATGAAGGCTGCATGATTAATGAGGCCACATCAGTGGTTTGTATTGTTAGCAGCAACATTGCAAGAAAATGGTGGGCTAACGTTTGAGATAATAAAGTGTGTAGTAATGTGAAAATGCCTTTCAGTCATAGGCATGCTCAAAGGTTGGCGGGTTAGAGGGGCAGTGATTACCTCCTAATAGGCATGACGGAGTTGTGCAAGTTTTTGTCCTATATTCTTCCCTGCTTCACATACGACTCAAACCAAAAGGCACTGTTCGCAAAACTTCAGAAATTTCAAGAAAGTTAAAACTGTTCTCTCTGAAAAATGAGAACGATTTCCTAAAGGAAGTGACTTGCCACCAGGGAAATCATACCACAGCATGTTTTCTTTTTGTGTAATAGTGTTCTGACCCCATTTTTGTTTTATTTCATTCTTTTTGTAGGGGACCACGGCGAACTTCTTGCTGCAGTGGCACTGTTCAAAACACTCAATGAGTTGCTGCCAGAGCGTTTTCTTGCACAACAAGGGTACGTCAGCTTTGCCCGGTTTTTCCATGCACATTGAGAGCCTGCTGCGAGGAATGCATTTGTTTAGTCTTACCAGGGGCTGCACTCGTCATCACTGAGCACACTTTAAAATCTAATACTCGACTGTCTCTTGTAATTGAGCATTGCATATCGCGTCGAATAAGTCAGCAATAAAGTGGACACATGTGTGTGCCAGTTCCTTCGGAAATTTTTTTGTCAGGTTTTAATGAGCAGCCTGTGAATGTCTGTGGCCTTTAGCTCCATGTTCTTTGCATGTAAGTAATGCGTCCTAGTGTGGAATATCTGCATTTTGATATTATGACTCAACCACATGTGAACATGTAGCTAGTATGGTATTGCTGTCAGAGCTCCAAAATGTCCTTGAAGGTGTAAGGGCAGCTCATGTGCTTTTTGTTAAGGTGCGTCTGTGCCTGTTTTCAACTTCCAGGAATCGTGAAGAGAGGTCACATGAGCTTCACTCACATCTCATCAGTGTGGATCTGAGCAGCAGCGGCGGAGTGGGCATTCGAGTTCAGCTGGTTCACATTAGACCGGTGAGAACGTTTCCCCGGACTAACATCCCTGAAGGGAAGATTGGTGCCTTTGTAATACCAGGCCTCGGTCTCACTGGTCACAAAGGCTCTCTGTGCTTGACTACAGTAGAATCCTGATGACACAAACACGGTAGATACAAATTTCGGATTGGTACAAATTCATAAAGTTCCCTGGCCAGGGTGCATTGTGGACAGTGTGCAGAAGTTTGGCTGTTCTGAACTTCCTCCTGAACCACTATAGATGATAAAAACACACGACCACACATCCAGCACTAAGTGCTGCCCGTACATTGCCGACGTTGCCATGTGCAGCGCAAATAGTAAGCTGTGGCCGCATGGCCGTAAATAAATCCCGTCAGCCGTACAAGATCAGTGTGAATGCATTTCCCACGCTTCTGCATGTTTTTTTTGTTTTTGTTTTGGATGATGCGAAATTTTGGATGATATGTATACATATATGTATTTCACGACCCCTTGAGATTCATATCGTCGAGATTCTACTATAAGTCTGCAGGGCTGTGGGCTGTACAGCTGTAATTACTGCAGCGTCTGCTAAATAAACCACTTGATAGTACCTATTGGCCTGCTTCTTGCCTTTAGTCAGGAGGGATGGCGTTTCCAGGGTTGCAACATTTCATTCAGTGCTGAACATGAAATGCTATGCTTGATTATTTCATCGATTGTCATTTCCACACTGGAGTACTTTACACTCTTTTTGCTGCACTTTTCCGAGGGCTGATGAATGGGCTAGATGATTCCTTTTCATAGTATTAAAAGACCGTTAAGAACTTGGGCAGTTTCGATTCTGTGTCTGTCCCTTACATTACAGCACTGTTTTAGCGTAAAGTTTCCTCATTTTTTTCCCTCTTTGATAATATCACTTGCTTTACTGTTATCATCACCACCGTTGTAATTTTCTTTGCCATTGAACAAGGTAGTGATTTTAGTGCACTGTCCCTGCTGTCTTAATCTTTGGAATCCTGTTGAGCCATATCAGTGTCCTCGGCACTGAGAAAGCTATATTGGTGATCCACATGTTGGCTCTATTATATATACATGACCTGCAAGTTTTGCATCAGCACCTTTATCAGGAAGGTTTCTTTTTTTTGTTGCATATTCGCCAGCCATTGTGTAGTTTCCAGCCGCGCAGAGCAGGCCATTTTGTAGACATGATGTGAGCAAGATTTCTGTGATACTCCTTGGCAACTTCATCTAAAACAGATGCAGTGCCATGATGAGCATTTCTTGCTTGAAAATTTGGATTAGAGGTGTGGAATACAGTGAGTTTACACGTATGAAGGAGGAACAGGTGGTCATCTTTGGTCTCATTCATTCTTTTGTTGTTAAGAGATGGAAACAGTGGTCGAAACAATTAAGGATGAGGCATGACTGTGCAGGCGCTGAACTAACAAGTGAGTTTATTGTAAACAATGCAGTCCTGCCTTTAGCTGGTGCAGCATATTGAAAACCTACAAAGAAAAGCGTACACATGAGATCAGCGAGGTATTATGCATGCACAAGTTTTGACAAGCTTAGGTTTGGTCAGTAGCTCTTTGATTACACTGCACACACAAAAAAAAAAAAAAAAACTTGTGTACTTTGATGACCATTTTCATGTTTTGATCTTGTCCAACTTTGGTCATTGTTTGCTAGCCTTGTCGTGTTGCACAATTAACAGCTGTTATTGTGCAACATGACAAGCGAGCATTTCTTGTTTCTTTTTGATGACACATATCAGTTACAACTTTGCTGGTGCACGTATTTTGCCACATTAAAAATGCCATTTGTGCCATGTGTTAGATTGATAGTAGCTCGACTCGTGCTCTTTGTTTTCTCGGTGTGACATATAAATTCCCTCTTTGTCTGACGATAAACCTTAGTTGTTATTTCAGCACCAGTGTAGTCTTGTCTTTTCCTTGTTTTTACCACGGTTTCCCTCTGAACATCATGCACCAACTAGCTCGTCAAAATTTCCTTTTGGATTTTTTTGTAGCCAGCTTCAATTGCCGCTTGGTACAAGGCATTCACGAGTGGAAAAAAAAACGACAACCTAGGATTGGTAATGTGAATGCAGAAATTGAGTTTTCAAGTTTAATTATGCATCCGTGCAGTTTTTCTATGCCTTTTTGAGCCAAGTCTGGAATGACAAAAACTGAGGTGTAGTTTGTACTGGTAAATTGCAGTGGTGGTTAATTTTGTCCAACAAGTTCTGTTTTATTTCCAAACTATATATGGCTATGGTCAAGGATGTGCTGTTTGTTATTTCAGGCTGTTTAGTTTGTTTTACTAGTTAGTGAATGTGCTCTCTATGTACGAGACATGTATGTGGGCTAGTTGCCGTATGTGGCTTGCATGAATCATGGCTACCCTCCCGTCTCCCAATAAAGAGTATGCGAATTGTTTGGTATTCATGCAGGGTTGCACATTAAGTGTTTCTTGTCATCAGTTTGGGACATAATCAGAGTGCACGTTTGTTTCTTTTTCAGCAAGCCAACCAAGAGATCGTGTGTGGCATAGCGGACTTTTCGCACAGGTGATTTGCTGTATTTCTCTTCAGCATGGCTTTCCTTCTGTCCAAGCTTGCTTTTTAACTGTGTTTTAATACACCTCACTTTGTACTAATGCTTCGCCATATTTGCTTGCACAAGAAATGCACTTTTTTGCCCCAAAAGATAATGAAAAATTAGAGGTTGTGTTCATTACATAAGGTAATATCTGGCGATCAATAATAAGTTTAAATTAGATAGAGTGGTTATAACATACCCCAGTTTGAATAAACTGCATGTTTGAATTACAACTGTCTTCAAATTAACAAGGGTCAGCTATACTAGCAAAAATTTATATTGACAGCTAAAAAATGGTGGATTCGTTTGTTGGGCTAGGAAATAGGGTAGTTATTCTCGATGACCCCGAAACATTTGCTGTCATTTTGCAGGACGAATGGGTGAGGTGGCTTTGCACATATTGTCAGTCGATTGACAGTCTGCCTGTTTCAATAGCAAGCATCCTCAAAACCTTTTTCATTTGTTTCCAGTTTAATCAAATCTTACATAAACATTTCAGCGTAATGTTGGTGTAGTTTTAAAGGAATATAGACACCTAATTTTTGGATTGTGTTTATTTGTCTTTTTTTTGTTATGCGTAAGGCATTAGTATACATGGATTACCATGTGGTATTCACCTATGACCACTAAATACTTTATAATCAAATTTCTTTGTCACACTGTTTTGGTTTCGGTTTCAACAGCTCTGCGACATCAAGGTTCCGTATAGGTTCTGTGAGGCTGGAAAAAACTGCAATATAATTGCTGTTTCTTCATTTATTGTCATTCAGGCTCTTGAGACAGGCGGGCTCTAGCATTGTAGTGAATTAAAATGACAAAGCAGCAATTATATCGCAGGTTTTTCATGCCTCGTGTGACCTATATGCAACTTTGACAGCACAACCATCGTTCAGCTGTTGAAACCACTGTTGACAGAAAACATCGATTATAAATTATTTTGGAGTTGTAGGCAAATATGATCCATGTATAGTAATATCTTACGAATCACTGCAAAGCAGAAAATATGCCACCAAAATTAGGTGTCTATACTCCTTTAAAGCCAATTACGTGTTGGTGCAGTTTCGGGCCGGTCCTATGCTCATGGCGGAGTACAGGTTGACCGGTTCTACGATATCCTGGCATACTGCATTGGTACACATATGCATGGTGTTGTGCTTTCAGCAGAGTCCACTTCCTGCTTGACGGGTGTCAGGCAGAGACGCCAGTGAACAACAAGAGCTACACCTGGTGTTCTTGTGACCGGCCGGGCACTTATGCACTGCTGGTGGGTGAAGAGCCAAAGGTACGCACAGCGTTTTGACACTCTTTTCCCTGGCAAAAAGGAAAAAAAATTGCTCTTCGAACGGGCCGAGTCAACATTTCAGAGCTTTAGAATACAGCTAGGATCGGCAGCTGCTTAAGCATTGCATGCATGTGCACTCATTGAAACACTGTTGAGGAGCCAATATTAGCATAGAGGAATGAAATCCCCCTCTAGATGTGAAAACACAGGCCATAAATGAACCAAGTGTCTGGCCAATCAACGCCACGATCATGTCGTTATGTGGGTGCATTTCCCACAGAGAAGGCACCTTGCACTAATCCTGTTAATGATGAGAACGAAGAACGCATCCTGAAAACTAATAAAGAAAATAAATAAAACAACCCTACTTGCTATTCGTAGTTTGCTGCCACAGTGAAGCGAAATAAATTAACAGTCGTTACCACTGTGAATTGTCATACAGGAGATAAGCGCATTTGAATACTAGTTAGGCTGCGTTTTTATGGAGGAAAAACGCTAAGGCGCCCGTGTGCTGTGCGATGTCAGTGCACGTTAAAGATCCCCAGGTGGTCGAAATTATTCCGGAGCCTTCCACTACGGCACCTCTCTCTTCCTTTCTTCTTTCACTCCCTCCTTTACCCATCCCTTACGGCGCGGTTCAGGTGTCCAATGATATATGAAACAGATACTGCGCCATTTCCTTTCCCCCCCAAAAACCAATTATTATTATTATTATTATTATGTGCATAATTTGTTCTTTTATAGAGAACACTTAAGACAGGCCGAGTGGTTGTTATTTAATCTTTCTGCCGATTCACTATTGCTTCCGCCTTCCGGCACCGGTTTTAAAATAACTTTGGCATGTTGAATTTAATGTCTGGATTTGCCACTGTTCCAGCCCCTGGAGGAGGAAGGTCAAGTAGCGGATGTGGTGGCTGGTCTGGGCTGTGGTGTGTGCCTGGTGTTGGTGCTTCTCACCCTGGCTGTGGTGGCGGTCCGTTGCTGCCGCCAATTTCGCAGGTGATCAACACTGCATGTTGTGGCGTCACGGACACTGCTTGTACAGTTCTTCAAGTGCGTTTGTGTGCTTGCTAGCATTCTTCAAATTCCAGCATCTTCACAAGTCTTGTCAATTGTATAAGGGCAGGGGAGAAAAAAAATGTATCTCACTCATTGTCGATCAATTCATCACTGACATGTATTTCCTCTTATGTGTGTAAAAGGCTGCCAAGTTTACATTAACGTTACCCACCCTTACTTCATGGAGTGCCTGGCTTGCCTCGAACCTAGCTGCAAGACCAGCTGAGTCGCGTGTGGCAAGCCTGCTATGAACTTAGTGGCTGACACAAAAGCTGCATAATATAAAGTGTATTCTCTTTTTCTGTTTACCGAGTATGATGTCACGAGCAGTTGAAAGTGATGAAAGTAGATGCAGTAGAAAAAAATGGCCCTAAATGGACAGAAGAGAGAGCAGAGCAGAAATGCCACTCATTATCTGCTTTTTTTTTCTTTTCTTTGTCCCCCTAAAGCTCCCAGTGCTTTAGTCTCATTAAATTGGAACTAAGGAGCCCTAATGAGTTGAAACTGATTCCCTTTGGTGACTTGTTTCTTCCTTTTCCTTTACTATGCCTTTATGCCTTTCCATGCCTTGTAGCCGTTCATATTATTATTAATAGTATTCTCATTGGATTTATGGCCATTGGTCTCAGCTGTCCGCACATTCTTCTGAACTGGCTCATGAAGTCCAGTTTGTGCACCCGTCAGCGTGCTTAGAAACCTCGTACTTCCTCCGTGTGTTCGCTCACTGCAGCCAGGGGTCGTGCTGCGGCCTGGCCACCCTGCACGCCCAGGTGTGCCTGGCCCTGTGTGGTGCGTGCGCCACCCTGTTCCAAGGGGTGCAAGGGCGGCTGTCTCCCCGGATGTACCCGTACGCCGTCTCCGTCCTGCAGCTGTGCTTGCTGGCCGCCTGTTGCCTGCAGCTGTGCGTGGCGCTCGTGCTCTACGTGCAGCTGGTGGACGCACGCACCGTGCACCACGCCGCCTTTAAGGTGGCTGCCCTCGGATGGGGTGAGCCATTTAAACCCGAGGGTCCATTTCCCGCGTCAAAACCCCACCACATCATTCACTTGGCCGGCTAAGCCAATCTTGCAGCACACTGGCTAGTGTAATGCAAAGTATTAAATGGACATTGTGGAAAACATCACTTTTTGTTCTCAAGATCTATTCAGCAGCTTTTTGTGGCTATGTTTATTGGTTAGTAAATTCAATTTAACTGTAGAGCATTTTTTTTTTTCCTGCCGGTTGATTCTAACTCGTGACATCATGATCAAAAAGGACTGTGATCACCATTCGTAAGCAAATTATAGTGCAGCCTAGGCTTGGGGATCTGCATGAAGAGAATCATTTCAGTACACCTGAGTTTGCTTGTGGAAACAGTGGTGGCGATAACTGCATTTCATTTTTTTTTAAACCTTTTCTAGCTTCGTTTCCTGCTCTATTTTCAGTAAAGGTAATGTTTTTACCACCGGGAAATAGTATTACTACTCAGTACAGGCCAATATCAATTTTTCCACAGTGGTCTTTTAACTTCATGTCTGTGCCTCAACCACATTTCCTTCCTGTTGCCAGTTCTTTGCTGTATTTCCTTCTTGTTTACTTTTTTCCTTGATTCTGATGTGCCTGAGTTGTCTGTCCTTGAGTTCTCTTCTGTGTTTGTATTTCATTGTACAATTTGCCACATCCCACGAACCGCTAGTACATATTTGTACTCGATCGGTTCTCATCGTTTTCTTCACAGGCGTCCTTGCAATGTGATAGACGATGATGCGTGTCGACCAGCCACGTTGGCCATGCATAGCATGAAACCACAAATTTATATTCTTCGCACTGGCATTTGTGCTTTCGCTGGTGTCCTGCTCTGAAAATATAGGCGAAGAATTATCTGTCTGGGGCACTCGAAGTTTGCTCTCAGATCCGTCCATATTAACGCGTCAAAAAATTCGGGGGACATGATAGCACTAATGGGTCCCTTCAGCGGCCTGAGGTCCTCTTCGTAGACATGGAAATTTTTATTATTGTTTTTATTTTTAAATTCTCTTTTCTTCTTTACCTCAAGGCACACGCAAGGCCTTTAGCCAAGACGATGAATGTTCCTTCTTCAGTGGTCACGGGATAGCGTGCTCAGATCACGTCCCATGGGGCAATGAGTCCCAGCTCAATCATTTTTCTTTCCAGGGCAGTTGCTTTTTTCGTCAACAGCACTACATAATGGTGATGGAATGATATCACGACCATTTACACTAATGACGAATTGTGTAGTGTCATCATCACTGCTGTATTGTGTGATTGTTACGTCAGACCCCACAAACCACCATGTCACCCCTGGCGGTAACACCAAACATAATTCACTACAATAGTTGTGATGACACAGTCTCTTTCGTTAGCCGCCGCGGTGGCCGAGTGGTTATGGCGCTCGGCTGCTGGCCCGAAAGACGCGGGTTCGATCCCGGCCGCGGCGGTCGAATTTTGATGGAGGCGAAATTTTAGATGCCCATGTGCTGTGCGATGTCAGTGTATGTTAAACAACCCCAGGTGGTCGAAATTTCCGGAGTCCTTCACTACAGTGTGCCTCATAGCCTGAATCGCTTTGGGACATTAAACCCCCATGAACCAAACCAGTCACTGGGGTTCGCGTCAAACAAAAAGTCTTAACGCTATCGCGTTTGAATACATGGGCTCCAATAGCCTTTTTGTATTTTCACCCTATCCACTGTCCGGAGAGCGATATTTCATATCAACGAGACATAAATGCACTGAAAAAATTTGGTCCCTAGAATGATTGTCCATATTTTCATTCATTCATGTTAATGAGGTTCATATTAGAGAGGCGCTATTGTATACGTGTTTCTCCTTGTGCCTCCCTGCAGCTGTGCCAGTGATCGTGGTGGGAGCCAACCTGGCGGCGCAGGTGCTGGAGGGCTTTCGCCTCGAGAGCTGGTGGCTGACGCTGCGTACACCCACGGGGCACTTGTCCAACTACTTCTGTGCCTACGTGGCCTCCCTTGCCATCATCACGGCTGTGAGTAGGCAGGCCACTCTTGCAGGGCTTGATTTAGATTCTGGCTTGGGCTTGTCTTGAAGAAACAGTGTGAAAAGATGGCAAAGACACTACTATGCTATGCTGTGTAATGCTAGAACCCAGCAACAGCTGTTGCATTGTGTTACATGTGCAGCAAAAACAGTGTCAGTAAGAAGAAGGAACATCACACATGTAGCACACCTCCTACACCCCCCCCCCCCCCCCCCTCCCCTCCTTATGCGGTGGCCACATTTCTATAAAGGCGAAATGCAAAAACACATGTCTGCTTTGCGATACCAGAAATCGTTAAACTTAGGTGGTATAAATTGATCCTGAGCTCTCCTCTACAGTGCTTCCCATACCCCACTTACAACTGTGGGACATTAAAGCCCACATACTACATGCCACTCTCCTATCCCCTTGCACTTTTTTTGCCATGCAGATGTCTACACCAACATTGCAAATTCAGGGTCTGGTGCGATTAACAGCTATCGCTGTAGGAAAAAAGAAAAAAGATGCACTTCTTGTATTGTTGCAAGTGTGCAGCTGGTCGTTCTGTGATGACCTTGTAATGCTTCAGTCAATACTGTGCACAGTCTACAGTGCATTATATACAAACATTTCATAGAAAGCAGATCAGCAAAATGTTTGCAAAATAAACAGTTATAGATACTGCATTCTACAGTGCTAACTTTGTTATTCTCTTTATATATTTCCTGTGCCGTAATCATGAAGGCTGTAACACCATATCTGTTTGCTATCTTCATGCTTTAGAGGTGGGCCCGAAAATGGCTGTGGCAGCTTTCATGTGAACAAAGATTCGAAGGGAGGCCACCTTTGAAAAGTTCGAATGTTTTTAATTTCTTGTGGCACCACCTATAAATGCTGAAAAGATAATTTATCAGTGTGTACTTGCTTAAACGTGAAGACCACAGAGTGCAATGATCCATTTGAAGTCTAGACTACGTGTTAGAACTGATTACATACCTTGTCCAGAAACAGAGATAACTGACAACAGGCGCTCTGAACAGTCCGTAATTTATTTGTTCACTGGGTACCTACATTTCCTAGAGGGCATTATCTTGAGGGGGCAGTTAAAAGGAGGTTAAGGTACGCCATGCTCATTTCACACTCAAATAAGCAATGAAAAACAAAATCAAAACATAGGTAACATGCAGTTCAAAGAAATTCAAGATAGCATCAACAGATGGCCATGAAAACAAAGTAGGAAAGATTTACCATTGTTTATGATTTAAACGGACTTTTCAGGCAACCAGTTTCAGCCTCCAACAACTTCTGGGAGGCAAAGAGTAGCTGAAACTAATAATTCTGTGAACATAATCATCATCCAAGAGGTATCTCGTGCCGGATTAAATGTAAGCTGGTTTGAACGAATGCAAAGCAAGACTACTAAGCAATAACTTCTGTAGTATATATAACTGAGTTCACTATGATGGGACAAAGTTCAACATCTGGCAAGTCTATGCCTCTACTTTCATGCTCCGCAAAAGCAGTGGATGTGTTTGCATAGGCACTTCACGGCTTGATGTGCCATACTTTCAGTTACATGCAAACTTCACCAACTCCTTTTTCAGCTTCACTTCTTGCTCTTCCTGACCGTGCGCGGAGAGCTGCGGCGGCAGCGGCTGATGGGCATATCCAAGAAGCAAGCTCCAACCAGTCGGTAAGCGCGGCCTAGGGGCAGCTCTAGTCTTGCAGTGAGCACTATATAGGGGATTCTTTCTTTCATTTAAATGCCATTGCTGTGGCTGTTGCATGCTGTAATTGAAAACTGAGTTCTTCGGTTTTGGGCCAGTGAGGTACTAAGTGAACCAGTGAGGTGGTTATTATAGTGGGCCAATGAAGGTTATTCTCAAGGTAGGCCAGTAAGGGTTACTCTCAAGGCAGGCAGATTAGAGTTGTTCTTGAGGTGAGCCACGCTACTTTACAAACTGTTGTGCCCATTTGATATTTACTGTTCTCCTAGTTGGTTTCGTGGACGCGTAATGCATAGAAAAATGTAGCCTGAAATGAAAGTTTGTTAGGGTTTATTTATATGTGCCACTTGTGTTGTTAATGCGCCTTTATCTTTCGTTTACTGTATGTTCTGCTTTTTGTGTTCATGAAATATTTCTGTGCTGATGATGTGACTTAGCCCCTCCACAATAATGCCTTTGATTGATGTGGGTACATTAAATAAATAAGATTAATTAAATGAGGCCATTCTCTTGTTGGGCCAGGTAACGGTAGTCGTTGAGGATATGGTCACACGATTCTGGCAGGCGTTACCCACTAGGTAACATCTCGATGATATGGGTATCACTGGGTCACGAAAAAATTTGTCATCCAAAATGAACAACCTAAGTTAGGAGAAGTGTGGGAAATACATTCATGCGGATTTGTTTACAACTGATGGGATTTATTTACGGCCACGTGGCAAAGCTTTCTACTTGTGGTGTATACAGCACGACTGACGATCGCGATGTTGGTTTTGTGCGGACAGTGTGCCACCGCTTAATGCTTGCGGTGTGTACCTCACGACTGGCAATTCCGGGTGTCGGCAGTGTACGGGCAGCGCTCTGTGCTCGAGGGTGCAGTGGCAGCCCGTGCGTCCGTATAATCTGTATTGGTCTCAGAGTACACAGTGCACTTCGGCCGGGGAATTCTGATAATCTTTATCATCCCAAAATTTGTGTCAACCATGTTCATATATAATCAATAATCTACTGCACTGGTTTTAGAATGGGCGTTATAATAGGGGGAGGATACAGTGCAGCTATTGCTGTTAGCTCCTTGCCCAGGGGGCAGGTGAAATGCCTGTAGCAGTTATTGCTTCCTTTTGCTTTAATGATTTTGTATTTTCAAGAGGCCAATAAGGGGGAGAACGACCCCCAGTTGTGAGTCTTAGGGTGTCTGCTTTTGAGTTGTCTCGGTGTATGAAACATGGCCTTTCTTTTGCATTCGATATTTAGAAAACTGTTAAGTGTTTTGATTGTACAATGCTCTTTTTGGTCACCCTCACATGATACTTCACATGCTGTCTTGTTGACTAGCAAGCACTCTGTGCGTAGACTAACGATTGGACTCTTTGTGTGTAAGATCTATTTGGAATAAACTGTGGTTTTATTGGAAGTTACCAGTGGTGTGGTAACAGGCAATGAACAGAAACATGCCGAACTCAGAAAACTTTTCTTGTTATGTTGTATGTATCTTTAGTGGGGAGAACATATGAAAGAGAAAAACTGTGAAATAGCAGTGAAGCTTGTAAATGTGATTAACAAGGGTTGAATCCTCTGTATTGGTTCACCTTCATGGCTGAGTGCCTGAGATATTCGGCTGCTGAGTCCAATGTGGCAGGGTCGAATCCCGGTACCCACATCTGGATTTTTGATAGAGGTGAAATGCAAAAACTCACATGTGCTGTGCATTGCTAGTGCATATGTTAGAAAACACCAGGTGGTTCAGATTTAATCCAGACCTCTCCACTACAGCATCTCTCATAACCAACTTGCCACCACCACAGGTCAACCCTCCTGGTGGGCTCCATGCTTGTGCTGGTGGGGCTGCTGGCGGTGTCACTGACAAGCATCCTCTACGTCAACATGGGGGGCTCTCTCCTGCGCTCCTACCTGCTTGCCGCTAGTCTAGGCCTTCTGGTCAGTACTGCCAGCTCAAGTCTGGCTGGACTAGTGCTGCTCATCTTTTCTGACCAGGTTGCTTACAGAGACGAGAAAAGACAGAACGCAACTACTTGGCCGAAAATATAGACTCTTTTAAGGGAGTAATTACTCAGATGCATCCACCTGAGCATAGAATACTACATCTTGCGAGATTCCCATTAATACATGCCGGGACCCAATTGTGGCCTCTGTTACTGGTTTAAGAGCTGTTGATGCTCTCTTGATTATTGTAGTTGAACAATAATTGCACAGACGGGCTCTTGAGCATTCTCCCATGTCATAACCAGGGGCTGAATGGGTGTTTCCTTCCTTTTTGTATGTGATGCTCTATATATTAGACTTTAATACCAAAGTATTAAAACTCTACTTCATGTGATTGAGGTTGGCAAATCAATTCTTTCTGATGCAACAAAAGCTTGTCGGGTAAGCTGATTATTCATTATCAGAAAACTGATCACCTACTACGTGCATGTATACTGGCCAATTAGGGATGTTATTTGTGCGACTATAAAGAGTAGGAGATAGAAGAGGCTTGGATGGTATTTTGCAAGTGGGACGTATTAGCAGATGGCCCAAAGTTATTTTCACTGCATTATGACTCAGTTTTTGTATGGTTTGTCTATAAAACTTACCTTTTCGTGGTGAACGTTGTTGAACTGTCATGAAAAGTAGCAGCATGATGATACGAATATGCATTTTGTCGATACCGCTTTGGTAGCAAAGCGGTAGACATTTTTCGCAACAGTACATTCCTTTTGCATTAACACTCTCTTGGTTTATGATCATGGCATTATGGGGCTTCTACGAAGTACCTTAAACTTCCGCTTTGCTCAGATGTGATTGGTGTTCTTCCATTTTCACAGGGTCTGCTGGTGTTCTTCCTCTATGTGGTGGCAGCCCGAGAGAAGGTACGTGAACCTTCGTGTGGTGAGGTACACAAGGTGACATCGTATTTCTCTTCCTTTGAAGCACCCTTGGTTCATGTTGGTCATTCTTATTATTTGATTAACAAAAAAAAGCTGCGTTTGCGTGGTTTTGGTTTCCGACCTGAATATAATGTCAGGCTATGTCTTGTGCAAAAAAAAAAGGGCTAATAAGCGTGTTGCACAAAAATATTGACTAGGTGTGGCGTAAAAGATGAGAATCATTGGTTCACCTGTTCTCTTAACTCTCTATTCCCTCAGCAGGCGCCCTCGCCCACTCTGCAGGCCAGGACCAATTCCGGCAAAGGTGCGCTTTCGTCGACCTCTGCTCATTCTGTAGGGACACTGAGAAGATTCTGTGATTGCCAGTGGGAAATGGCTTGCGACGAAGTTTGGCCTCAGGGATCTGCGCACTCAAATGCACTCAACGTCATATTGCAGTTAATTTGTCATGCAGCGTGTGGCAACGACACCGCTCTTTCATTTCTTTTTTGTCTCTTTTTGGCTCATATAAAACTCCATTTTCAGTGTAAGCATTCCCCTACACTTGTCATTAGAACGCAATGTAATCATTGATATCAGCCGCCTGCAGTTTGTTCTTGGTATCCCTTAAATATCTCAAGGGCTTGTTTCACGCTAACAGGGCTCTTGTGCAAAGGCCTGTCAGATGTGAGGCCCCTCAGTTGGCGCCCTCGCCCTTGTTATCACAGTGCAGACGCCATGTGGTGGATGGAACTAGTCTGCGTAGTCAACGTGTAGGCAGCAATATACGGTATTTATTGCATGTTATGACCTTTGCAGAGTTATCTAGGCCGTCTTTGTGAAATCTCCGCGTAATTTGCACTGGTTTCTTGAAGCCTTAATGTAAAGAAAAAAAATAAATGTGCAAATTACGCAAGTAAGTACGGTATTTGAGGGAGATTTGGCTAGGGCTTGGGTTGCACCAAATGGCAAGGCAAGTACGGGGCTTACCAGTGAACGTCCTTCTCCTTACAGCAGGCCCAACGGTCCTGGCGACAGTGATGGGTCGCGACGAGTCTGAGGGTTTGCTAGCCCAGGGGAACCCTGCACTGGATCTGCCCAGATTGGAGGAGTCTCCGCATGGCTCTCGATCACAGGTGAGTTGGCTGCTCCTATGGTGTGTATGTGTTTGTGACCATGTTTCACCTACAAGGTAAGATGGAAAGCAAAATGATACCTGTAACTACAGTCGAGTCTACTTATAACAATATTCAAGTGCCACAAAAATTTCATTGTTATAACCGATAATTGTTATAAACGGGTTGCACGAAAAAAAGCATAACAACTGCAAAGAGGGGTCACGGACGGCAAGCGACATGCGAGCTACGCTGAGGCATCGTTTTGGTGGCCCCAAAGGGGGCCTTGTAAAAAATGCGAGAAGGTTGCTTCAGCTGCCTCTCAGCTTGAGAAATCCCAAAGAAACGCTGGGGTGAAATCGCCACAACCTTCTTGCAACATACTTCTCACTGGCTTGCACGAGAAAACCCCGTGTCCGTCAGCCTTGCTTGCCTCGCGCGAAGCTTGCCGACATCCTTCTCCACGGCCTCTCTTTTAAGCGCTGTATCCAGCCGCCACCTGGCTGGAAGTCCACATTGTTAATCAGCAGGGCAAACTGCTTCGACTTTGTGGCCAAAATCGGCACGGTGATAGGCAAGTTCTGGGCATGGGCACCAAGAAACCACTTGTAGAGGGCCTCCTCCACCTCCTCATAGGCACCTTGCCAGCACGTTTGCACCCACTGTCAAGAGAGCATTTTTCTTTGTCGAACTTCTCAGCAGAGCGGATGATCGTCGACACCGTCGGTTGCGATAGTGCGTACTTCTTAACCAAGTCACACATCTTCTTACCGTCTTTGTAGTCCTAGCCGTGTGGTTTCTTTTCACCGGCAATGTCGTCTGATAATAAGTAGGCTGATCAGCCATCTTCCGTTTCAAAGCGATTCAAACGAGACGGAGAAACCAGGAACGACTGCGACGCAGTCAACTAAACAAACAACCGAATCCGTTGGCAGAACTGTGCAGAATGAGGGGTGAGGAAGCAGATCAGTGCTGTCGGCGTGTTGGCGAGGTCTATTCGTGTTTTGGAGGGTGGCAATTGGCATAGAGCTATGGGCGCAACCCATTTGTGTTCGGAGGGGTGGAAGGGCAGCGGGAGTGAGGCGCGCGAGGCTGGCGATGCGGAGAAGGCCGGAAAACAGGTTCTATTGTATGAACGCGCTGCGGGGAGAGTACAGCGGCTGGAATTCCTTTTTTTTTCTTTTCAAGGATTTCACATTCCGCTACCATTTGGCACGAGCGCTCAGGAGCCAGACTTCATTGTTATAACCGATAATGCGGCATGGGGGAATTGTAGTAAGTGGGTTATTTTACCATAGAAAACATACAAAAGTTGACGGTGCAGCAGCTTTTCATTGTTGTAGCCGATATATTGTTAAAACCGGTATCGTTATAAGTGGGTTCGACTGTATACGGGAAACAGGAGGAGTACCAACATGAATTAGAGAACAAACTAGAGTCCAGGATATCCTAGCAGAAACCGAGAGGGAGGAACTAATGTTGGGTGTTACGTGTAATGCAGCAAAACGATAAGCGGTGGTCTCTTGGGGTAACAGAGTGGGTTTAAAGGGTACGAAAAGGAACCCGGGCGTGGCTGAATGTCAGGCAGAGAGATCAAATTAGGAAGTTAGGGATAGGGTGTCCATAGTTGATGCAAAAGAAAGAAAATTTGAAAATGTTTGGAGAGGCCTTTGTCCTGTAGTGGATGTAAGTGGGCTGGAGGTGATGATGATGATGACGACTGAGACCAGGGGTGTATCAGTGATGCTGTGCTGATCCTCTTTTGTACAGTATCCAGCCCTTTTGCCGTCTCTGCGTTAACTTCCATCTCTTTAGACCATTTTTGGTAATGCTTGCGATCTTTTTATTGCATACCAGAGGAAATTGCAGCCTCATGTAATGTTGTGCTTGGATGTCATGTGAGCATGATACAGACAAAACCATTAAAAAAGACATTGGCAGCTATATATATCCCCATAATAGCGTCTTTTGCACATTGGGCCATCCTTCTGATTCGCCGCGGTGGCCCAGTGGTTGGGGCGCTCGGCTACTGATCCGGAGTTCCCGGTTTCGAACCCGACCGCGGAGGCTGCGTTTTTATGGAGGCAAAACGCTAAGGTGCCCGTTTGCCGTGCTATGTCAGTGCAGGTTAAAGATCCCCAGGTGGTCGAAATTATTCCGGAGCCCTCCACTACGGCACCTCTTTCTTCCTTTCTTCTTTCAATCCCTCCTTTATCCCTTCCCTTACGGCGTGGTTCAGGTGTCCAAGGATATATGAGACAGATACTGCCCCATTTCCTTTCCCCCAAAGAAAATTATTATTATTATTATTATTATTATTATTATTTATTATTCATCCTTCTGCCCTCCTTGTTACTCCCTTCTCATTTTCACTCTTAGGGCAGAGGCACCGCCATGTTTTTCCGACCAGACTTGGTGACTGTCGGTTACAGTATGGGAAAAACATGGATGGTGGAGGTCGTTCACTTCACTTTATTTATTCTTCTAAGTCCTCACTTGGGTGTTACATAAAGGGTGGGGTTTGTAAGTTGCAGACCTCACGCCTAGATAGTGATGCATTAGTCATTTCAGATGATGAATCAAAGAATGGCAGCATCATATCTGAGTACAATGTCAATTAGGTTAGCTTAGGTTATGGCAAAGGGGAAGAAATGGTAACCGGTTTTTCTGGGTGTACAGCTGAACCATGCCATGAAGGGATGGCAGTTAGGGATGAAAAAGAAAGTAGTCCAGGCTGTGTTATTCCTCTTGCAGTCTGAATGTTCCTCATGTAATATGTACTCAGCCATTAAAATTATATGTTGGTGCAAAATGCAAAAAGTGGCCGTTTCATAAAATTTTTGGTGGTTGTTCAAGAGAGAGATAACTTTTTAATTTTTATGTAGAAGCTTTGGACTGAATGAGTGTACCTCTAACTGTACAACCACTCTGCACGGGCAGGGACACTTTATTTCTCGTTCTTTTTTATCGTCCCACAATAATTTTTGTACAACCACTGTTGCAATTTTGTTTCTACAAAATCTTGGCGATCTACTTTTTTGCAAACTGTGTCTACTCTTTGAGGACCAGTATGTACTCGTCAGTTTTGTACAGATGAAGGGCACGGTCTCTCAAAGTGCTGCCAACATCTCATAAATACATGCACATGCTCTTCTTGTTTGCCATGGTCACTTATGTCCTCGTCTTTGTTTCCCCTTTTCAAGATATTTGAGGCCAAAAACGAGGACGACGAGTCATCTCAGCAGCAGTCGGATCCTTCCTTCACAGTGACTGCCGTCTGATGCGCCGCCTCTCTTTGCACATGTGTTTGTACGTGTCAGCTGTCGCTGGGAATCGAACAAAGAAGGAAACGATTTCAACGCACACAACAACGGCCCTTGATACTACTTGCTGCATCCTCTCCCATCATCATCAAAAGCATTACATCGGGAAACACACTTGCTCACACCATTCAGGACGCTGCAGACTTTCTTGACCCGCAGCAGTGTATGCATTTGCAATTTTCAGCTCTGGGCACAGAAATGACTTTCTTTTTCTGTCTAACGGAGCACTGTCACAGTCACGTGCTGAAGCAAAATTCCTTATAGGCGTGTGTGTACGAGACAGTTCTTAATAGCATACTGCTTGCAAAACTGTGTTTTATTTTTTCTTGCAATTTTTTTTACCGTTTTTAACTTCTCATTCAGTCATCCCAGTCTTGTTCCATCCTCATCATACAGAGTAGTATTCGTGAATTGTCTATTTGAGTATTTATGTTTCGTTTGTTAATAAGTAATTCGGTGATCCTCAAACAGGATTTGTTTTACCTAAAGTAGCATTGTAAATATCATGACTAGCATTTTAAATACCAGCAGTGCTGGCAACTTGTGGCCAAACTCTAGTCTCTGTGTTTGTAGCTAGCACGTGCTATTGTGAGAGTGGTGTGTTGACTGACCGTTTCAGTGCTCCTTATGACCAACGGGAAGTCCAGGCTCCACTTAATAATTCGTGGTGGCGCATGGTCGAAGTCGAGTGAGTAGCTGGCCGTATTGCTGCCCATCCATACGAAATAACTTGCCACTATGGGGCCACTAATTTTTGTGCTCAATTTTGTGCACAGGTAAGTAGCGTTGTTTCTCCGCATCACAAACAGCAGTGTACATCACCAATAACTTCTGCTCAGCCGTCATTGATGTAAGCGGAGGCGCAAAAGCATTCTTGTTTCACTGATTAGTGTTGCACGAGACATCTTTGCAAGTTGTTTGCAGAAGAGCTGAGTGGGGGACTTTTTTGTATGCCCCAGAGTACAGAGTACCACAGAGCACAGGCATGCCAGCCTTCACCAAGCCTTGGCTAGCCTCTGAGCAGCTCCAGCCTGCCTACTACATTGAGATCAGGACCATAATCTATATTCCTTGTTTCATTGCTTGGTTTAACAATTCAGTAAACTTGACCATTCTTGTACCAAGGTTTCTACAGCGTTGTGATGGCGGACTGAGTAACGTTTGAGAAGCCAGACAAGCTGTTTGTCACACCGTTTCCTCTCACAACGGTTTGTACTGTTGTGCCATTGTGGGAGAAATGATGTTTTGGGTGAATTAGTTGCATAGTATGAGAGAACTGTTCAAGTTGTTACAGTTTCATGATGGCAATGTCTAAAATGCTGCTCCGAACACGAAGAGTATCTTTTTAATTCTTTTATAAACGCCTGTTTTTGTTACAATGCCATGTAGCCTCGTGCATTTTTGTACTGCCAAACTATAATTTGATTAGGCATTCACAAACTGTGGTATGCAACAGTGACATCTTTTTTCGAAGTTGGTTTTTGTACCTAGTACTCTTTCCTTAGTTCTGCTACCATTTCAACTGTTAATGACCGTGAAATAGGCTCTTTGTTGCAAACAGAAAAGATTTGTTTGGAATTGTAAGCTAAAGAAATTGCTTGTTGCAATGGCTAAGCAGCTGTGTGTTTAAAAGAACTACTATATCGTTTCCAAGTTGAACATTTTCTCTGCTCAGGGAGCCATGTTGATTGTATGGGCTGCTGCTGCGTACTTCTGGAATATATGAATAATGTGTTCTTGACCTCCACAGCATAGGAGCACGTACCATGTTATGCAAGTTTTTTTAAAAGTGTCCATTTTAGTGTGTGTTTAGTACCCCCAAGCTTGGGTAAGAAAAGGTGGGGTTCAGCTTACATGTGTAAAAGTGTTTTTAGGTGGAACATCTTCTCCACACTGTTTTTAGTTACCATCTTCGCCCTGTTTTAAACTGTATTTATGTGTAGAGCACATTCAAGTGAATTTCAAAGTGTGAACAGCCATAATGTGTATGTGTTTCATCACTTGTGCAGTGTTGCCTGATGGCCCCATCTTTTTCAATGTGAACAATCCTTTTAAGACTGCTGTGGTTCAGCAGGAAGTGTCTAGTCAGGTTGCAGATGCAACTGCATTTTTAACACTTTTTTTACACCCATAAATAAACATTTGTTCTCTACGAAGCAGTGTTGTGGTCAACTTTTTGTGTAGTTTTATGATGAAAAAATTCACTGGACGTATACCCTATGGTAGTGCGAATTTCAGTAACAGTACTGGTGGTGCAAAATACAGTTCGAACATAAAGTAACCCCGAGCAAGGGTATGGAATGTCTATTATGTCTGTGCTCTTACATTGGCGTTAACGCCATAGTTGAGGCGGGGGCCCCACTCTGACAGCATGAATTCTCCATTTTAGGCTACGTTTGTGCCAGCATTCTGCGCATTGTTCTTGTTCAAACAGCACAGTGTAACCATCATTTGAAAGCTTAATGTACACTCCGTCAGTTGATGCAGACCACTACAGTGTAGCTGCATTATCACCTGCACAAGAGGTGGTATCGGTATCGGAATTCGGTAGTTTCGTGATATGACCTTATTGAACTTTTCGGAAGAAACTACTTCACTTTGAACAGTTTCATTTGGCCTACATATAGAATAGATGTTGATCTAGTATCGAATGTTTTCAGAACATGTGCTCCTTGAACTGTGTTTGATAGGCAGCTTTTTAAATATAGCAAAATTTGGCTATTTTGAGCATGAATATCTGCTCTGTATTGGTGTGCACAGAAGCAATATTTTTAGCACTTGCTCATTTTTAATTGCCTTTCCAATTTGAAGATTTCAGTACAATACTGCTTCACGATCAGAATTATTCAAATTATAAAGGCAATTAAAAACGAACTAATGTAAATAAGTACATTTAATTTTGTGCACTATATCAGTATGTTGTCCCCCCCAGGTGATTAAAATAGGCAGCGCCTGGTGACACGCGTGTGTCACCAGCGAGCTAGGGGGGCTCGATCGCTGCTGATACGCACGGAAATACGTCATACCCATAGGACGACTTTAAAATGCATAAAATCAACTTAAACAATTAAAATATTGAATTATAACTTCAATATTTGCATAAAAAATAAACTTTTTTTTTATTTAGCTGAATTTCTTATGAAACGCATGTGCATAGGAGGTTATGCATTTGAGGATAGTTGAGGCAGGTTGAGCCTTGAGGCGAGGCGGCCGCGAATGGAGGCGGTCTTTTCACAGTGAATTTCTCGCAGCGGCACAAATGAAGTTTGTCCGGACCGTCTGTTCGAAGGTAGAAGGCCAGTATGAGATTATGTGTCTGAACCTAAGGCTCAATTCCAAGAAGATGGTGGTGTTTTCATGTCTGGGAGTGGAGGTACGCGCTGAAAATTCATGTACAGTACTCACAGCGATACAAATAATTTCGTCCGGACCGTCGATTTGTGCTACTGTTTTCTTGATACCAAGCAAGTGTATGACAACATACTCCATGCCGGGCCCATGCTTTTACTTCCCTGTCGTACCTGAGGCTTCCGGAGCTACTGCTAGCCAATATTGGACGCCTGTGTAAGGAAAACACGGTCGTTGTGCACTTCGGGTCTGCGCCAAGGGTGCCCGTCGTCACCACTCGGAGCTCCGAGGGAAGGCTGCTGAGGCCTTGCATTAGACAGCTGGTATGGATGACAACCGCCGACTGCCGGGTTCAGCCTTCGCGGACATTCTATTACTTGTGAAATCCTCCTAAGATTTGCAGTAATTGCAAAACATCTTCCAGAATGATATTACACGCCTGAACCCAAGGTTCAGTTCCAAGAAGACTGTGGTTGTCCGAGTTTAGAGTTCTGGTGGCTGGGAGTGGAGGTATGCGCTGAAAATCTGTGTACAGCCTCCACGAGGCTAGATCAGCCTCCAGAATTAGGCATCCCAGCTTACATTGCTCTACGATGAGTGTTGCAGCAGCCACCTGTTTGAGGCAGAGTGGGGGCTCTGCAGACCCTACAGTACTGGCACTGATTTCATCAGACAGTGGACAGAGTATGCTATGCTGAAAGTGTGGGGGAAAAAGATGAAACCACAGAACGCTTGGCACTCTGCTGCCAAGGCAAGTCTAGTCCATCATGAATGTCACATTCTGGAGTCACTTGAGTCTTCTTCATTGGCCACCCAGACAGGGGCATTGGATCGTAGTCGCATCAGCAAACATGATATCCGAGCTCCAGTGAAGGTTATCAAGAATCTCCTTGCTGAGCGGTGGGGTGCTGTGCGCGGATGATTCTAGGAGCAACTGAAAACACTGGTTGGGGGTGTAATGTGGCAGCAACCATTGGAGTGGCCACTGAGCTCATGATGTACTGCTGTCGTTTCTGTTCCAGTTGTACGTGCATGTGTTGTATGTGTTGTATGAAAGCCACAGGCTCTCATCTCTCTCCAACTTTTTGTTTCTCAAACGAAGGCAGGCTCCGACTAATCCTTTGTACATCCTCGATTATGAACTGTTTTTGTCTAATTGTGCAACAATTAAATCATTCTTTCTTATCTGATAAAGTGACAACCGCAGTTGGAAATGGTGCATTGGGCCAAATGCATACCTTGGTTGCACATAGAAGGATGTATGCGCTGATGTGAAATGCTTAGACTGGGTGAAGGTAGCTTTGGGTTCTGCTTTTCAAAATGCTCGAGCAAATTCTTCAAGGATATTAACGAGAAAAGGCTATGTACCGCGTTTTCCTATCTGTGTCTTCGCAAGTTTTTCTCTTCTTTGAATCCTTTTCTCAACATTTTATTTTTCTGTTGCTGTTCTATTCACTTTTCTCATTAGAACTGCCGCGTTGCGCTAGGAGCCTTGCCGTTCTGCTCCCGGCCATGGTGGCAGGACCTCAGTGGAGGATAAATTCAGAAATGCCCATTTGCTGTGCGTTGCACGCACACGCTAAAGAACCCCAGGTGGTCAATATTAATCCGGTGTCTTCCCCTACGGCATCCCTCATGGCTCGTGTCGCTGAGGGACATTAAACCACGCAATTTGCAATTAAATTTTTTCACAATTTCTAGGGAGCCGAAATTAGTCTTGTGTGAAGTTTACCTTCACTCTCCCCATAGGTAAGTAGGGAAACATTTACAAACGTTTATACCATTCCCCTGACATGTGGTCGGCATTACACGGGGCAGACGGGACACTGTCTAAATGTACCCTCCAGGAACGTACCAGGTCACTTGACAGAGGTTCGGGGACGCACTTGACTAAGCATGTCAAAAGCCGCAAGTTTGTCCCACTGTTCACAGAAACGCGCGTTCTCTGGAAACATAAAGATAAGACTTCCCAGGAGATTATGGAGGCCTTCCGTATAAGGAAGTCGGCCGACAAATGCGTGAGTTCGCCGTCATTGCTGCTACTTGACGCTGAGGTTGATTATCTTGAAAGAGCATTAAACTGATAACAGGTAGATACGCGGTGCTGTATCACGTGTGATTGCCTGGCGCTTTTGTAACCGTGTTCTGGATTGCGCATGTAACCGTTGGTCTTTTTTCTATATACAACTTTTGTCCGTAATGTTTCGAGACTGATTTAATTTCTTCTCTATAGAAATGATTCCCCAAAACAAATCTTGGTGCGTATGTTTAGCGCCACCTATTCGGGCTAACCTGAGCTATTTATGTTAATTGTAGTGGCAGCCGTTAGATGGCACTACATGTAGGAAACTACGTTTTCACCAGTCGTCTGCGCATTCTACTGTGAGTGAATTTGGAGAGATGGACGTCCACATCGGAGAGCGTGTGAACAAAATTCTGTGTGAAGCTTGGCAAGACAGCCATACAGTCGTATGAGCTCCTCTGTGACGCTTACAGCAAAGAGACATTATCGCGGGCGCGAGTTTTCTAGTGGCACAAGAGGTTCGTTTCGGGGAGAACGTCGGTAGAAGACGACACAAGGCAGGGACGCCCTTCAACCTCACGGAGTGAAAACAACGTGGCTCGGATCAGAGAAATCGTATAGCAAGACCGCACTATTACATCCCGCATGCTATCAGATGCTCTCGACATTAGTAAGACAACAGGCCATAAAATTTTGCGTGAGAACTTGGGGAAACGAAAGCTGAATGCCAGACTTGTGCCGCACTCCCTCACCCAGGACCGGAAGGACACGCGGGCATCAATGAGCGCTGCTTTGCTCTCCGAGGCAGAGAAGGATGCCGCATTCGTCGACAAGATCATTGCTGAAGACAAAACACGGTGTTTTCAATACGATCATCAAACAAAGAGGCAGAGCGCCGAATGGCGGTCCACAAGCTCTCCGGCGTCGAGAGAGGTGCGGCGACAGAAGACCAAAACAAAGACGATGCTGAGAGTTTTTTTCGATGACAGATATGTTATACATCACGAGTTCGTCCCTCAAGGGCAGACGATGAATCAGGAGTTTTATATCCGCGTGCTCCAACACCTACGTGATGCACTGAGACGCCGTCACCCTGACTTATGGGCATCTAGACAATGGAACCTTCTCCACGATAACGCAAGGCCGCACACTGCTCTCAGCGTGACAAAATTTCTCGCCAAGCACAGCATTAATGTACTTCCCCACCCGCCACACTCGTCTGACCTCTCCCCATGCGATTTTTTCCTTTTTCCTTGTGTGAAGAGAGCCCTAAAAGGTCGCTGGGTGGGGAGCGTGGAGGCTATTCAAGACGCCACGACAAAGGAGCTGGCAATCCTGACAAAAGAAGCGTTTTCCAACTGTTTCCAAGACCTCAAGAACCGCTGGAAGCTGTGTATAGACTGCAAGGTAGACTATGTGCTGCACAAGTGATTTCAATTAATGTTAAACGCATTTTTTAAAATGGACTCAGTCTGGGAACCTTACGGACAAAGGCTGTATATTCTATGCTTCTAATAATTTTTGTCAGTTGTTAGTGAGCACTTGTGCTGTCGTCACTCCGTCTATGTCATTGTGATGCCACAGCACTATGAATTATCTAAGTTGGTCATATGAACGAAAATACCGAATTCGTCATCTGCAATGCCCCTCGTGCAATTGATAATGCAGCTACATCACTTGCACGTGGCGTCACGTCAGCGATACCGTTGCTACGGCGGCCATATTTACGAACCGCTTGGCTGACGCTGGCATTTTGAGGCGCGGATAATCGGAGGTGTTTCGTGCTGCGACCGGATGTTTCGCGCTTTTTGCCTAGAAATGCTTTCCCTGCCTGGTGCGGAGTCCGTCCATTTGGGCTATCAATCGCAGTTTATCGTATCGGTGTGTGTTCGGTACGAGGAAAAGGCTCGGCACTGCGAAAACATCGACCCCTCAGACACACCGGGAACCGCGTAGTGCGCGGACCGACGCTAGCCTGTTCCTGGACGTTACAAGGTAACATTATCAGCTACTTTGTGGCCCTCGAAAGAATGACAAATTACCATAACTGCTTATTTACGTCGTTAGTGCGAGGGCGAGAGCTTGTAATTAAGCAACGCAGCTCTATAAAGGCGGAAGTAGTTCTCTAGTCTGAAGCGCAAAACTTTTGCTTTGATCTGGGTGAACTCGTTTTGTGGCTTCGATTAAATATTAGTTTTATCTTTGCCTTCTCGATTCTAAAACGCAGTTCAGTGATACCTGTGTTCAGCTGTGGCGGCTTGGAGAAGATTGGGGCACCCCTCGATCGCTGTCCCTCAGCATGCGATTTGTGCCTATAAGCTCAGCTCCACTTTTCGTTGCGTTGTTTTTCACTCTGCGCTAGAGTCGTGCGGAATTTTCACGCTTGGCACTGTAACCAAATAGAAGCGAGGACGCTCAGTCGGGATTTGCCGCTTAGAACTACTTTAGTAGTCCCCACTTCAACACGGTCACGTTAATCAGTGATGATTTCCTTGTATCGCTATGATCATGTATGCTCGACAGTCGAAACTGCAGAGTTACCGTTCGTGAAGCGCGCGCCACACACTCGAAGGTAGCTAGCAGTTCTCGCGATTGAAGTTGACATGTTTACTGCGCACTACACGCAAGCTCCATGGCTCTGTTTCAGCGCGCCTTCGTTCGTTGGCACTGGCCCTTTGTGGATATTCCGCGGTGAAAAAAAGATTGTGTTATTTTAAGGTTTCCTTCCGCGGCTACCACTGCTCTTGGGGCGAGTCAATATCGCGCACTCAACCATACTGAAACGATGCAGCTTGCAGACTGCGGGAGCTGGTGGTTCATAAACATGGTGGAAGAATATCCGGATTCCTTTCACTCAGACGTCCGTGCAAGCTCATTCAGCCACAGAACACTCCCTGTTTGAAGAGGGCGCGTTTTAAGAGCAAGAAATTACCCCAAGGAAAAAGAAAAGCATCAAAAGCTGACGGCTCGACCCGCCGCGGTAGCTCAGGGGTTAGGGCGCTCGGCTACCGAGCCGGAGTTCCCGGGTTTGAACCCGACCGTGGCGGCTGCGTTTCGATGCAGGCGAAACGCAAAGGCTCCCATGTGCTGTGCGATGTCAATTTACGTCAAAGATCCCCAGGTAGTCGAAATTATTCAGGAGCCCTCCAATACAGCACCCCTTTCTTCCTTTCTTCTTTCATTCCCTCTATCCCTTCCCTTACGGCGCGGTTCAGGTGTCCAACCATAGGTGTCCAACCATAGGTGTCCGCCGATATGTGAGACAGATACTGCGCCATTTCCTTTCCCCCAAAACCAAGCGTTATCTGCGTTATCTGCTTCGTTGGGAAGCGTTATATGCATTTGATAGCGCATCACATAGCGGCATCTCGCGGAAGGTTCCTGGGCGAAAAGCAACTCGCGCGAACGAGCCAGCAAGTACAGGCTTGCACCCAAGCTATAGGGCTCAAGCTTTATCTCGAACCAGGCGAGGCATCGCCAGATGGTGCAGCGATGCAGTCTGCCTTAAAGTCACTGGGACTTTAGTCTGACTTGCTCCGGTCGTTGGAGCCACGTCCTGGGCACTTCTGTCCGCTATAGTAGTACGTTCGCCACGGAGTGACGCGATTTGATTAGCGTCGCTTTGAGAAATGGCTAAAATTAGTGGAGCCTCAGCGGAGATGATGATGATAATAATAATAATAATAATAATAATAATAATAATAATAATAATAATAATAATTGGTTTTTTGGGGGAAGGAAGTGGCGCAGTATCTGTCTCATATATCGTTGGACACCTGAACCGCGCAGTAAGGGAAGGGATATAGGAGGGAGCGAAAGAAGAAAGGAAGAAAGAGGTGCCGTAGTGAAGGGCTCTGAAATAATTTAGGCCACCTGGGGATCCTTAACTTGCGCTGACATCGCACAGCACACGGGCGCCTTTAGCGTTTTGCCTCCATAAAACGCTAAAGGCGCCCGTGTGCAGTGCGATGTCAGCGCACGTTAAAGATCCCCGGGTGGTCAGCGGAGACGGTAATCGTGTTTTCGAACTTTTAAATACTGATATTACTATTATTAACATCCGCCTACAAACCTCTTAATTGCAACCTGCCGCCTATCAGTAATAGAAAGTTAAATATTAAAATTTAGTTAATCACTTCACTAATTAACGTGATTCGCCTGTTCCTTGGCGTCCGCCAACACTAGTATCACGATACCGCAAAAAGCTCCTCACTACTTCAAAACCTCTGTTTTTAATTAGTGGCGGGCTTCCCTGAAATACCTGGTATAGTATTCCTCAGTTCAATAGCTCGGTTTGTTTGTTCTCTTTCTTGCTTTGGTTGCATTCGTTGCATTCGCTTTCTGTCTCTACACGCGTCAGTCAGTCAGTCAGTCAGTCAGTCAGTCAGTCAGTCAGTCAGTCAACTTTATTTAGCCAAAGGATGGTAGCAATTGCTTCCCAGTGGGCATCAGCCTAAGCCGAGGGCCCGGGGATTGGGCTACCGGGCCGGGGACGGCGCCGTTGGTCGGTCACAGCCTCGGCCGCCAGGAAGACGAGTTTTTTTTCTTGGTAGCGGGATCCTCGCTTCGCAGCAAACCGTCCCATGCAGACTGTTTCATGATTGAACTCCGCAGTCCCTGGGGAGCTGCCACATTCTATAGTTGTGTGCGCCAAAGTACATTTATATCCACAGTATTTACATACCATGTCATCCACCTTGGGCTGATTGTATATACCTAAGATTTCTGGCGAAAAGTATAGGTGCACGTGTTCGTCCCTATGCGCGGAACAGCATAGATAGCAGCAGCTAGGTCAGTTGCATATGCCTCGCGCTCCACTGCCGTGACCTGGGCAGCCTGCATGTTTTGCAACCGCACGGCCCGCGCCTCAGCAAATCACAAGCGTCCTGCAAAGGCACGGGAGACGTGCGCCAGGGCTGGTATGCACGCGCTGGTGTGGCTGCCCTGTGCGCGCTAGTGTTGCACGCATTCGTCTGCACGGGCGTCTGCGGATCCTTCGGCGTCAGGAAGGGGTGGGTGCGCGTAGCGAGCGGACCGAATGTGCACTCCGATCAAAACGGTGCAGTGTTACGGAAGCTGCAGCTCCAAGGAACTAAACAGGGACAAGGATTGGAGGAGTTTTAGCTTGAACCGTATTTGCACCAACCTGTCTGATCCACTCTTCTGATTTACTCCCTTTTTTATTGGTAACTGGGACGCCAACACTAACATGTGTGACGTCACGGTAGACTGTATCAAGCCGTGTCATTTGCCGGCTCCGTTATCGAAGGCTTGGACGACCAATGGGAAAGACTCAAGAGAATGAATAGTAAAACGAATCGTTGCATCATTGTGAATCGGCTTTGCCTGTGTGATAACTGCGACTGACACGAGTCAATTGCAGTTTCCGTTTTACAGTTATCATTTCTTCGGCTGCAGTGATTGGCCAGAGTCGATGCGCTGGCTGATAGCGTGCACCTTGCGTACGAAGACGTACGACTCACTTTCTGAATCCGGCTATAGGATGAGACGAATTGCCTAATCAGACGTTGCTGGCGCAGAGCCAAATAACAGTTGGTGGTTACCATGCCTGTAACATCGTTGGTCATCGAATCTGGCAGACACATGGGCGCTGTACTGTCGCGAACCATTCTTACTTGCGAAGAACTAATTTCCGAATGCGGCTCTCGTCTGGGACCAAATTCAGTGCTTACTCTCAAGTATTTGCTCGTAAGATCGGCTCGTTATATTGGCCAGATTTAATTTTAAAGCTCATTACTGGACAAATTAATAGCATCATATTTAACTCAACGAAATGTAATTGAGTCCCAAATATGAACGCGCACCATGCTTTTTGATGCTGTATGAATATTTTTGCGCACAAGAAATGTGCATGTGCAGGGCATGTTATGCGAAGGCAAGAAAACCGGTGGTTCCTTAGGATAACAGAATTTGATCCCAAGAGAGGGCAAATGTAAACAGTGGCCGCTCAAGCAGGTGGACGGATGAGATTAGGTAGTTTGCGAGCTGGACTAGAGAGATGGATTTGGAAGTCGCCTTTAGGGGGTCATGCAGTGGACGTATTTAGGCTGCTACTACTGTTGATGATGATGAATAAACTTCGTAGCGCTTTTTTCGAAGTTAACTTAGTGCAGCTAACTTAGTGCACCCCTCCCTAACCGAACTGCAGTGTACGAAATGAATATACGAACCTAGCAGGTGTACTATGACTATCCTATTCAATTTTTTTCCACTTTCTTGTTTCACCACTGGTTGAGCACCAGGCACGCCGTCGTTATCGCTAGGATCAGCCGGGGGGGGGGGGGGGGGGGGGGCTGTGGTTGATAACAAAGGAATATAATCGAAACAAAAGAATTTTTCGAACGCCGAATATTCACCGCTAGAACTTGGGGACTGAAAATCAATTTTCACTACGGTCCAAATTAAGGAGAGACAGATAGGGGTTCCGCTTAGTACTCGTGACGTTGATTAGACCGAAAGGTCCGTTCGGATAAACCGGATGTTCGAATTAACCGAGTTTTGGGCTAACGAGATTCGATTGTACTATGCAGCCCTTCTGGACACTGATTTGCCGACGCCGCCTGCACGACAGTATCCCAGCCCCGCTGCACGCTTCTAGCGCCGCGCGCGCAGCAGACGGCGGCGGCGGCCGTCCAGATGCGAGCTTCACACGCGATGCGCGGGGGCTGCATTCTCGCCCCCGCGAGGCGGCGCAGCTGACGGCGGCGACGCTTCCCACACTGAAGCGGCTTCGGTGGCATGCACGCCATGTGGTGACCCGCTGCCTCCTTCTCCTCCTCTACCCATTGCGAGAGAGAGAGAGAGAGAGATGGATAGCCACTGGCGCTTTCGCTACTACGGCGGCACGTTACTCCGTATTCTCCGCGTACTGCAACTTGACGCACTGCCTGCGTGGAAGCGGCCGCGCAGTGCGTAATGGGTAGAGGGCACGCCCAGTAGCTTTTCCTTGCGAGGAAGTCAGCGGCACTGCAGTTTGTCAACAAGCGGCATTTCGTAGTTCGTAAAAGAAATAAGATAAACGAAGTTGCGAAAGGTATACACTGTCAAACGGCTCGTCTCGTTAAGTGATTCCAATGAAAGACCGTTTGAGTCCCCGTTTGATTTTCGTATGCCTTTACTTACGCATCCAGAGAGAGTGAACCAATTCATTTACAGGCGAGAGCTTGCTAATAAGGCCTTGCGTAAAGAGGTAAGTGAGGTACGGCAGATAGCGATATATGAGGGGCCATGCAAGACGGAATTTATTCTGTTATCTACTCGTGAAAGAGAAGTGGATGTACAGGCTGGCAGGATGTATAGCAGACTGTGTAGCAACAGATTAGCAAAATACAGGCAGATATTAGTGGATATATGGATATATATTTTCTTATATACTCCCTTACCCGCCGCGGTGGCTCAGTGGTTAGCGCGCTCGGCTACTGATCCGGAGTTCCCGGGTTCGAACCCGACCGCGGCGGCTGCGTTTTTATGGAGGCGAAACGCTAAGGCGCCCGTGTGCTGTGCGATGTCAGCGAACGTTAAAGATCCCCAGGTGGTCGAAATTATTCCGGAGCCCTCCACTACGGCACCTCTTTCTTCCTTCTTTCACTCCCTCCTTTATCCCTTCCCTTACGGCGTGGTTCAGGTGTCCGCCGATGTACAGTGAGACAGATACTGCGCCATTTCCTTTCCCCAAAAACCAATTATTATTATTATATACTCCATTATCTCATCTTGAGGAATAAGGGATATATATATATAAGCAGATAAGTTAAATGAAATGAGGGGCCCGTTTGACAAACTTATGAAGGGAGCTAACAGTCACCGAAACCAAGGTGCATAGGGGAATGTCTTTTTTTATGTGTTGCACTGTAAAAAAAAATCCGTCAAAATGACGGGAAATACCTTGGCAGCTCTATTTCCAAGCATTTGACCGTTAAAATGATGGCACCCCGTCATTTTAAAATGACGGTGCTTTTTCATCATTTTGATGTTTTTCTTGTCAATCTGAAATACAACTGAACCGTCAATTTGATTACATTTGACCATCCAAATGACGGCAGAACATCATTTCTAAATGACAGTTTTTCCATCATTTTGACGTCTTTCTTGTCAATCTGAAATACAACTGAACCGTCAATTTGATGACATTTGACCATCAAAGTGACAGCAGAACATCATTTCTAAATGACAGTTTTTCCATCATTTTGATGTTTTTCTTGTCAATGTGAAATACAGTCAAACTGTCAATTTGATAGCATTTGACCGTAGCAGTTACAGCAAGATGTCATTTCTAAATGACAATGTTTTTTCCTGACTTCGATGTCATTTTTATCGATTTGAAAATATAGCCAAACTGTAATTATACCACTGATTGTCTGCGATGGCAAGCTGTCAATTTTAAAACTGTTTTTATGACTTCAAGACTTTTTGCAAATTTGAAATTATCTATAACTGTCAGTACAGCATTTGGCCATCAAGGTAATAGCAGGCTGTAATTTCGAAATGACTATGCTTTTAACCATTCCAAAATTTGGCTTGTCAACATGAAATGCAACTGTGTTGTCAGTATGATGGCCCAACACGACAAGTCTCAACATAATTCTGTGTCAATATATAGTGTGGTGAACCTGACCACATGAAAGTCACTTGCAGTGGGCAGTACCTCATAAACCATGCAACAAAAACAAATTTACATTTCTACTTGCACATTTATTCATAAATTAAAGTGCATTCAGCAGGCTCAGCAACTTTGGTGCGATTCCGCAGGCCCTGCCTTTGCCGCGCCCTTTCGTTGGGTTGCTGTGCCCAAGGTGCCTGGAAACAAAACGAGGATAGAATAAATCCATGCTCCATAAACTGTGCCAATCACAAACTCTGCCTACACGCGTGAAATGCCATGAATGTGTGAACTGCGCTACCTTCTGCAACACACAGTATTACGAAACTGAAAGACGAGATTAAAATCAGGTAGCAACAAATGTGAGCACACTAGTAGTGCGCTTAAATAGCTACATATACATGCACTAACAATAGATGATGTACCTAAATGTAACCATTATTATAACTCGTAAAAACAGCCCACAATTGCACATACACACCGTATAGTATTTCTAGTAACAATAGGTGCTCATCATGTACAGGAACCATACACAGAGTCTAGAAACCATAACTATGCAAGAGCATTTTGCTGCATTTCAGTGTTTTCAGCTATCAGCCGCAAACATAGGTCAGTATTGATGTAACACCCTGATGTCCAGGTATAGGCTGCAATTGCACATGTGGCAACCATGCATACATTTAAAAACCTCATTATCATGCCTCATCATCTTACCATTTGCACAATGCTCATTCTAATTTCTGTGCCCTTGGCCACAAATAAGCGGAATTTCACACCTGAAATCTTCTGAGCACTCAACAAACCTTTCAGATGATGAATGTCATAATTTCTTTTTGCATTTACACTGCAGACCTGTTGGACACAAAGGGCAGGACAACTTCTCAGGTACGCAACATAGCCAGACATGCACGATGGCTCCCTTTCACCTGGATCCATTTCAAGTGCTGCAGGGTTATTAGCCCCTGGCAAACATATGGGATCACAGCTAATAACCCTGCCAGCCCCTAAAAGATCACCAGGTGAAAGGGGAAAGTGCCATGTAATGGTTGTGACAGTACCTGTGAAGCTGTCCTGCCTATGTGTCACGTCTCCCGTTTCAATGCAAAATGAAATCTGACATTCATCATTGCAAAAGGTTTGTTGAGTGCCCAGAAGGTGAGGTAGAGAGCTCTACTTTCTCGGGGCTGATTGTACACAGGCTACAGCGAGCACTGCATCAATGGTAACAAGGGAACCTGAGGCCTGTAAAAGTGCAGAGAGGCATCCGGCAACTTGCCACATGTGTGGACGCAACCCATAGTCAGACACACTGTAATGTTGCACTAGGACATTAGCCAGTGGACACGATACATAGTAGAGCGACTTAAAATAACTGCATTTACACTTAATCCTCGCTCCTATTTTTCCTGACGTCGGTAACTTATAAAAGTGCTGCACACATTACATTTAGCAATAATTGACAGTCGCGCCCGTCCTATCTGGTTCTTCGTTCTAGCCTCCCTTTTCTTGCAGTAGCCAACCAAAAAAATAAGCAAAAACACTGAAAAGTGTTATCTAGATGCACTCACAGGACACGTGACCAAGTTTAGGCAATGCAAACTGCCAGGCTGGTGCATTCATCACATGACAATGATCAAATCCGCAATTCTGCAAGTGTCAGAATACCAGAACTGGGTGGCAATTTAAAATTAAAAGTCCGGCCTTCATCTGGCAATTGCCAGAGCTAGCCAATGTGCAAGGCTTGTTAGCATGTACTGCTGGCAAGCAGCACTATGTATATAATCTTACCATTCTACTTTCTAAAGACGCCTGTGACTGGCAAATCACCATACAGGTGTGCAAAAAAGGCAACACGGTGCTGTGCAGAGAACGAAGAATTGCACCAGAGGAATGTATGTGACGACATCAGAATTTCAGGGGAACAGGGCAGAAACTGATCATTTGCAGGCACTGGCTAAGGAGGGCGAGTGCCTTTCCTCAGGAAAAAGAAGCCTGCTGCTCACACTATTGCCTCGGATTCCGATTGCTTATCAAACGCATCTTCCACATTCACTCATTTACCTCTGCAAAAGCTCCATGGTGAGGGGGCAGTCGGTGAGGGTACGCAACGTTGAACACAAAGAAGAGCACCAAGGAGGAGGCCCATGGCCTTCTCAAGACTTCCTGTAGAATCCACTGCAACGATGATCTTCTTTATGTCCCCATGCTTGATCCTGCAAGGAAAAAAAATTAGTCACACGCAAACGCTACCCACTAAAGGGGTGATCAATAATTCGAGTAACCCTATGGCCTTCGATGTGTACACTGAGAGAAGCCGAATTCAAATGTACTCGTAAAAAAGCCATACTGTGGTCTTGTTGCCTAGGCCTTATGGTACCCTTGGCATGTAGACAGACACATGCAACATGCCCTCCCTTATCAGTGCTTTACACGCCACTAATTATATCTGTTGAAGATGCTTGCTTCATGTAAACATACTACATAGAACTTGTTTATGGAAAAAGCTTTACAAATATTGCACGACAAAAAAGCATTAACTTTGGCGACAGAATACTTCGTTTTTTTTTTTTTAAATAATGGGGAATAGTGATGAGGTAACGAAACTTGGGCAAGCACCGAGGCAACTTTTCAAAGGCCCTCCATTTTGTACCTAGCCTGCCATGACATTGATGAGAAAAGCCAAGCTCAGCTTCGTTCATGCTTTCTAGCAGAACGTCATGCTTTTGGCAAGTCAAAAGGCCGCACATTAGTCTCGATGAACTCTGGCATATCACCTTATAGTGCGGAGATTGCCCCACCCTCCCCACTTATCAACAGTACTGCTACTGAGTTCCAAATTTTTTGTACACTCTAATAAGAATGGAAAACTACTGGCCAAACTTGCACATTGTTATCATGTTTAATTATTAAACAAACTGTACATACATAAGATGAAGCAGCAATTAAGCCTTTCATCCAGGGCTAGCCTCATTCCTAAGTTTCGAATATGTCCTACTAAGTAGAGTGAAGTTACACAAAATCAGGTTACATCGTAGAATAATAAAATACACTGTACAAGCCATGTTTTGAGCCAAAGTTCTATAAATGACAAATACATACCAATCACAGCAAGGTGCGGAGTTTGGCAGTCCTTCCAGCCCCCCTTCAGCTGCATGCTGGGAATTCACAAGCCACATGTTATTAGACTCCAGAGAAAACATCAGTGATCAGATACATGCATCTCAATAATAAATCATAACCATACTTCCAACGATCCTGCTGTCATCAAGGCACTTTCTACACCTCGGGTACAGTATCATTTCAGCAGAAATGGATGAAAATGAGGTATAAAATTACAAGACTGCAAATTTACTTGATTCAATAATTCCCAGCTAATGGATACGCCAGTCGAAAGAAATTTTTGGCCCTTGTTTGAGGCTTATAGGCAATAAGCTATAAAAATGAATAGAATTTATTTGGAAATAACTATTGCTGAAATAATTAGGCCCATATCTTAATGCTATACAAGAATGAAACTGCACACTATCAGTACACGAACTAAACACTGAGCTGCCCCATCGCCACCGGACACCGACGTATGGGGCTTGGTGTGCCAGTAAGCGAGGAACAACAAAAAAGAGAGAGCGTAAGAAATAAAACAGAAAAAAGCTGATCAGTGCACGAAAAGTAGTCTGCTTTTTATTGACGAATACTTTTACGAACCTACGACAGTAGTGCCGACACCATGAATTCAAGGGAGCTGCAGATGGCCAGCATGGTAGTCATAGCACATGTTTTGGCCTGAATTACAACTGAAAATGTAAAAAATGGTTTTTACGACTATTTTTACTGCCCATTAAGCCCATTCATAAGGTGTTCTGCATTTAAACAGAGGCGCATGGCGCGCTAGAGCTCGACCAACTCGATTTCGATCCTTGGCCCGCGTAGCAGTAATCGTAACCGAAAGTCAGGCTCGATCGCGATTGTATGTGCCCGCATGATAGAGATACTATAAACGACTTTCTTCAACTTTCTTCAATTAACGTGCGCCAATGCTCTTCGTACGCTTCAGTGTTCCTCACAGGAAGTTTTTTTTTTACACGTGGCCGCACGCAGCCCCTGAAAATCGCTGCACGTGGCTGAACCATGAGGCCGCGATTCACGCTTTACGTAGAAGCATGTCTCTGAACGGCAATCTCGGGCCCACGGCCATCGGTGCGTGTATACATTACGCGTGAGAACTAGCGTGCTCCTCGTAGCTATGTGCCGCACAGAACGCGTACTGCACGAACGAAGCATATAAGCAGAACACTTAACCTCTACCCGCTGCAGTTGATTTTCGGCTGCAGCCCATACGTTCCTTGATTGCGTCTTCGCGGCCTTCCAACGCGTCGCACACAAAAAGGCAAAATGGCGCAAATGCAGAACGCACACACGGGCAGAAGCAGCGCGCACAAAGAAAAGCAAGAGGGAACCACGACAACCGGACTCCTTCCTTGACAGCGGGGGCCGGAAGCGCGCATTGAGCGACGTCTCACATGACGTACCCCTACGCGCCAGCCAATAGAGTTTCTCGTTTTGTGTTGCGCTCTCCGTCTCTTTCTCCTCGCCCGCTCGTTCACGGCGAAGTCTCCGTCTTTCCCGTTTGACGCCGGCGGCTCGTCAAAATAGATAAAAAAGTGGCCGTCAAAATGACGGTTTGTTTTTACAGTGTGTGCTTATCAGTGGGATATTATAGTACTTAGATTAATAAATCGCTTAAAGAAAATTAATTATAAAGCAGAAGAAAAAACAACCATGCCGCCGGTGGGATCCGAACCCACGACCTCCGAATATCGCGTCCGGTTTTTCTGCTGCTTTATAATTAATTTTCTTTAAGCGATTTATTAATCTAAGTACTATAATATCCCACTGATAAGTAAAAACAACACACACACACACACACACACACACACACACACACACACACACACACACACACACACACACACACACACACACACACACACACACACACACACACACACACACACACACACATATATATATATATATATATATATATATATATATATATATATATATATATATATATATATATATATATATATATATATATATATAATAAAGCCATGAGTACATTGCCTATGCCGCCACGGTGGCTCAGTCATTATGGCGCTCGGCTGCTGACCCGAAAGACACGGGTTCGATCCCGGCCGCGGCGGTCGAAGTACGATGGAGGCGAAATTCTAGAGGCCCGTTTACTGTACGATGTCAGTGCACGCTAAAGAACCCTGGGTGGTCGAAATTTCCGGAGTCCTTCACTACGGCGTCCCTCATAGCCTTAGTTACTTTGGGACGTTGGACCCCCATAAACCATTAATATTGCCTACATAAAAAAACATTGATCCGAATAAAACATGTTGATGATTTGCGTTCTTTCCGTCTGCATCGTCTTTCCTTGTTTGTTCTTTATGTATGCTCAACTCGCTCTTAACAATAGCGTATGTTACAGCCCATGTCATGACTGAGCTGGAGATACCCACTTCACCGTCTCGCGACCGCCTCAAGCGTTATCGGGGAGGCTACGCGTATTCACCACAGGTATCAAACGCCAGTCAAGACCCCTGTACGCTCTCATCCTTAAGGGGTGTGTCCTAAGTGATACGTCGGCACTAACGTTGCTTCTGCGTCTCACTGTCAGAGGTGGGCATTTGACCTCAAAAAACCTGGACCTCACCTCAATCTCAAAAACAATTTGCCGACCTCACCAAACCTCAACCTCATGAGTTGAGGTTGAAGTCTCCTTAGGCGCCCTCACCTCAACCTCAAATTGTGAGGTTGAGGTCAGCTGCTCGACCTCAGAAAAATATCGAAAAACAAAACAAAAAGCGATTAAGAAGTTTTTCAGTTAAAAACAATTCTGAGAATCCTTTGAGACAGGAAAGCCAAATGATGATGGTATTTGTTAATAAGGTGTCTACAGACACTATTGATGTGCACGCAATAGGAGAAGCTTATAGTCTAGGATGAACCCTCAGAGAGTATATGGCCTGCGGGCAGGGGTGTACCATGCGCGGTTACCACCAGTACGTCGGTGAGTACTTCATATGTGTCAATACTTTATCAACCTGCTTCGTGTATACTTGTTCGTATTGGAAACCTCTCGCTCATTCACAAACGAACCGGCAACTGACAAACACAGCCCTTCTACACCATCTACCAGAAATTGGGAGGAGGGGGAGGTATTCACGATACTCTTTTCAGGCTTTAGAATAGTTACCTGATATAAAGAAACTGGTCGCCGATGTGCTTTCTAGTGAGACGGTTATGCAGACGCATATCAGTATATTTTCATTTTCTAGCTCCATCCGGCATAGCGAGAATGCTCTTTTCAGTCCTTTGTATGTTGCCTTCGAAAACACTTAACAAGCTGCGAATGTAGTACACCAACAGAGGCGCGTTGTATTTATGCCTGTGTAGAAGCGAGCGGTTTCTTTTATTTATGCGAAAGCATTAGATGGCTCACTTTCAAGGTCATATCCGCAAAAAAGTGTCCGCAAGAAACGGCGCCATGCGACGTCACGAGCCGACGAGTCACTCGACGAAGATGATGACGTCACATAACTAATTAATGATAATTATGTAATTAGGTAACGCCAATACTAATTAGTATAATTAGCGATAGCATCATGTGAGTGTGACGCCATACCAGGTCACATCACAGCGATGTAATGTGCCATCAAACCTAGTCACGTGACGACGCTGTAATATGACATCACACCTACTCACGTGACAACGATGTAATTTCTCGTCAAACCAGGCCCCCATCCACCCCCATTTCAAGATCCATATGGATCCCACATTACTACACATGCGCGCATGACGCATTACAAAGAGTGCCCACAACCCGGTCCACATTAATGACATTCGAATTGTCCAGCAGGTAAACGCGCCAGTTCTCATGTATATCATACTGCAAATATCATGCAACGACACATGCTTTTGACTCTCGAGACAATGGCGATGGTGGTGATGCTAACAGTGTATCCTTATGAGCCCGGGAAGTCTGATATCCCGCTACCAAATTAAAAGTTGCCAGAATATTGATTAAATATTGTACATTACCCAACAACCAAAGACAATTATTGTGCGGGAAAATAGGAATAGCTGCAGCTAATAATTAAGGATGATGATGTTCCTGGGAGGTCGAGACCCCCCCCCCCCGTTTGCGCCACTTTCCTTCAGGTGGCTATGCTAATGGTTTCGAAATCCTGGGAAATCTCCCATGACTCGGTGAACCCGTGGCATTTCGAAAGAAAGGGCTAGGTTTCGCCTTCGAACACTGTGCTAACTATTAAAATCACACGGGTCAAAACAACTGGCCTAGAATCTGCAGTGTGAAGCGCTCTCTCTATCAGGATCACCACGGCTCTCCGCTCAGATTTCCCCGCAGCGAAATCTTTTCCCGAGCCCAGGGAAGACCAGAAGGGTGCGTTTTCCTGTAGGCTCGGACTGAACGGACATTACGGCGCAGCACCGGAAGCTAAGAGGGAACTGTGGCATCCGGTTGTCCAAACAGGGAAAACCGAACACCAAGCGTCATCACTGCATGAACATTGCGGCGGTGCCCTGCAACTCAGCTTCGGAAACGTCACTCGTCGGTGTAAGACGTGGCATCTGCAAAAAGTCTCGACCTCAAAATTTCGACCTCACCGAATGACGACCTCACTCAACCTCAAACTCACGCTTGAGGTTGAGGTCTGATTTGCTGACCTCACAAAATTTCGAGCCGTCGCCGACCTCACCTCAACCTCACCTCACGACGTGAGGTTGAGGTCATTTTGAGGTTGAGGTTCACCTCATGAGGTCGAAACCTCATGAGGTCGCCCACCTCTGGTCCTCAGTGTCCGCTTAAGAAGCTGCGCTAAAGCGCACTCTTCAGTCCGTTGTGTGACCTCCAGTACAAACATGTTTCCCTGTGCCAATGACCTCGTCCCACACGCGGTAGTGCACTGCGCGCACTGGTCGCTTAGTAAGGCTGCGTGATTCTGGGAAGCGTATGCCGCTCTACGCTTAGTTTAGAACTCGACAATTCGATTCTCGGAAGCGCCGCGAATGGTCGCAAAATGCAGCCGACGCAAGAGAGAGACTGGCATGGGGCCAGTTCCTTTGAACTTGATTAACCACGTGGAAGCTAAGTTCTTTCCAGGCCGGTCACCTGAGGGCGCGCCTCGCAGACTGAGCCGGTGGGTCTTTTGGGTGGCACGTGTTGTGAAAAACGCACTGGGGTTAGAAGGGCGAATAAAAAAGAAAGAACACTGCGACATTCTGCCTGTGCGCACGGCGCATGGAAAGGCCAGACAGGTAAGGAAAGTTGCGCCACGCCAATTCCTCCAGAGTGCGCAGCACGTCAATTCTATTTGTGGCAACCTCTCTGTGCAGGATGGCAATTGATTTGCCCTTACTGCATGCGAGTCAGAGGGGTTTCGAGACTTCTCAGTAAAGACTGCTTCGTTATACCTGCATGCTGCAAACACTAATTCACCGCGTTAACCATTAACCTTGCTGTTTTCCCGCCGTAGACTTGTCGGTGTCTGTACCTTCGTTGGTTCGTTTTCATTCATTCATTCATTCATTCATTCATTCATTCATTCATTCATTCATTCATTCATTCATTCTAAAGGTCCTCCGGTGCCTTAAATAGGCTAGGTGGGGTGGAGGACGGGAAGGGAGAAAGCCAAAAGATATTACAGCAACTATCGCCTGCAAAGCTGGGAAACCACGACGCTAGTGGGCGTTCATTCAAACAATACATAAAATAAGCGGGGGGGGGGGGAGTAGCAGGAGAAGTGGCGCAGTCAACAGGTCTGCAATGGGCGGGCCAAAACGGCCGACTTTGGGATGCGGATGATAGCACAGACATCAAAGAGCAAACACTGACCGGAAGTGAAGCGAGGGAGTAGCTGAATGAAGTGGGCGAATGTTAGCATAATGGGGAAACTGGAATAAACAAACAAAAAACCGCAACAAAGGGCAGTCAGGTTTGGAAGAAAGCTAAGCGAATGGAAAAAAACAGTCCACAAAGAATCGTATAGACATGAACTTCCCATAGCTGCATAAACAGTGATAGGTTTCGTAGAACTGTAAAGAAAAAACAAAAGTAAAAATGGGGCGGGTTAGGTTGGACGGGTAGACACGAGTGCGCGTAAAGGGGGGCAGATGGGACAACAGACGAGCGAGCGAAGGTAGCGAGAAATGTGCGTACGTGATGCGGGAAGGGAAAGCAGGAGCGACAGGAGAGAAAGGAGGGTAAATTGAGAGATAGATGTACCGAGAGGACTTGCATAACAAGTGGACGCATGAAGGAACAAGCTACACACGAGGGGTGGAGAGGAGGGGACGGTGTAAACGCCGGCTTATAAACGAAGAGGAGGATGCAGCTGGGCCTAGAGAAGGGAGTAAGAGAGAGGAGAAGGCATGGAGGTGAGGCGGGAAAGAGGGCGACGGCGCCCTCGCCAGCTGATGCCCGATTTAGCGGACGTACCCACGCGCAAAAATGAACGAGCAGTCGCCGGCGGACAAACGGCGCTAAGCGACCTTAGAAAAGAGCGCGCGCCCGCCACCGCCTAAAACGGTTTGCTTTTATGGTGGTCGCTGCGGCGACAGCGGCGACGACAGCGATTTCGAAGCTCGGCGGCCCGATTCGATATCTCGGCGGCTGGGAAACGCCGTTGTAGCGAGATGTTGCGTCCGCCACCTGTTCGAGGAGGGAGACCGGTGGGCGTTCTCCGCTGGAAGTGTGGCTGTTGGTGGTGGCCCTAGTTGTGAGGAGTGACCCGTGCCGTGTGCGATCGTGGTTGTTGTGCTCGCTCTTGGGAGTGTCGTCGTCTGCTGCCCGAGATGCGCTGGCTGGGGCGCCGGATGCAGACGACCCACGCTCCTGCCGGTGGACCGTTATTTTGGGCCTGCGTCGTCTGCTGCGTGATTCCTTTCCTCGGTGTCGATGTCCATGCATCCGGTGAGTGGAGAAGAAAGCTTTTGTGAAGTGGTTGGCTGATCCTCTCGTGCTGGGACGGTAACTAAACCGCAATACCGCAAATATGCTACTGGGAATTCTTTTACTCCTTTCATTCTTTTTTCGCTCTTCGTTATTTTCTTAAGTGACGCTGTATCAGCAGACTTTGAGAATAATAGAATGGAAGGAAACTGACCTTTACATTACACCGGCCCACCGTGGTTTACTGTCTCACAGCCTGCGACAGTCATGTGGAAGCTGTGAAATTGAGGCGACGGGTTTCAAACCCATGTGGTTGGCTCGCGAGCGCATGCGAGCAGCTCATTTGTGAAAACTGGCGCCTCAACCTCGCACCTTCCACGACACTGAAACGTGCTGCGGAATGGTCAGTTCGGATTGTTTACCTCGGGCTGTTCGTGGCAGTAGCGTTCTGGCCGAAACTATTTTGGAAAGGCATTACGAGCAGTCAAGGGTCGCTGATTAAGACAAAATAGTAGAAGGAAGTTTAGTAGCTCTTATCGGCTTCTATGTAAAGAACTTATGCGATGTAAACCATGGGGCCCCAGGGGCTAATAAAGGTCAATCTAACGCTTGCGTGTGTGTCGACCCTATATTTCTGCCCACCTAGCCGTCTGAACTTTTGAGCAACATTCAGCTCAGCTTCCACTTTTTCGTGGGCATAGCTCTGCGGCAGCGCTTGGTTAAAGAATTGTAGCCGTGTCATCCCCTTAAATATCACTTTAATTTTCGCTTACGTGAGTGTCCCAAGTCTTTTCGAACAAACTTTTAGGGAAGTTTTGCGAAAACTGTCCAGTGGTGTAGTGCACTCGTTATGATCTTGATATAGTATACAAATTATGGTGTGTATAATAATGTGATAAATTTTATTTCTACAACTATTTTTGTACTTTTGGTCCCACTACTGACGTATACCAGTCAGCAGACGCCAGTAGTGGTGCTGATCAGTTGACTTCTGCTAGTCAACTAATTGACGTATACTAGTATTTCACATAATTAAAGTGAACTGTGCAAAAACTGTGCACCGATTGCATAGGGATGTCACCTCACCGTGGACAAGTAGATGCTAAGGAATGCCTGCAGTAAATAAGCCAGTGAACGCACCTAATTAATTGCTTCGGTTCGTATAGTTTGTCATCTGGGGATGAAGCCTCGTCTTCTGTCTTGCTGACTCTGCTCTCCAAGGCATTTAACACCTCCGAAAATAAATTCCTCTGAGTTTGACCGGGTAGCATTAACGCGTTACTAAACACCTGTGAATAATCTGTCGTGCGCAATGTACAGTGCGTTCAAAACAGAAGGCTGAGTTCGTTAGGTGTGTGAGACGTTCAAAGTGTTCTCGAGCAGTGCGTCTGAAAATAGCCCTCATGAAGGCAGCTGCAGTCACAGCTTACGAAGCATTTACTTAGCGCACCCAGTTCGCGCACGGTTGACTGCAAAATAACCGGTAATTCTCCCGGCTCAAATATTAGCGCCATGAGAAAACACACACAAAATAAAAAAGCTTGTCACAATAAATAAAATAATGCACATCCGTTGTCCGTGTACCCACGTACGAGAGATTTTTTTTTTTTTGCCAGAAATTTTTGCAAATATATAGCATTGACGTACGAGTACGGCGGGCGTTGCTCTTCCGCTCACGGACACTGAGCATATATTTGCATAATTTCTGCCCATTTATTCAGCACAATTTCTGTTGCGATGGAAACATAATAAAAAAGAAATGGTTTCACTGCGGATGTGAACAGCAGGCAGCATGCTGCCGAACACACTGTTCTAGTGGAGTGTTTTCCCTTCGCTGTGATTCTTCGACAAGGAGATCTGCGCTGAAGATCACTAACCATATGCTGAATGATTGGTTAAGCGCTAATAATAATATTGTGCTTGTTAATATGCTCGTTACTGGTATAGTTTAACAGCGTTCAGCTTTTCCTTCTGTCTGAAGATGCACACAAAGTGCTGCTTCTCTTGTAATTACAACATCGGTAATGTCTGAAATGCTATCTGTGCCGTCAGGGCAGCATGGCTTTGTCAGATACCTTCCAGTCTTTCTACTATGCGTTTTATGGCAGTTTTTGTGTAATTCTCCTAAAGAAAAGGAATACAGATATCAGAAAAGAAAACACTTTTTAGTGCATATTGACTGTATACAAAGTACTAGACAAGTGACAGAAGGTAGCTGACCGCGGTTTACATCCTCCTCGCACCTTATTTAAAACCAACAGTCAGCGAACACGAGCTGTAATAGGAGTGAAAATATGGGGGCGTGTTGTTAGGCGATTACGGATGTTGTTTAGATGATTGCGGAGAGACCATAGGACAATAGAAAGAACCTTCCGCCAAGCATCTCTATATTTTCCTGCGTCTTGTTCTCTGTTGCTTTTGTCAGATAAGGAGGCGCATCGACCATTGCACCGTAGATATGAACCTTAAGGCATCTCATATCTGCAGCGTCGACCAATGTCTTTCGTCTTTTTAGGCGGGAGTTTTAACGACTACATATCTAGCTCTGTTAACGCGGTCACGTGAGTACTGGAGATGGAGCTATGCGAAAGAGAGGCGCCGGCTTCTATAGGCCTGCCCAGTTTGCTTGGAAGCGCCGGAGAACTGTGCTCCATCCCCTCACGCTCATATAGCTCTCTCTCTAGTGCCATGAAACTGGGAGGCGACCATTGCTGATACTTAATAAAAAAGACAATTTTTGATTGTGTTCCGTGATTTAAAACGTAACTGCTGGAATCCCAAATTGTATTCTCATTTGTTTGCGAGCAATTATACTACTGCCTTTATACTGAGTTTCATCGGGCGCTGTTTGGAAATCCCTAGAAATGTGTTTGGACACTAGGCTTGCAGTCTGTGGGACAGCTTTAAGGACACCATTAGTCGCAGCTTTGCACCTGATGTGTGTTACTTCACTTTTTCATTACTGCCCGGTATCTTTATATGGCTTTCAAGGAGGCGCGAACACGGTGTTATCGTTCCTTCGCGATAACAAATATCACTTTACGATCTACCACCAGTGCCAACACCACCACTGGAGGTATGTGTACCTATCGCCTGACTCAGTCGAAAATATATAAATGAAATGAAAAAATTCAGGCGGCCACTTTGTTGCCCTAAAGTGCGGTGAGGCGAAAGCCTTTAGCGCGGTGCTACCGCTTGCGTCACTGATGCGTGGTTAAGATGTTGATTAAGTACACAATTGTTTGTGAATCTTAAGCTCTTGAGACACTGGAGGGCGTTTGGGAGGAATTCGTCTGATGCGGCGATTTTCTGCAAACTCTCTCCAGCGTCCTAGACAAGGAGAATTACATATGCGCTGGCAGGAAGTAGCGTAGTCTAATAAAGAAAAAAAAGGAAGTAGTCGCTAGCACGCTCGGATTCGGAACGGAAGGATGGTGGTTCGAATCCCATCGTGCACAAAGGTGATTTTTTTATACAGAGTAGCCGAAAAGCGTAACGGAAGGACGCACGGACGGACAAGGTCGCGAGCATGAGCCATTAAAGGCTTTTGTCTTAATAGCCTTAGCTATTGACAGCAACGACGAAACGCACTAACGCTTATAAGCAGCATAATTACTGACAACAGTATCATGTTCTTGCGGCTGCCAACACTAGAGCATTGTAAAGGAAGTCTTGCCTCCATTCATTCGTTCTCCATACACACGCAAATTAACTGAAAATAAGTAAAAGTCAGTAATTTAGTTATTAAGTAAAGGATGGAAAAATTGTATAGTAATTAAGTAAAGGATGGAGAAATTATAAAGTAATTAAGTAAAGAATTGAAAGCAGAGTCTTCTTCCAAGGGAAGAATAAAGCAGTGAACTTCAAAACTGCCAGCATTGTTTCCTCATTCAAGCAAATCTAGAACGGTGACTCAAGGCTGAGAGCGTTCTTTGAAAAATATTCCTTTATTAGAGATTGTTTGAACCTGGTTTGTGGCGTTTAACGTGCTGGATTAGCACCTACGCTATAAGGGACGCCGCTATGTAGGGCTCCAGATTAATATCGACGACCTGGAATTCTTTAACGGGAATTGACACGGCGCAATACACGGGCGTCTTTAGCGTTTCATCTCCATCTGACCGTGGCCGCTTCGGGCAGCGCTTCAAAAGTTAATAAAACAAATAGTTTATAACCGCAACGCGTTTTAGGTAAAGTGTGCGATGTCAGTGCACGTTAAAGATCCCCGGGTGGTCGAAATTAATCTGGAGACTTCCACTATACGGCACCTCTTTCTTCCTTTCTTTCACTCCCTCTTTTATCACTTCCATTACGGCGCGGTGGATCAGTGGTTAGGGCGCTCGACTACTGATCCGGAGTTCCCGGGTTCGAACCCGACCGCGGCGGCTGCGTTTTTATGGAGGAAAAACGCTAAGGCGCCCGTGTGCTGTGCGATGTCAGTGCACGTTAAAGATCCCCAGGTGGTCGAAATTACTCCGGAGCCCTCCACTACGGCACCTCTTCCTTTCTTCTTTCACTCCCTCCTTTATCCCTTCCCTTACGGCGCGGTTCAGGTGTCCAACGATATATGAGACAGATACTGCGCCTTTCCTTCCCCCCCCCCCCCAAATCCAATTATTATTATTATTATTACGGCGCGATTTGGGTGACCACCGAGATAAGTGAGACAGTTACTGCGTCATTTACTTTCCCCCAAAAAACAATTTTCATTTTAATTTTAGGTGAACTGGCTTCTAACTTCAGTACTGCACGTAGAGCGTACCTAAGCTTCGGCAAAAGAATCTGCGAGGCGACCACTGCCCTTAGAGGGTGATTATCCCTATCGCTCGTTTGCAAGCGCGTGACCTCTTGAAAGGACGTTGAGATTTGGCGAGAAACAATACACGGAGTCTGCAGTGCGCTCAAGATAGGCGCCCACAAACAACGCTGTCTCCGGGTGGTGATTGTATATAGCTGCGTGAAAGCGAGATACAGTGCAGTGCGTCGACTCCTGTGGTTGAGAGGAAAACTAGGCTTAAGATGCGCTGAGACACCGAATACGACCTCATAGTCGGATAAAACTCAGAAAAAAGTGGCTGTCACCCGTCAAATGACCACCTTCCAGCCAATGGCGTCTGCCGGTTCTGTGAATCTGCTAGCATGGCGATGAAAGGAGGGGACTATCCCTTTTCATTTGCCACTCCCTGCATTGTTGCGTTGGCAAGTCCAAGAGAACCAGCCGACGCCATTGGCTGGAAGGGGGTTCTTTGACGGGGAAAAGCCGCTTCTTTCTTGAGTTCCATCGGACTTCAGTAAAAATCGATCCTGCGCTTCTTCGTCACTATTTTTAACGTTTGCCCGGTAACAAAAGTTGCGCCCATTAATGTTCAGATAACGGGATTTAAAAATGACGCTTTTTCTATCTCGCCACTCGATTCAGACTCGTGACATCAATGGCGAAAATGACTCTGTGATCGCAGTTATGGTGTGGATAGCAAAGTAGCCCAGCCTTAGAGATCCGAGTCAGAAAAACTGGTCTTGACGTAATCGTAGTTTGGAAGTTGGAATTTGTGAGTTACGCATTAATCCCGCGCATGCTCTGTCCGACATTATCTTAGTGTTCTTGCTCATGTTTAGCCAGGAGGTTTTAAGGAACCGGTGGTGAGTTGCGTTAGCTTCAAAAAACTCAAGCGCACACCACCTACAACTCGTCCCAGAGTTGCTGTAGTTCGGTGAGGACTTGATTGTGCTTCGTTGGTTGTATACGAAGGACGCGGGTGCGATGCCGGTTTGCTACACCCCTCAATTTCAATGTGTAACGAAATACAACGACGCTCGTATGAACTCAGCTCTCGATTCGTGTTAAATAAACTTAAGAAGACGAAATTAACATGAAACCTTCCAACACCAAAATCAAAAACCCTTTTATTAATAGGTCAGTTTGTTACTTGATGATCATATACAGGACAAAGTCCCGAAATCAAGGACGGAAATGTGACCACTTACAGCATCCCTTGCTGTCCATAGCACAGACTTTAGATGTTAAAGGTCAGCTATTTTTTTCCCTGAGCTGCGTGCGAAACTCTACGAGTGACATGACAAGTTCATTTGTTTTGTGGTGTCAAGCGCTGGACTGCTCTCGCGCTATCAGGCGCCACCTGTCGACAGCGTCTAGCCCACACAATGGGTCTCGCTCACCTACATGAACGCCGAAGGGTGGAGATAAATTACTTTTCCGCCCTCGATAATTGGTACACCTCAGTGACGAAACGCCCAAACTTCTCCCCGCCTCATCGCCTGATCGCCGTAATTTTCCTTTTCTTTTAATTTTTTTTGCTTCCCTCGCATTTCTGCGTGGCTTATTTTTGTCGCTCGTATTTCGGTCTCACAGAACGGCTTCCTCCGAGACCTTCAGCCACCCGAGTATATCCGGTCAAGGCACGTCGCGGGCTTAACGGCAGCGGGGAGACGCGAAGGAAGAAAAAAAAAAAAGCGCGGGCATTTTTTGGCGGCAACGCAGCTATTTGGCGGGAAACTTGCCAGCGCGACCTGTGCGGCCGCGCGCCACTTCCTATAGCTGCATCCCACGCTGTCCTCCAACTCCGCGACGTAAAAAGAAAGAGGCGCATGGCATTCGGGGAAGCAGTGCCCGGAGATCGTGCGGAGATTAGTTTTACGCGAACCCGCGTGCGTAGGATCGTATCGCGTGTGTACGCGGAGCTGGCCTGTTTTTCTTTGCACGCTAACTCCGCTTTGTGTCTCCTTTGGTGACGTCACGCCGCCTTAGAGCCAGCGGCCAAAGGTTCACGGCTGACGTTCCACCGAACGATCTGGTTCTCTCTGGCGACTCTTCCTCAATTCATATCTTTCGCGAAGAACTATCGATTAAGCATTCAAGGATTATTATTTAACTCGATTTACTTACGCTGCTGCTGATCATGATGATGATTATGTTAATGAATCGCAGACTATGCTTTGGCGAGAACAAATTCCAATGTTGTGAATACAGTCACCTGAATTCTGCCACTTGTGGAAAATAAATGGAAGAGAGCAAAAGCAACAAAGCAAGAAAATAAACAATGAGAAAGGGTAACCAGGGTTCGAACCCGACCGCGGCGGCTGCGTTTTTATGGAGGAAAAACGCTAAGGCGCCCGTGTGCTGTGCGATGTCAGTGCACGTTAAAGATCCCCAGGTGGTCGAAATTATACCGGAGCCCTCCACTACGGCACCTCTTCTTCCTTTCTTCTTTCATTCCCTCCTTTATCCCTTCCCTTACGGCGCGGTTCAGGTGTCCAACGATATATGAGACAGATACTGCGCCGTTTCCTTTCCCCCCAAACCAATTATTATTATTATTATTACCGCCAGAGCAAATATTGCTTGTACAGGTGCCATGGAAGCTACCTTCTCATCGTGAGACCTCAGTGATTGTGCGAATAACATCGCGTGTTTTACTATAGTTTAATTCACGACCTGTACTTTCTTCCACTTTTTTTTTTCTGTCCATTTAAGCGGCACATAATGTACACCTACTATAAATATTGACCAACTATCTCAGTACCATAAAGTATCATTGCACTCTACTTTTTCGCGGCTATTGGCTGCAAGGAAAGTGGGCCAGGGATTTTTCCGAACGAAGCCGTCTTTTCCGCCTTTGTATCAACCGATAGCGCGTTAGCGTGTGAATCCGCTCCCACGATGCTTGCCAGCTGATCTCGTGACGGAAATAACCTTCGGGAGTTGGACGTACTAACGGGGGGAGGGGGGGGGGGGAGGGGCAAAAGTAACAGCCCCCCACCCCCCTCCCGCTCCAAGTTCCGGCTAGTGCCGCTCTGCGTGGAGGTGCCACCTGACAAAACACTTGTGGTGTTGAGACCAGCTCAGTGGGCCCAATTCGACTTAACCCAGTGGGTCCAATTCGACTTCAAAAGTGCTTTGCCAGGTGATGCCCCTACGCAGAGTGGCACGGGTCGTCACTTGCAGGGGGAGTGGTCTGTTACTTTTGCCCCCGATGGTACATAGCGCACGTAAACGAAATACCGATAACATTGTTTTCTGGTGTCAAATGAGATTCCTTAGCGATAGCAGCCTCCTTTATCTAACGAGGGAGTGATTGCAATTTACGTTTCACCTGATCGAAGTCATGCTTGCTGATAAATTTGCCACTGCAAGCAGCCTCGATTGCTGCAAAATGAGATGCCGATAACACAGTGGTCCGTTGCGTCTGTACGTGAAAAAGATTTCTTTTCGATAAGGGTGTCCTTTAATCACACGAACGAGTAATTGCAATTAATTTCCACCTCAGCTGTGTGTACTATGCGGCGATAAGGGAAACGCTGCCAATCTTTCATTTCCCAATTAATTTGCTGCTTGGAGCAGCCTCGCTTACGCGTAAAAGAGATGGCGATAACACCGCATTTCTTTGTCCTCAGACATCCTCCTCGATAAGGGTTCTCCTTATCGAAAATGCGGATGTTGATTGAAATTACTTCCTCGTTAGATAACGATTCTCTGTATCGATCGATGGAACGATTACAATAACATCTACCTAAGCGCAGCCACGCAGCTATAATAAAGGAATACTGCATATCTTTTTTAGTATAGATTAGTTTATCGCTGGAGGCGGCCTCAATTAGCTACCTACTGGGCCATCCAGACTGGCGCTTATGATATAGCAGCGGCTCTAGATCGATAGTGGCTCGGAACGGGCGTTACTTCGCTTGTTAATCAGCGCAGGTCTCAACTCGCACTTGAGATCCGACGCAATCGTGCCTCTCTTTATTTATTACCTCTCTCCCAATTCCCCAGTGCAGAGTAGCATTCCGGAGATTGATAACTCAGGCCGACCCATTTGCCTTTTTGTCTTCGTAAATAAACCCGCCGTTCAGGCCCGCAGACTTGCGCAATTTTATACTTCAACGACAGCCGTGCTGGGGACACTTTCTTCCGAAATAAACAAAAATTTTTGTAGTACATTGTGACCTTGAACTCCCGCGCCCACCTCTAGTTCAGTGAGGGCGTATTCCACCGGGATAACACAACAGTGGACCAGGAAGCTGGACCTTTCGACAACGTACTATTTGCTGTCTTGTGGTCCATGGCCTACGCGCGACTTTGTGGTGGGCGCACTTACATGTTAGGGTCGAGGGGGGGGGGGTGCACGCATTGTTAGAATGGTTTAGAACAGCGGATGCATACTGTGGTAGACGTACAGCTGAGCAGGCGATAACCTTGTGCGCATGCGCAATAGTTTAGATGTGTGTGTGTGTCCCTACCTGGCACGTGCGCATGCGTGGCAGGTGCCCAGCTGCTCCGTGGTACACGTCTACGCATCGGTGCTGTAGACGTGCCATAGCGCAAGTGTTATGCTAAAACTCTTCTGTTACGTCATCATTCGGGAGGAGAAGAATGAAAAATATGTGCCCTTTTGTTTTCCGAACTATGACGTTTCCAGGAAACTGTTTAGTTTTGCTCTGTACGCATATAGCTACGTCCAGATTATGCTAGTGATTTCATAGTTAAAGTTATCGATGCTGGCGCTTACGTTAACAACTCCAGTCGACTGGTTTTCGTAAGTGTGTTACGCATGTCGCCCAGTGTTCCCAGCCCGGTAACCCATAAGAATTCAACTTCTTTCGTAGCTTGAATTAGGGAAAGTAACTTCATTGCCCGGGTACAGCAAAGGAGTTCCAGAGCGGACGCCACGGCCGTCTCTTTGGCGATGATGACCTTTTATGGCGCGACGGCATCTGTGGCCAAAGAGCACAATGGCTGAAAGGGTTTTCCGTTTACTCACGGTGGGGTCTAAGACCGATTTTCTAAGCATTTGTCCCCAAAGAAGCCGTGCACCAGGCCAGGGGAAAGCTTGAACCCATTGTATCATCGGTGGGAGACGTCCTTTTGGTGTGTCACTGTAAAAGAGTTTTAACACAGCATTACCTCAAACTGTTACCGGCTACTGTGGGCTACTTGCAGCCTGCGCATGCATGTGCGGGATGCTAACGGGTGGCGCTAAAGCAGGTAATCATTTGTGGTAACATTATGCTAAAACTATTTTAACTCAGTGTTACCTGGAAGCGTTACTGGCTGCCGTCGGCTGCTAACCACCGGCGCTATAGCAGGTAACAGTTTGTGGTAAAATTACGCGAGAACTCTTTTAACGTAGCCGGCGCGGTGGCTTAATGGCGTCTTTCGGGCTGCTGACCCAAAAGACGCGGGTTTGATCCCGATGATAAAGGAGGCAGTGAAAGAAGGAAGAGGTGCCGTAGTGGAGGGCTCCGGAATAATTTCGACCCCCTGGGGATCTTTAACGTGCACTGACATCGCACAGCACACGGGCGCCTTAGCGTTTCGCCTCCGTCGAAACGCAGCCACCGCGGTGGGGTTCGAACCCGGATACTCCGGATCAGTAGCCGTACGCCATAACCACTGAGCCACCGCGGCGGGGCCGTCCCTCATAGCCTGGGTCACATTCGGACGTCAAACATCATAAAAAACAGAACCAAAACCCTTTTAACAGAGCGTTGGTTCAAACCAGTACCGGCTACCGGCGGCTGCTATCGGCGGGCGCTATAGCCGTGGTAAAACTACGCTAAAACTCTTTTAACACAGCGTTACCTCAGACCGTTACCGTCGGCAACTAACGGCCGGCACTACAGCAGGTAAGTTTGTGGTACCACTGTGCTAAAACTCTTGTCATGCACGCATGCTCAGGTTGGGTAACGGCAGTAGCAGTGCAGTAGTAGCAGTGTGCGTGCGCGTAGTACAAGGCTGTGCGCAGGTATCGCCTGATCGAAGCGGTAATGATATACGGCAGAGCTGCTCTATAACTCTCTAATGGCAGCCACACGGAAGACGAAAGCTGGGCGGTGAGTACTTGTAAACATCGTTTTCTCCACAAGTGGTGCGTTCTGTACAGTACAGAACATGCGGTTCGACGTTTCTTCTCCTTCAATCAGCCTCAAACAATATGGAGTTCTGGCCGTTCCTGTAGCGGCCATGCCCTCTTCGGAAAGTTCAGAGGCCTTCGACCTTTCTGAGACAACAACAAACTTCCGCCAGACGCGGGAGCAGACGGCGCAGTCAAAGCCAGCGCACAATGGGCCTTCAACGCCGCCGACCCATCAAAACGGGACTGTGTGACAAACGCGTGCGCTAAGGAAAAAACGTTCAGCGAACCAACGCTAGGGCCAGACTGCACCGATAGGAAAGACTTGTAGCTTTTATGTTTAGCTCATGAGCGCTAAAAGAATAGTAACGCATACACAAAGGCGGCTTAGTATGCATAATGCGCACGCCCGAAAAAACGCAGTTAAATTACACGTACCATACCATACCATACCATACCATACCATACCATACCATACCATACCATACCACACGAAATTCAAGAAGCCCGTGTACCGTGTGTTGTCAGTGCACGTTAAAGAACCCCTGGTGGTCGAAACTTCCGGAGCCCTCCACTACGGCGTCCCTCATAACCTAGAGTCGCGTTGGGACGTTAAACCCCAATAAACCATAAAGAATACCATACATACTATACTATACCCTCTGGAGTATCATGCCAGTCCAACAACCAGACAGACCTTTCCCGTATCATTAAAGTCTCTCCTTCTCCTTCATGCTATACCATACAATACCGTACCATATTATATCGTACCATAGCATATTATACCCTATTATACCATACCGTACCATACCACCTGCGTCTCTAGTCGATTTTAAGCTCCAGCCGCAATGCACTCAGTTCCAGAACACGCACCGCCGGGCACCACTTTCTCCCACTAACTATATAGCGTTTCTTGTCATTGCATCACAAGCGCAGGAATTACCTTACGACGCACAGGCAAGAGCGCAAAAAACTGTCATGCATCAATGTGCAGTCCATCTACAGCCCGTGGGATATTGTTCGAGATTAAATCTCAGTCAGCTTTCCGCACAAGTTGAGTCAGCATCGACAAGTGCGTCTCGTTTCGTACTCGAAACTCTCTCAATTAGCGATCGGGCGCTCTGGCGTCAAAAAGAAAAAAAAAGAAACAGGGGCGCCGAACGGTACGCGCGGAAAAAAGGCACAGCACGTGACGCGCACGAATACAAGTGCGCACCAGCGGCCGCACCAACCAAGCGGAGACACGATAACATCCCCCCCCCCCCCCCCTTCAACCTTCGCCAACACTTCCAAGCTCTTTCTCGTCTACGGCACAGAACAACAACAACAACAAAGCCACGCGCAATAAAAACAACGACACAGAAAGGTTAAAGCGAAAGCTGCAAGGTTCACGTCCAAGGCGCCGACACCTGTGCGCGTCGAGGCGTGACGGTGCGGTTAAAGCTTTCGCCAAGGAAGAGGGAGAGGAGGAAGAGGGCCGTGGCGCGCGCACGTGCGAGAACGGCCGCACGCTTTTCGAACGTGTCCGTTTTGTTTTTCGAATCGTAGTTCTGCTGCTTGGGCGTCACGCGGTATGGACGGGTGCGTCTCCATTGCATGCACGCCAAATACAGGGTTGTTCGTACTAGACGTGCTACGCCGCGGCGTTTCAAAATGTTAAGGCGGCGGCTGAAAACGATTCGTTGCTGCTGCCCCCCCCCCCCCTTCCGCCTTCTTCACAGTACGCCAGACGAGGGGGTGAAACAATCGGCGAAGCGGCCGTGACGAAATTCGTGACGGACCAGCCATACTGAATAAAAAAAAACAAAGGAAATGAACGAATGTGCATACATCTTTTTCCTGACCCTTTAGATACCTCTTCGGGCGATGGAAAACTTATGTCCCTCGCTTTGTATTTGCCGCTAAGACTAAAGGATCCTAGCTTATGACCAGGGAGGCACGTGTTTCCTTAGCATTCCAATCTTCATAGTTGTCGTGTTTTCACGGGGGCTGATTTCGTTGTTAACGCGTTGCGTCGTAAATCTGCGCTGCCCGCACGGTGCGACTCGGATCGGTGACCAGAGGCCGAAATCACGACTCTGCCTTGAAAGGCTTCTAATTTCCACCCCATTCCCTCACGGCGCTGTTCAGGTGGTGTTCACCCAGAGAGGGGAAGTTACTGCGCCCTTCCTTTCCCCAATAACCCCCTCCTCCTCCTTGTCGTCGTGGGCAATCTGCCGTGAAAGCGTGCTGTAGCGCGAGCCGCTGGTTTCCCGTGTGACCGTTCGCTTCCGGGCTCTGGCATGCCGCCCACGCTTCGTCGAATGCGGCTCACGTTTTATGTTGTCGTCTGCGTACCCGAGGACAACCTCCCAGCGGCTATGAAGCAAACGAGTGCGAGGCGACAGCTTTCGCAGCTGTTGTGTTCTCGCGTACTCACGGGCTAACCGCAGAAAGGATTGGAAGCCGTCTCCAAACGCTCCGAGCACTGGGTATCATCTTCTGCGTTGCCGCAGCAGGTTTTCCGCCAGTGTAACCACCCTGAGGCAAATTAACTCAGCTCTGGCGGCCTTGGAGTAAAGATCTCACAAGAACGTGTACGACGGGTCGATTTTATACTGATAACAAGGAGAATCAGTATGAGGGCCAACCATTTGCTGTTTGCCGCATGAGGGGAGGAGGAAGAGAAACTTCATTATTTAAGCATTTTTCTTTTTGGATATATTCAGCGGGTGGATCCCGATTTGAGGAAGTCGTTGGCCGGGGCTGCCCTCGTGGCCTGGTCGACCAGCCGCTTGAGGTGGTCGGGTTTAGAGCCGACAGGGCGACTTACCATTGGTCCATGGACTGTTTGGGGATAAGGGGAACATTAGGGTTGTTTTGGCAAGACCATACCCCGTGGCAGGACGTGACTAGGTCCTCCTCGCAGTGAAGACATTCTTTTCTGAAGTCAGTGGTCAACACTGCATGAGAAGTCATTCTTTGAAAACGGCAATAATGGTGTTTCAGCCAAGCCGTACATGTCACAAAATGACGATTGCGTCAGTGTTGCTTTCGTATGCTAAATTTACACACGCAGTCTGTTCTGCAGTCTAGTACAGTACAGTTCTTCCTTCCGTAATCCATCATGGAAGCTACTAGTGAGACTCCAGAAAGGAAAGAGGCTGATAAGTCCCTTTTAAGTTAGTAGCTCTGGTTTGCACTGCTAACACAGCGGCTTGTTTTTGTCACATTTCTGTCAGTCATCGAAGTTTTCGGAGCAGATCGCTAGTTAAGGGTGCCTGAGTAGAACACAAGTTTCTACTCCAGTTAGCCTCAGATTGAAAGGCAATCAGTCAGTATTTCATAATGTTTTATTTCGAGTAAATATATGCAGTCCTCACTCGGAAAGTTCGTAAGCTAATTCGGCAAAATTAACGCTGGTTCCTTTCTCGCGTATCTGAGGTTAGATATTGTGCCAGATACAATGACTGTGGAAATATAGACCATGACATTCAGCTAACTGGTACACCGTTACAGCAGAGTACAAGGGACGAAGTATCCACCTTGAATCGGGTGAGTGCGATCGCCGACGTGCGACTTAAAGAAAACTGTAAAAGTATGCTTATTATATATATGAACCCATTTCAGCCGATGGGTCAGCGCTTAAGGCGAGCTGCGGCTTAAAACGAAGTCGCACTGTCGACACCTGAGCGCGACCGTTCAATATTTACGGACAGAAGAAGCGCGAAAGTGCCCGTGCACGATAGTTTCTGGGCGCGTTTAAGAAATCCTACTTTGTTGAAGCCAGTCTAATCGGGATGCAGAAGCCAGACTAAAATCAATGGCAGGAATGCAGCTGCAGGCATCTTTGGGCAAACCGGTCGCGCAACCTTCAGATCATTAGCTAAATTTCTATTCTACATGTTATTTCACAAATCTAGCAAGTTGTAGTTGTTGCAAGTTAACCGTGAACGGGGATCACAAGACCACAAATGTGTACTCATTGGACAGGCCGCGAACACGGCAGTGGCTCACGCTCATAAGTCAGCAGGTGCTCACGCGATTTTGGAGCGATTACGTCACTGAGCATTCGGTCGCAAAAATCTAATCAAGTTTTATTTCGGCGGAGGACGTACTAACGTTGGCATACACTGCATGATGACCCTGATACCATATGCGCATGCGCAGCAGGTGCCCGACTGGTCTCGTTTACGCCAACCCTAGTACGTCTCCAGCATTCTAGGACTGCTACTGTTACCACAGCAACGCCGTTATCTCAAGAAAACATCTGTGAGGTAGACCTCTGGCTGTAGAAAGGGACGCGTACTGAGTCCCCCGTGTTTTCTTGTTCGCAGACCCGCCCAAGGTCCAACCTTTCCAGTTTCCGAGTCGGCCTCAGCTGGGCAAGAGACTCCGCATCACGTGCTCGGTGACCCAGGGCGACCCGCCGCTCAGGTTCTTGTGGATCAAGGACGACGTCGAGGTGAAGCCCTCGGAAGAAGGGCTGGACGATGACTTCCAGCCAGCGGTCTCCGCCGACGCCGGCCCTGAAAGCTCTGTGCTCGTCCTCAGGAAGCTGGGCGTCGACCACATCGGTAACTACACCTGCGTGGTGTCCAATGCTGCCGGCACCGACAAGTTCCAGGCATTCCTCAGGTTCCCAGGTGAGGACCTTGGCTATTGGGAGAGGGCTTTGGAGCTGGGTTGGAAACAAGAAAAAGCGCCACTCTGTCGCTTTCACCATGCTAGACTCCTTAAGAGGGAAGGGGATTTACAAACATTGTCATCCTCGCCGGCGTATTGCTGATGAAATTGCTCACGGTAACGCTATTGATCACATTGCTAGTTATTCAGGGGCAGATGGAGAACACTTCGTGAAGATTACAACGCCCCCGAACATAGTTATCATATCGCGTTACTACTCTCTTGTGTCTTTTTACCATGACATATATAGCACCAGGCTAGAAGATCATGGCTCAGTGAGAGGCCTTTCACACAGTGGGGAAGTAATTTCTCTACGCGTATAAAATGAATGCGATAACAGCCGGTGAAATTCAGGCCGAGATCGCATTCTAGAAGGTACGCAGCTTTGCAGGAAATCTGTAATCGCTAAAAGCAACCCTTCCGCACCTGCTCATATGGGGTGTGAGCAGTGATTCGTGTGAAACTACATGCTAAATGCTTTTATAGAGTTATTGCGTATCGCTTCTCCAATTCTGTTCGAGATGGCTCACGTTGGCCCTCTCTTCCCACATTTGCGTCCTCAGTGCCCCCTTTCTGGAAGACTGAACCGGAGTCCGTGGAGGCGCTGCAGGGTGAACGCGCCGTGCTTTCCTGCCATGCTGGCGGCTACCCGGAGCCGCAGATGATCTGGAAGAGGCGACACGGTGAGTCCACTGCCTTTGGCTGAGCTGCTCTAACCCTGAGTTGCTGCTGTTGTCGGCTTAGGGCAAAGGATCTGGAAGAGATGTGATGATTCCAATGTTTATGGCTGAGTTGTTGTTGCTGTTGTTGTCGGCTCAGCACCTACGCCCCATAGATGACTAGCCAAGAGGTCAGTGTCCAACGGGAAATGCATATACGACAGGCTTGGTAGACATTGTTAATGAGACAATAAATACATCTAGTAAGAGAAGCGAGCAAAGGGTGCGGTTTCAAATGTGGAACCTCTTCAGGACCGAGCAATAGAATCCCGCACTAACCCAACGGTCCTGAAAGAAACACAAACGCGGAACATTTGTTTATTCACTGTACAGTCGCATTTTCCTTCATTTTTCTCCACAACCCTTTCCACTGCTAGACTTCCTACACTTCCGCTATTGCTGTCTACCCCAATTGCTATCTAGACTTCCAGATATTGCTGGTGAATCGCATCATACACCATTAATGATAACTTTAGAAGTTTGTCGCGCAAATAGAGTCCTGCCTCTTTTTCTTCATGTGAATCCATGCGTATGTTCCGGCGCACTAATGAAGATAAATAAAGGCTAATGTCGCCAAGAATAGTCAGTCGGACATCCCAGGTAAGACGTTGAATGCGTGAATCACAGTTGAGCCGACAAAAACAAGAACGAATAGTTTAGCCGTGCAGCCTGTGTCATAAGGGAATGAATAACCCCTAGCATTAAGGCTTGACGAAACAGTAAAGATATGTTGTTGATATTGTTGGCACTTATTCCCGGAACGTCCGTCCTCTTCATCGTAGCTCCGTTTAAGAAGCGTCAACGGTATAATAATTGAGATGATGGTGATGGATGGGTTCTTCTGGCGCAAGCTCCATGCTTGGCCATAAAGCGCCCATTACGTAACGGCTATTCAAGAAACATTCCATTCCTCCAAATCTTCACAGGTAAAATGAAATGTGAAAGAGAAGGGAGCTGATATATTCAATAGCAGGCTACTCGAGATCAATCGAAAGAAGAATACAGCAGAACAACAAACAAAACATGCTTCCGTCATCTCTTTGAACAAACGCTTAGGACTCTTTGCGCACAGAACTCACACGGAATGTCACGAAGCGGCTGCCCGTTTGATCTACAATCGCCCTCAGCGATGTTGTCAACAACAAGGAGTGCACCTTTTAACCTTTTAGCTTCAACATTTCCTTTGGATTGTGCACCTGTGACCTCTTTTCCTCTGTTAGGAATGTGAGAGGCATTGTGTTGAAATGCCGCCAGCAGCAAAGCCGCAACGTGTGACTGCGGCGTGTGCGGACTTCGCGACGCCAGTACCTTTTAGTGACGCGTGCACCAAGTCGCCGATATATAAGGGACGCTGCGAAAGTTCTGAAATGCAAAAAAAAGTGAAGTATCCCAAAGCAGCTCATTTTCTGAGAACACTCGCCACGACATTCAGTGCTCTTTTGGATCCCTGTAAACTATTTCTGAACTCTTTCCACTAATTTACGTGAAGCGCTTCAAGCTCACCCTCTCTAGTTCGAGCATATTATTCAGAGCTTATTAACACCGGACAGCACACGAGATAATCTTAAAGTGTAATGAGTACGCTGACGGAGGAACCGACACACATCGCACAGAGGGAAAGTCAGAATGTAACCGTATGATACGTTTCGTGCATTTAGTTAGCCCGTTTAGCTGGCTTTGCAGCTAACATCAACTACTTAAGAGCCGTTAAACATAAAGAATATATACATTATTCATTTTGGCTCCCCTCGGCCCTCGTAAGTCATCGCATGCTCCCCCCCCTCCCCCCCCCTTTTTTTTTCCGAGCATTCTCGTTGGCATATCTTCGACTGAATTACATCGAAGCGGAAAGAATCCTTACGTTATGTCCATTTCTTCGGAGTTTCGGGGGGTGGAACCTGCGTCTGAATAAGGTACGGAGTCGGTGGCGGAGTAGGAGCCTTCAGCGGCAGAAGTGGGCATCACGTCAAGTCCCATTTAAAAAGCGCTTGAGTAGTGCTTCGATGAGGAAAGAAAAGAAGAAGAGAAAGACATGAAACGAAGACACAAGGAGAAGAAGAAAAGATTAACGAACGTGAAGAGTGTGCTTGAAGGCACTCCCTTCGTCCCGTGTCAGGTTTCCTTGTACTTGGCACGCCGAGAGTCGGCATGCGCGGTGTCGCTGAAGCCACACCCAGTTCCGCGCGTGCGGGTGCTTTCGGTCCCTTTGGTGCCATCTTTCGACCGCTTGCGTTACGCGGGCGCTCTTGAAGCGCTGCACTTCTTTGTAAGAAGACGAACCCTTCGTCGTTAGTTCGGCCTTGGCCATCCTGTATGCATGCCCCAGCAGGAGTTAACACACGCCGGACACGCAAACCGATTTGACAGGTGGAATCCTCTGACGCCGTACTTCAATAGCATCTACCGGTATGGTGTATGCGTTAAGGAATGCTAGCGAACAAAAGAAAGTCATGGCCTTGAGCAGAAAATAAAGCTGACCACGCAGGGTTCTGCGAAGGGATAACAAAGCGAAAAGGAGTGGCTTTTCCTGTTTTCTATTTCCTGCTTTCGAGAGTTAGTTTCTGCTTGCCTTCTGTCGTTCATTTTGAAGAAGAGAGATGAAGCTGTGGAGCCTGTACCTGTAGAAAGAAGCGAAATGACCGACAGAGCAACAGGTTAAACGTGATTGATTGCATTGCAACATAACTTTGTGGATCATGGTATTGCCCTAGGTTGAGCAATGCGTGGAAACAGTTGCACAACTAAGGCGGGATTCCGTTGGGAGCGTGTCGTACCATATTAGTTTACGCAACTTCCTGCGCACGGTCTGCTTTCGTTCGCCATTATCCGTTCCTGCCTGGCCTCGGCTGTTGCCCAGATGTTTGTAATTCGGTGAGATTATGATCAGGGCCGCTCGGAAGTCCGTGCATTTAGCACGGACGACTTTGGCTGGTGCAGGGGATGAAGGAGTTTGTCGTCTCGAGAACTGCGGCACGAGCGTTTGCGCCACAAGTGGCCAAGAATCACGCATGAGAGCGTACTTTATTCACTGAATTTCGAAGAAAGAAAGCTTGACTGGGCTTTGAATGTGCCCTGGATCGACGATGGCCTAACATTTACCTATACTCAGTGCATGCAGGCAGGTGCAGTGACACGATATATCGTGACAGCAGATGACACCTCAAGGTAGTGCAGTAATTATAATTAAATAAGTATCCATGCACCGAGGGTTTACCGAGTCGGTTTGTTCTCGTGGGAACCAGCAGACCAGTCGGCTACTGAAACATGCAGAGGCTAGAGGATAAGGAACAGTGAATTTTATCTCATAGCATTTAAAAGGCTTAGCAATTTTATGGAAGCGGCGTCAGCTCATCGCAGGCATAATTCACAAAGCAGTTCCCAGGCACAGGCAAAAAAACTTGACGGGACGCTTGAGCCCCATTTTAAGGGTATGTCGCGATAGGTTTAATGGGCCCTTCGGCGGCCTGGGGTCCTCTGTGTATCACTTAGCGGACACAGTCATTCTATAATTTACATTTATAAAGAGCGGGGAGTCCTCATACCACTCCTGGTGCAATGCTGCAGCGGTTAAGCGATGCGCCACTGCCTCAGCAGCTGGCTGTTCAAACACAGCCACACAGGTGGGGCTTGTGGGGCCCATGACCAGCCATTAATTTAACTACCACCTGATATGGTGTGCAGTTTGCTGGCAATCCGATGGGCAGGTTGCTACCTGTCTTTGTGGGCAAGTTGTGATGACGTCACAAGATCAAGTGATCTAGGTGGCAGGTGAGCCATCTGCTGGGTTTGCTTCTCTGGGGATTTTTCGCCCAGGCCGACGACGCCGAGTATTCCGCTGAACGGGCGCCCGTCCTCTCTATTGCCTGTTCTCGTCCTTGTTTCCTTGCGCCTGTCCTTGCGCGTCCTTGTTTCCTTGAACCTGTATCTGCACCAGCTAGCGCTAATCAGTCTTGCTGGACCCTTGACAATTTCACGTTTAAGTGGCTGGCGATTGACCGGTGTCTTGGCTGCACGAGATATCGCTCTGTCTATCGACTACTGGCTAATACATATGTACTGACCAATCATGTATTCTTTTTAGCCGCCACCGGCTTTGTGAATCATCCCACAAATTTTCATACCTGCTCTGTATAGGTCCCAAACAACTAAGCGACTGTGGCCGTCCTCTTGCAAACAAATAGATGAACATCTGCACTTAGCACCCTAGAGCCAAAAGCGCTCAAGTCAAGCAATTTCGGATCAAAATTTTGAAAAATTCGGATATTGTAAAATAAGTTTACGGTCATATTGAAGGTACTGGTCCATTCTTCCGATACGTAGCAAAATCTTTCTTTTAAAGTTTTTCCATCGGTCGCATCTAACAGTTAAGACTGCCATAGAAAACCAATGGGGAACGCTTTTACGTTAAGAAAAACGTTAACAGAAAATAAAAAATTCAAGACTGCCGTCGGGAGATCTGCAGATATGTTGATTGTTACAGTGAAATGTTACATTATATAAAAAATATATTACATTATATGAAAAAATTGCGTTCATAACCTGGTTCCCGGTTCAAAAACGCTTTTGTCCATAATTGCTGGGTATGCATGACCACCTGCTCTTTCATACGGACTCCACGAGCTCTTCATGCCAATTATGCCCGCTTACCAACCTGCCTTTGTTTTTTCTTTAGGGCCAATTACGAAGGGCTAATGTGGTCTATCCCGTATGTGCGCGCATCTTCGCCCTGCTCTTTAACTCAACCCTCCGTCTTGTCTTCCACCCGACCCCCATCTTCTCTTTGTTAACCCTTCTCCGCCGGGCGACATCTGAGCTGCGTGGGAAGACTCCGCGCCGCTCCCCTTGTCTGTATACACGTGTCCGATGATGACAACGCGATGGGCTCCTCCTCGAGAAGGCGCTGTCCTTGAGAGAGAGAGAGAGATAGAAAAAAAAAAAGTTGGCTGACGCCGCCGTGGCCACCGCGTTGCGCAGCCGCTCGGTTTAAAAATGACGGGGCCGCTAATACAACCGCCATAGACATCATGCAGCGTGTACGTGTTACGTCGTCCCGAAGCGCGTTTGCCTTCTATAATTGTGCATTGCGAAATGCTTCCGAGCCCATGTTTTTCGCGCGCTCGTTTGCAGAGTGGTCTTTTATGGCGCGGTCCGAAGTCGCGCGGCGGCCGCGTCGTTTTTCCTGGTTAACCCGGGCGTGTGTTCCCACGCGTTCGGTTGGGTGTTGTTCGTCTTCCGTTTCACGATCACTCAGAGGGAAATGGATGATACTTGTACTCTGTGCTGTCATTTAGCCTTAACGTTTTTTTGCGTTTTGTTTGTTTTCGGCTCTGGGTCGTAAGAGTTGGGCTCTGTGCTAGTTGCTCTTATCAGTCATTAAGGCAGTTCTTAAAATAATGTCCAGAGCCACACTCATATACTTCCTCGTGGTTAGAAAACGCGGTTTACAACAGTTTCCAAGACTTTGTTGCGCTCCTTTTACAGAGTATTATCAGTGCGATATTATGAGAGGAGTGGTTAAATGCAAGTCTGAAAACATGCATCCATATGTTCCTGCTTATGCTGTATCAGCTAAAACATTTATTAGATCTTCTTACCTTCCTGTGGTACAATATTATGAGAGAAGCGATTGCATAGGCGTTCGCAAACAAGCGTGGATATTCTCCTGGTTATACATCTACAACATTTTACAAAACTTCGTTACGTTGACCGCGGCGGCTGGGTTTTTATGGAGGCGAAACGCTAAGGCGCCCCGTGTGCTGTGCCATGTCAGTGCACGTTAAAGATCCCCAGGTGGTCGAAATCATTCCGGAGCCCTCCACTACGGCACCTCTTTGTTCCTTTCTTCTTTCACTCCCTCCTTTATTCCTTCCCTTACGGCGCGGTTCAGGTGTCCAACGATATATGAGAGAGATACTGCGCCATTTCCTTTCCACCAAAAACCAATTATTATTATTATTACCCTTGCGCTCTCCCACCGCTCGCAGCAGATGGCGCTGAGCGCGCCGTGGTGAAGAGTGAGCGCGTTCGCGTCACCGAGAACGGCTCGCTGCAGCTGGACCCGGTGCTGCCCTCGGACCGAGGCTGGTACGTGTGCCAGGCGCACAACGGGGTTCCGCCTGACGTCCACCGGCCGGTGGCGCTCAAGGTGAGAGGTGAGTGCGGGGGAGGGGATTACGTGCGTGCATTGTTTGTACCGAACATTGTTGCAGGATGAGAAAATAATTAGACACAGATCCTAGTCGAAATCAAGAGGAAGAAATGGGCTTGGGCAGGGCATACAATGCGGAGGCAAGATAGCCGCTGGTCCTTAAGGGTAACGGAGTGGGTTCCAAGGGAAGGCAAGCGTAGCAGAGGGCGGCATAAAGTTAGGTGGGCGGATGAGATTAAGAAGTTTGCAGGAATATAGGGTGGATTCAGCTGGAAAAGGACAGGATTAATTGGAGAGACATGGGAGAGGCCTTTGTCCTGCAGCGGGCGTAATCAGGCTGATGATGATGATGCCGCAACACCTAAATGCATCACTGAAAGGCGAACTCACAGGTGGATGAGTAAGGGAAAAAAGAAATTCGCCGCTGAGAACTGGACATGAGCGAAGTTAGAAAGAACTCTGGTATGTGATAGAGAGAGATAGAAGGAAATGTGGTGGGTTAACCTGGGTGGTCACCATACACGTGAGGAGGGGTATGAAGTGAGTTCAGTTCGTTGTGCTGATGGGGCGTTGTCTATGTTGTGCGTAGTGGCTGGTTTCTCGGACGTCTACAGTCCATGTATAGACCGGCGCTCAGAACTGGGGCTCTTCAATATTTGAGCAGTGCATGGTGGTGTTCCTAGCTGACAAATGTTGAGGCTAGGATTTGGTGGCTATGAAGTGTGACAGCGCATGTGAATCTTTACACGATGCTGCATAGACAGCCCATGCTGTGGTGCTCTCTCCTTTCTCGAGATCATGCTAAAAATTGGTTACAATTGTTGTGTTACGGAATTTATTTTTGTATATGAAGTCAGTGATGCATTTGCTTCTTTATCGTGTACACGTAACGCGCTTTATATATAGGGTTGCTACAAGATGAGTGAATTGCCAGTTCAAATGAACGATTTTTTTTTGTATATGCCTTCAGATGCCTAGGATTAGGGCCATGTATGATGTTCAGAGGGAAGTTAAATTTTAATCTGTCAAGTAGGCTGTTCAGATCTATATCCGTAAAGGCATAATCGCACATAAGTATACTCATACCTCAAATAAAATCTCTTAATCTTTCCCATTTTGTTTTTTTCCTTCTCAATTCCAGCGCCGCCCACGATCAATGTGAATGCGAAGACAATCACAGTTCGGCGAGGGGAGACTGCCACGCTAGTCTGCAACGTCACGGGCGACCAGCCAGTCACGGTCACTTGGACGAGGAATGAAAAGAGCGATCCCCTCATCGAAACAGTCGGGTGCGAAGCAACGAACACATCTCTCTAGCAGGCTTTTCAAGATGGTTCTTGATGTATCAGCGGACAGAATGTTGAGGACAGCAACAATTCAGGATTGGGCAGTGACACCTATGTCCCGACGCTGGCATGTTACTCTGAGCATGAGTAATATGAGAGTTTGACATTTGTGTTGAGGCTGAATAAATTAATAATTCTTGCCACATTCTGTTACTAATATCCACGAGGTAAACTATCGTCCCCTCATGTAATTCCTCATAGCTGGAACCTTACAGGTGTACGTATTTTTCAATTAATGAAAATAAATAAAATCGAGGCTTGCTTCATTTTTCGAATATTTGCAAAAAATGTGAAACAGAGTGTGCACAGCACTCTAGCACTAAAGCTTCAAGTCTTGGAATAAAAGTTCTTAGCATGCGGGTACCGTTTTATAACGCGAGATTTAGCGACAGCTGCTTCGGGATGTCGAAAATAATATTGTTTATTCACTGTTATTTGTCTCGTTTTCTGAGTTCATGTGACGTCGGTATGCCGTCACTGGTGACGCCACTGTGCTCAAACCACTCCGCGTGGCGCGCTGTTACGCCGACGCCGCGTGACTGGGAACCGTGCGCTTAACAGCTCTCGCTGTCAAACTCATTTGCCTGCAAACTGACGAAGACTGGGCAAGTAAAAATTCGTTGAAGGCACTTAGACATCTCTTAACTGCGGGAAGGCCAAAGCCATTTACTCGTTTTTGAGCAATTTTTAACAAAATTATATATCACGTGACCTTAAAACATCGCAAGGTCACGTGACCTAGGTGGCGATGTAACGGACGGACGGACGGTCACCGCGAGTATGAGTCATTAAAGGCTATCGCCTTAAAAAGTATACGTGAGATTAATAAGGCGTTGAAACCGATTGCACAGTACTATTGGCTCCCAGCAGGATATAGTGTCTTATGAGATGGTGTAAACGGAATCTTACAGAACAATGGTGCCATCTCATGCACCCGCAGGCGAGAGATCTACCGTGTTCCCTCGGACGAGTGGTTGGCCTCCACCCTGGTGCTCAAGGAGGTGGACAGCCTGGCCGCCGCCTCGTACACCTGCACGGCCGTCAACCAACACGGCGCCGACAGGGCAGTGTTTGCCGTTAACGTGCTCTGTACGTCTGCCGCGCACGCCGGCATTGTATCATGCTTCTAATTTATCCCTGTAATGTCCAGGCATTGAAAACGACGGGTGAAAGCTATGAACATCCATGGTTTAATCAATAATGTACCTGTGTTCTCAGAAAAGTTAAGGAAAATATTACAGCATTATTAAATCGGGGTATTTATTAAACCCGCCGCGGTGGATCAGTGGTTAGGGCGCTCAGCTACTGATCCGGAGTTCCCGGGTTCGAACTCGACCGCGGCGGCTGCGTTTTTATGGAGGAAAAACGCTAAGGCGCCCGTGTGCTGTGCGATGTCGGTGCACGTTAAAGATCCCCAGGTGGTCGAAATTATTCCGGAGCCCTCCACTACGGCACATCTTTCTTCCTTTCTTCTTTCACTCCCTCCTTTATCTCTTCCCTTACGGCGCGGTTCAGGTGTCCAAAGATATATGAGACAAATACTGCGCCATTTCCTTTTCCCCAAAACCAATTATTATTATTAATATTATTATTATTAATATTATTATTATTATTACTATTATTATTTATTAAATCTAGCCAACCAGTATTCTGCGGTTTAGGCGCCACGAATTTGAGTGGAGCGGAGAGAAAATTCTTAAAATCAATATTCTCAGGCATAAATGCGTTTTTTCCCCCGGATAAACGTCAACATAGCCAGAAGGAGACAGTCAGTCAGTTTTTACTCAGAACAATAAATGGATGGCGTTCTTCTCAGTGTCTCTTGATGGAAGACGGGGCTTTCAACCTTGAGTGAAAGGAAGAACGAACAGACAGCGTAGGCACGAAACGAAAGAATATGGGAGAGACAAGTGAAAACACAAGCGCTTCGCTACTTTTCTCCCGTATTCTTACGGTTCACCAATGCGCTGCTCGCTCTCTTCTTCTTGTTGTGCACCAACCAGCCGAAATTTGCACGTTGCTAAGTGAAATGTCTTCGACATGTGTTTGAACATCATCAAGCACCTGCGTTTATTAAAAACTAACCTGTCGGATTCTATGCTAAGACAAACGGGAAGTTCAAAGGAAGTGAGAGGACTCTCAAACAGATCTCATGGGGTGTAAGTTCTCATTTTATTTCCCCCCCTCAAACTGCAGTTCCACCTCCGGCTCCGCACAACTTCAAGACCACCGAAATAGGCACCCGGTTCGCGCACGTAGAGTGGTCTCATTCGAGCACCAACGTGACGCGATACATCGTCCGCCACTGGAAGCTCACAGGTGACTTGACAACCTCAGTGTCTCCATGGAAATAAATATCTTAAAAACACAGTGAGTGTAACATAAAGTTGACCTATGTTGAGTCATAACGGCGTTCTAAAGACAAATGGTCAACATTCGCGGGTTAACTTTTGCTGAAATCGAGCTATTATAAGCTTGAAAAGACGCAATAATCAAAGACTAGTGTCGTCGCTACGTGCCGTTTTCATAAACTGCATTGCCTGCGATTGCATTTTAACGCGACAGCGTTAAAGGCCCCGTTACCCAGAGAATCCGGCGTCGGCGTTTGCGGCGTTGTGAGCGAAAGATAGGGTGGCGCAGGGTGGCCCAGGTGGCCGCCCGCCGGAAAAGCAACTTAGGTGGGCCACCTAGGTCACGTGACCTTGTGGCGTCATCAAAACCTGCCCACCGCAGACTGTAAGCAAAGTGACCACTGTGGCAGGTGGCAGTTAAATTAATGATTGAATGTGAGGTTGTTCGGGAAGGAACAACTTGGGTCGCACAAGACCCACCGGTGGCAGCACCCGCCATTGCAGGGCAGTGGCGCATCTCTTATCCGCTGCATCATTGCGGAAGACGTGGTTGATGACCACCAATTTCGCCTATGTGGGCACTAACTCATTAACGCTAACGCGTCGTACACTTAAGGCGGAGCTTAAGTGCCTCCTTTAATTTCTTTCGTGCTAATGTTTGAGACTAGGTCACACGGCCCCTCGATGCCCTATATGCCCTCGGCGCTGTATAAGCCATATACGTCATCATAAACGTCAAGTGCTTGAATCGAATGGCGCGGAAATCAATTTTATTTAGTCATGTACGCAAAGCGGAGCCCGTGGTGATGACGAGACAGGAAAGGTACATTTCAAAACAAAACAAAAAAGAAGCAAATAATTGAGACTTCAACTTCGATTTTCTCAGCGTTAAATACGCCTTTTTTATTTTCTTGAAATTAAACAGCGCTGCATACTTAAACGAATGCGCAGAAAGACATGACAGGACATGTACAGGACGCGGACATGACTGTGTATTCGTTTAAATATGTAACGCCGTTTAATTTCAAAAGAAGAAAATGGATCACCAACTAGCCTCGCAACGTGTTTTGTTAAATACGCCTATCTGTTTCGAACAAAAATCTAACAGGGCCACAGAAAGCCGAGCTGCCGAACTTAACGAAATCGGAAACTATAATGTACTTGTCCTCTCCCCGTTCCTCTAACCCGTGTCGAATTGGGGCACCGTGCAGGCGTGGACAAGGTTCTGTACGAGCAGACCGTTCCCGGAGCGTTCCACTCGGCCCTGCTGATGAACCTTCGGCCCGGTTCGCAGTACAAGGCGTTCGTGGTGGCCGAGAACGCCGTGGGACAGAGCCCGCAGTCGAACGCCGCCATCTTTCACACGGCCGAGGAAGGTATGCGCGCCCGGCAAGTCTTGCACCGCCGTCCTTCTGACCTGTGCCTCGCAAAACTCTCCGACTGCACGCGACACGCTACGTACCATCTCTTGCCCCAAATTCTCTGTGTCTGCCGTCATCTTGCTATCTTACGCCGGTCAGGACTGATAGGTTCTGCCGCTTGCAGAGCTGTACTCTCTACATGAAAGTAATAAACTATATGAAGAAAACTGGGGCTAGTTGACATTTGATTAAGGGCAATTTATAAACTGCTAACAGACGAACGTAGGCGGAGAGTATTAGGCTGTTTAACATATCCTTGAGGTTCACTACATCATCTCGGTATAAAAACACATCAAAGATAAGGACAGACTCTGCAGCATGATTTTCATTAAGGCCTGGTTTCATCTTACACCGATTTTCATCCTGCAGCATTCCTTCTCCTTCCTACCGCTTGCACTTTCTTAACGGTCGTTTTATACTTTTCAGTCTTGTGCAGTCCTTGCTTAACTGTCGAATTTCTTTCAGCCCCTGAGGCATCTCCTACCGACGTTGACTGCGAGCCCGTGAACGCTTCGAGCATTGAGCTTTCGTGGAAGGTAAGCTGCTGCTGCCACCGCTTTAGCCATTTATATACGGTTGTGTTCGCTAGAAGGTCCAGTTTCGAGTTATGTTCTATGTACCGCAACCATTGAAGGATATGCGCGATAATGGTCATGCACATTCTCCGCCGCTGTATGTTACTGTGAGTAGCAGTTCAAGATAAGAGTGGACAATGAGAAAGAGGTGACATGGGTTGCTTGAAACTTCTCGTCTTTTTTTTTTCGTAACATGACGCCGTGCATCGGAGGTGCCTAGTTCTCATGTTTCGTTGCTTGCCGACAACTCATCACTATCGACTTTCGTCGTGGATGCTACATCATCAGCCTGACTACGCCCACTGCAGGACAAATGCCTCTCCCATGTCTCTCCAATTAACCATGTTCTTTGGCATCTGCGGCAACCGTATCCCCGCAAACTAATTAATATCATCCGCCCGCTCACTGCTACACTCACTGGTATTAATATCAATCTATTGACTCGTAAAGTAGAGCAACAATAAACTTTTCCAAGCATATTAGTCCTGTACACTTTTACTGCTGAATATAAACAATTGTGAGCATAGCGTCCGAAAGGGGTACTCATCCTACATGCTTGGAACACAAACAGTCGGGGAAAAATCTCTCTGCACCACGAGCGCCGTGATCGAAGCAGATATCTATAATTGTTTCTATGAAAAGCTGTATACTAACGCCCTTCAACCTGTCAAATATATGGGAGCAGCCTTCGTCAAGCTGCTAATCAGAAGTTGTTGTTGTTGTTGTTGTTGTTGTTGTTGTTGTTGTTAGCGTATCAAAAGATGGCACATACCCACACTGGGGGATCGGCCAAGAATCGGGTGGCTATTCACCTGAACGCAGTTAATAAAAAGGAAAATCACGTGGGAGCGCAACAGCGGTGGATTCTTCCTCATGAACAGAAAAGGGATGAGAGTTTTGATTTCAAAATTATAAGAATAATAATAAAGAGAGGGATTAAATAATAATGAATAAGTCAAAATGTAAGAATTGATAGAAAAGAAAATTTTGGAACACTTAGCAAGAGAGTCGGTGAGATTCTGTCAGGAAATTTAGTACAGCGGTACAAACAGATCTGTGGCTGAACCCAAATGTGGTGGCGCCAAATGATAGCAAGAGCGGGCTGCTCAAACTAAGGCCAAGATGCTGCAAGGGCTCCTCCAGCAACCTTTTTCTCAGTGAGTTGAATCGGCGACAATACAGCTTGCCCTAGCATTTTTTGTAGCCTTGTAAATAATGAGAAATAAAATTCAATTGAATAAAATTGAAAATTGAATTGAATTATTAGCCGCCGGCTGGAGATCACACTTGTAGAGGTGAAATTTGGACATCAGTTCTGTAATGTGAGCTAGAGAAATAAGGCGATGGTTGCCTCACATCGCGCTTATAAGTCAAAATCGCCAGTCGCCTGCCCTATAGGGACTTTTGTTCCCTATAGTGCATATATGAACCCGCAACTCGCAGTCGCCGACGGAGGACCAGTGGAACGGCGTGGCCAAGGGCTTCTACGTAGGCCTCAAGCAGGCCAGCCATGCCACGCCGTACGTGTACGAGATGGTGCCCTTCGATGGCGAAGACGTGCTGCGGCGGGTCTTCCCTCGCCTGGCGGCGGCCACCGTCTACAGCGTCGTGGTGAGGGCGTTCAACGCAGCCGGCTCCGGACCGGCCACCAGGGAACTGCGCTGCACCACTCTGACCGGAGGCGAGTGACGACCTCCGGGATGCTCCGCTCTCTACTTCTGTCTCATGGTCAATCATTCTGACAATTACCGTTCCTAACTGCCGGAGTGCTCGAAGGTGGATTGCTGGCGGAAATGCTACAGAAGGAATGATGGGTCTCACTGACGGCACGTCTTTATATTGCTTGATTTTAACTAGAGTTTTATTTTACAGTTTTCCATCTCTTTTGCTCCCCATCAGCACCCGCCTCGCTGCAAGATGATGGCAGAAGAAAGGAAGCTGGGAGCGTACGCTTATTTTTTTTTTTTTTTTGAGCGGAGCTACATCCACAGAGCACTGTGAATGAGCTTCGTTGCTTTTTTCGTATATGTGAAGGTGTTTACTCGGCGTCATTCCACATTGCTCGTCGGAGCCGCACCCTTGAGAGCGAAATAGGGGCTCTGCAACACCACTTGACTATAGCGAATAAACTCGCTGGATCAATATCTTGCGTTGTCGGGAACATCTGAGCGAAATAATACACTTCTGTTGGTGAGCCCTTTCCGGTGCGGTGAGCCCTTTCAAACTAGCGCCCTCCTTGCATCGCACGTCTGCGTATGTCGGGTGAGAAAAGCTATTGGTTAGAGTCTTCCAAGGTACCGGCGCGCCAGCGTGTCAGCAATCACTCCTCCCCCTTCGGGGAATTCCAGCTCGCATCGGTAGCATGGTAGTGGGGCCGAGTGGGCGAGGCCGGCGAAAGAGCGCAGACCTTTTAAAGAGCAAAAGTGATGAGATGATGAGGAAAGGCGCGAAGCATCTGAAATTCAAATTGTGACAGAAGGTAAAGCAGCTTCAGAGAAAGCACATTGCCAGTATCTGGGACGGCCCGGTTCCGACGCCGTGCGCCACTTCTGGAGGACGTAAAGGCACGTAGAGCGCGTCGCATCTGCTCAGGAAGTTGGACCTTTAGTGATGATGACAGTGTGCACCTCATGACTTTAATTAGTCACGTAATGGGCACCGGCGGGATGATAACAAGAAGCACAAGAGGAGGCGGCATGGATATTTCGTCCATCGTTATAGACGTAAAATACAGGGTGTTTCAAGTTTATTTTATTTACATCATAGATGTGGGTAGGTCCGGGTAAAAAGTGATCGCAGATCACTTGAGGGACCCCCGGACCCCCCTTTACAAGGCATACAACAGGAAATATGAGTACTATGTAAAAGATTGCAAACATCGGAAGATCGGCCAACACTACAGACAAATCTTTTTACACAGACACAGAATCATATATATATATATATATATATATATATATATATATATATATATATATATATATATATATATATATATATATATATATATATATATATATATATATATATATATATATACTGCTTTTTGAAATATCGACATTCGTTCTATTCAGCACAGAGAATTTCAGAAAATGCTATACCCACTGCAAATCATCACTTTTAAGGTTGGTTTATGAGAGGCCAAGGGAATACTTCACTATAACATATCTGTGCACGTCAAATGAATGAAAACGTACCACTTCCGAGCTTCTCAGCGCATTTGTTTTACTTATACTGTGTTATATAAAATAAAACAGACTTTTTAAATTACCGTGTTATTAGTAAAACTGAACACCTTATATACTAAACCGTGATCACTGGCCTATCAAAACTTTCTACGTCTGGTCAGACTACTATGAACCAGGTTAGCGCAAAGACGCACTGATTACGAAGACTTGGCGGGTCATGCTCTCTCAAATGGTATGTTTTGACATGATGTGGGTTGTATGGTTTGGCGGTGTGATTGTATGATGAGTCGAGAGTTGTTTGGGGACTGGCCGGCATAACCAGCAAATGCTCGGCAACATCCTCTACGCAGATCCACCTCCGGCGCCAACTCTTTATCTAGTCAAGACAGAGGAGTCCATGGTCACTCTCAGCTGGAAGATGCCCAAGGTCCACAACGTCACGATTCTCCGTAAGGAACCGCCCTGGAAATATTTGCGAGCCCGTACATTCCGTTCATGGTCGCGGTTTCGGAAAGAAACTTTACCTCAGGGAGTGCTATGTAAATATTATGGCGAAAATAAACTGTTCTGATCAGCTGCTGCTAAACTAATGCAGATAGTACAAATATTTTTGCATTTAAAATAACTTAAAATCTGGCGAGTTTGAAAAGTGAGCGTTTGTTGACCTTCAGAATTTGTGTAAGGATTTAAGAGAACAGCAAGAAATAAATATTTTGGAATGTAAGTGTTTAAATCTCTGTAGCTTCGTAGCAAAAAACAGACATTAAAACTGAATGAGCAAAACTTGTGAAAGCATTTAAACTGTGCAGAATCGACTTCCTAAATTTGATTCTACATAGCTGCAATATACAGCGGATAATATTTTTTAAGCGGGATTAATCCACGTGATGGTATTGACAGGAAAGTAATTTAGGATGCTAGTTATCTTCACCTGCAACGCTTTGACAGGTGCAAACTCTAGCCGACATTTCGAGCCCGCCCGCGGCGGCCACGTTTCGATGGAGGCGAAACGCAAAATGCGCTCGTGTGCTGTGCGATGTCATTGTGTCATGTTAAAGATCCCCAGGTGGTCAAAATTATTCCGGAGCCATCCACTACGCCACCTCTTTTTTCCTTCATTCTTTCACCCCCTCCTGTATCCACTTCTTATGGCGCGATTCCGGTCTTCACCGAGGTATGCGAGGCAGTTACTGCGCCATTTCCTTTCCTCAAAAACCAATTTTCATTTTTTCTTCTTTTCCTGAAATGCAATGAATCTCATGAAAATCGTTGTGGCGGTTCCCCACTGAGATTATTTGTGTTCTCTATCTACTCGCTGTGGTGGCTCAGTGGTTAGGGCGCTCGGCTACTGATCCGGAGTTCCCGGGTTCGAACCCGACCGCGGCTGCTGCGTTTTTATGGAGGAAAAACGCTAAGGCGCCCGTGTGCTGTGCATTGTCAGTGCACGTTAAAGATCCCCAGGTGATCGAAATTATTCCGGAGCCCTCCACTACGGCACCTCCTTCTTCCTTTCTTTTTTCGCCTTTTCCTTTTGTCCCTTCCTTTACGGCGCGGTTCAGCTGTCCAACGATATATGAGGCAGGTACTGCGCCATTTCCTTTCCCCCAAAACCAATTATTATTATTATGTTCCCCATATATTTTGAAAAAAGAAAGAATTCCACATGGGCTTGAGCTAAAGCTATCCTTACCGCGTGCTACGCAGAGTACGTGCTGGAGACGCGGCGGGACTACACGGACGAGGTGTCGCTGCAGCACTTCCCTTCGACGACAGATGTCGCCACCGTCTCCAACCTGGAGAGCAGCGTCAAGTACAGCTTCCGGCTGGCCGCGTACAACCGCTACGGACGCGGTGCCTACTCCAACCCCATCACCGAGTCCACGAGGCTGAAGTGTAAGATTCCCGCATATGTCCGCACTGCGTGCATATGCCAACAGATGGCGCCAACTTCATCGCCACGTGCCCTCCGCGGTGGCTCAGTGGTTATGGCACTCGGCTGCTGACCCGAAAGATGCGGGTTCGATCCCAGCCGCGGCGGTCGAATTTCGATGGAGGCGAAATTCTAGAGGCCCGTGTACTGTGCGATGTCAGTGCACGTTAAACAACCCCAGGTGGTCGAAATTTCCGGAGCCCTTCACTACGGCGTCCCTCCAGCCTAAGTTAAACACCTAAAAACCATAAACTTAGCCTTCTGATATGGTTTACTTCTTGCTCATGGAGCGGCATAAAGTAGAAAAACTCATTAGAATCCACCTAAGCACAGCCATATAGCAACGATTAGAAGCTATAGAGCTTCTACTGAAACTCTGCAGTCGAAAAAAAAAATTTGTCCTGGAACGGAACGAGCATAAAGCTGGGTAGATTTCTTCTTGTAGCCATATGGTAGCGCTCACGTAGATGCTAATGAGATTTTACTCCCTAGTAGAAATTGCTTCCACCTTGTGGGATGGGATTCCCTAAATGTACTGAACAAATAGAATAGCAATAGTGTAATTTTACTCGTCCTTCAAATATCGTTGACCCCGCCGCGGTGGCTCAGTGGTTAGGGCGCTCGACTACTGATCCGGAGTTCCCGGGTTCGAACCCGACCGCGGCGGCTGCGTTTTTATGGAGGAAAAACGCTAAGGCGCCCGTGTGCTGTGCGATGTCAGTGCACGTTAAAGATCCCCAGGTGGTCGAAATTATTCCGGAGCCCTCCACTACGGTACCTCTTTCTTCCTTTCTTCTTTTGGTTCAGGTGTCCAACGATATATGAGACAGATACTGCGCCATTTCCTTTCCCCCAAAAAACCAATTATTATTATTATTAAAAAATAGAAATAAAAAGAAAAACTCTGTCCAACGGTAGGTTCCGTTCCTTGTCATCCAGCAAAAAAAAAAAAAAAACTCACATAACGGTTGCCACTGCAGAACGCGAGATTCAGCGACAGCTTTTGTCGCATTTTCATTTCACTACACAGGGTGTTTCACCTAAGACTTTACACAGTTCTTAAATATAAGCTTTTTGAGTTAGAAGAGCGCTTTTTTCGGCATAGCATTGTCAATGGTGTGGTGCTTCAGAATACACCGAACACGTGCTAACTAGCAGGCTGGTTATCTAAAAATAAATTTGAACTGTTTAACTTTATTGTTAGGCTCCATAATTACTGAGAGGCGTCTAGCCCACTCTAAGTGATATCCATATCAGTTTTAGAATTTCTAAAATGTGGTTACTTTCGGCGCTGTGGCCGAAGAAATTTTGGCTATTTTCTCGAGTTGCATCCGCTGGAGAGATTGCTTTACCTGCAAGCTTCTCCAAAGAAAACGCAATTTGCGGCAGTGTAGCCAAAACTTGTTGGGCCACAGAGCTCAGGGCAACCGCTTTTATCAAATTGTAAAAACCGATCTGGATATTACTTACTGTAGGCTATACGCCTCTCAATAATTGAGGAGCCTAACAGTAATAGTTAAAAAGTTAACTATTGAGCATCAGTTAACTAGCCTGCAGTTAGCATGTCTTAGATGTATCCTGATGTATTACACCGCTGACAATGCTATGCCGAAAAAAAAAGCGCTCTTCTAACTCAAGAAGCCTATATTTAAAAATAGTGTGAAGTCCTAGGTGAAACACCCTGTATAAATTTGTGCTCTCGCTGTAAAAGAAATCATATTGTATCCAAATAGAATGTTTATTTTCTTTTTCTCCCTCTTTGTCCAGTTACGAATCGTCTGCTGTCGGGCAATCTGCAACAGCCGGAGAGCCCGTTCTACATGCGCAGTTACTTCTTCATCGTCATCATCGCGTGCGTCACTCTGGTCACCCTCTCCGCCGTCATCTCCTGGGCATGCGTCAAGAGGGCCCTCATCGCGCAAGGTGGGCATACCCCTCCTATTGGCAAGCACTCCAGACGTGACCTCAGCGTTGGGGCGGTTCGCTATACTAAGAGAGTTCACTGTAGCGAAGAGTGCGGTTAGGACAATCTGATCGGTATGTAGTTGTTTTTTTTTTATCACGGGAAATATTTCCCCTAAACATCCACCTGGGCTAAGTTACAAGGTTGCGTGGGAAAGCTACATGTGCTCATTTAATATTCCCACAAATGAAGAAGAAATCGAGATTGGGAAAGAAAAACAATGTAAAATAATGTCGTGCTCCTAATTTACTGTGGCAAGATAAGCTTTCTTAACAACTTCAGAACCACGGTAACTGCTGAATCATCTTGAAAGCCCAGCAGTTTTTATGTTGACAGACTGCATCTACTTTCAGAACGGCGACAAATGAAGAGACCAGCAGTTTTTGACATTTCGTTCTTAAAAGATGACTGGCTACTTCCTCAAAATGTCCAGGATTAACAGAATAATTCACTACGGTAGAAACGTGGGCGAGTGGGTAACGGTGATCCGTGGCTGTAAGTGTAGCGCAAAACGGGACAATGGGCGTTGTGTGCGTCTTTTGTTGCCCCTTGTCCCGTTTTTCGCTACACTCACGTACTCAAGAAAAATAGCGCAAAAGACGAGGACAAGTGAAGAAAACAACAGGACCATATTTTCCTTTAAGTATTTATCTCCAACTCGCCGGTACCACGGATTGCCACTATGCTGAGGCCACAACCCACGCGCAACTCTGTATTCCTAATCTGGGGCTCTTTCCACGAGAGTACCAAACAATGTAGCAACGCATGCACTATACTTTGCGCAGGTTAACTGCGCACGGACGTCCTTTCTCCACATTTGTCTTATTCCCCTCCCGCTTCCCCCTTACACTTTTACACGTCAGTTTTATTTTAAAGGTTTTCAGCACAATGATTCTGCAGAGTTTCAAAAAATAGCCACCTTTTCTTACGCCCCTTATCCCCAGAACCTGTTTTAACAACCAAATAACCAGTGCTGTTTTCTGCAAAGCTTGCTGCACTCCACTGCAGGAAAGTTTCTAACAAAGCCAACTTTTCATCTACGCCGCAAAGGAGTGAAACTCTTCAGGACCAGAGCACACTTAACCTAACCTAACCAAACCTAACTGAACCGAACCGAACCTAACCTAACCTAGCCTAACCTAACCTAACCGAACCTGACCTAACCTAACCTAACCTAACCTAACCGAACCGAAGCGAAGCGAACCTAACCTAACCGAACCGAACCGAACCTAACCTAACCTAACCTAACCTAGCCTAACCAAAACCTAACCTAACCTAACCTAACCTAACCTAACCGAACCGAACCGAACCGAACCGAACCTAACCTAACCTAACCTAACCTAACCTAACCTAACCTAACCTAACCTAACCTAACCTAACCTAACCTAACCTAACGTAACGTAACGTAACGTAACGTAACGTAACGTAACCGAGCCAGCCGAGCCTAACCTAACCTAACCGGACCTGACCTGACCGAACATAACCTAGCCTAGCCTAGCCGAGCCTAGCTGAGCCGAGCCTAACTTAACGTAACGTAACGCAACGTAACGTAACGTAACTTAACGTAACCTAACCTAACGTAACCTTTAAAGCGGACAACTGAGCTGGTTGGTGATCTTTAGATTCAACGCACATGGTAACTAGCGCTAAAGACAAGGACAGAAGAAAGACGGACACCACGTACGCTAGACATCAACCGGTTTTATTCCACACAGACACATTCAAGATATAGGCAAACATGTACAGCGGATCGCAAACTAAAGCGCATGTGCAACGGCACCATCTCGTTCATGAAATACAATTCTTTGGATGACAAAGATAACATTGGGCTTCTTACGCACGACTATCGTTCCAAGTGAATGAGGAATGCTTCCAGTATATCGCGTTCCTTCTGGTCTGAACTTGCAAAAATGACCATTGTCTGATTATAAATCGGAGCACATTTATCTTTGCAACGTTTGCAATGTGCCCCCAAGTTGCAATGTGCCCCCAAGTGTCCCGGACCTGATAATGCCTCGACAGTGCTCCATTAGCCGAACACTGATACAACGGCCAGTTTGGCCGATGTAGCAATTCCCGCATGACAAGGGAATCCTGTAAACCACGTTGGTCCTGCAAGCCACATGCGGAATATGATGTTTTATCGGGTAATGGGGCTTTTTCTTTTTTGAGGCAGCATCAACAGCTTTACATATTTTGAGGTAGCATAAACAGCTTTAAATTTTGATGGTGGGATGTACGTTCAGCGTGACGGTGTGTGCATCGGTACTTGTGTCGCCCCCGCGCTAAGTGAACTGTTTTTAGCCAGTTTGGACAGGCGCATTGAAGCGTGCTTTGATAACGACAAGATTTTAAAGATCTTTAGATATGTCGACGACTTCTTGGTAGTTGCAAAAACTTCTCAAGATGATTGAAAAGATGTTCTAGTTGAACGAACCTTGGAAGTTTCTATGTCTTCTGCCTATGGTCTTAATTTCACTCATGAGCTTCCTAAAGATGGCAGCCTACAGTTCCTGGATGTCCGTCTCTTTCTGAATGACGCACGGGTTTGCTATGTGTACCAGCCAAGGTCTAAAAAAGAACTTTTGAATTTTAATTCTTCGCATTCTAAATTAGTAAAAAGAGGTATCGCCAAGGTATCGCCTTCGTGCTGCCATAGACAAATCCTGCTCACACAAGATGAATGAGAGTGTGCACACGCAGGCAGATCGCATGACGAAGGCAGGCTTCCCTAGGGAACTTGGGACGTCTGTCGCTGAAGGCCTGTTGAAAATGATAACTTGTGCGAAACAGGCAACGACGAATGAACTAGAAGCTCATGAGCGGGCTAGATTCGTGGCTCTGCATTATATCCACCAGCTGACACACCGCCTAAAGAAGGTGGCGCAGAAAGGCAAGGCCCGAGTTGTGCTTAGTGCACCCGATAAACTCAGAAAAATGTGTAAAGCTGACGATGCTGCCTCAAAAAAGAAAAAGCCCCATTGCCCGATAAAACACCAAACGCCGTATGTGACTTGCAGGACCAACATGGTTTACAGAATTTCCTTGTCATGCGGGAATTGCTACATCGGCCAAACTGGCCGTTGTATCAATTTTCGGCTAATGGAGCACAAGCTGGCTGTCGAGGCATTATCAGGTCCGGGACACTTGGCGGCACATTGCAAACGTTGCAAAGATAAATATGCTCCGATTTATAATCAGGCTATGGTCATTTTTGCAAGTTCAGACCAGAAGGAACGCGATATACTGGAAGCATTCCTCATTCACTTGGAACGATAGTCGTGCGTAAGCAGCCCAATGTTATCTTTGTCATCCAAAGAATTGTATTTCATGAACGAGATGGTGCCGTTGCACATGCGTTTTAGTTTGCGATCCGCTGTACATGTTTGCCTATATCTTGAATGTGTCTGTGTGGAAAGAACCAGTTTGTGTCTAGCGTTCGTGGTTTCCGTCTTTCTTTCTTCTGTCCTTGTCTTAAGCGGTAGTTACCATGTGCATTGAATCTAACCTAACCGAACCTAACCGCACCGAACCTAACCTAACCTAACCGAATTTAACCTAACCTAACTTAACCTAATCTAATTTAACCTAACCTAACTTAACCTAGCTTAACCTAACCGAACATAACCTAACCGAACATAACCTAACCGAACTTAACCTAACCTAACTTAACCTAACTTGACCTAACCTAACTTAACCTCTTAACCTAACTTGACCTAACTTAACCTAACTTAACCTAACCTAACATAATCCAACTTATACTAACCTAACCTAACTTAACCTAACTTAACTTCCCCTAACCTAACTTAACCTAACCTAACCTAACCTAACTTAACCTAAGCACAATGTCGTAGGTGGTGTAGTAGTGAATTGCGAAGCATTGACCAATACTCCGAATGAAAATTTTGTTGAGGATGAACCGAGGCCCGAGTGGCAATGTAGTCACCGTCACTTATATAATTATCAAACAAGTCAATTAGCGACAATGGATGGATCTTCTTTTCGTAGCGCTTGAGGGCAGGGCCTCCGTCGGTAGCGGAACATGCGGTGGTCGAAGGCGTCGTCTGCGGGGAACACGTTGTTGTTTGAGGGGATGGTGACGGGAGATGGTCTGGTCCTTGGAGTACTTCCCAGCCACAGAGTACACGTCACCACCGATAATTTTCTTTACCGTGTCGAACGCGGTGGACTTGCAGTTTGGCTCGCTCCACACCAGAATGCGGCGGCCCACCGTGTCTTGCGGGGGAAAGTTTGAAAACCTGTTAAAATTGCGAATCGTGCCCTGGTTACATTGAGCTTCTCCACCAGGGTGTAGAGATTGTTTACAAAGTTGTGAATCTCCTCGTGGTCGTCGTCAAACTGGAAAGCAAGCAGCTCCTTCATCGCCTCGAAGGACTCGGGTACGTCCATGTAGTAGGCCGCCACGTTCCCGTTGGGTGCGTCAAAGAGGGGGCAGGTGTTGCGGTGCATTTCTATGAAGTCGAGGGTGGTCCAGGTGCACATTTCGTCGTTTAGGGCCTGGATCGTGTGCTGCAGATGCTTGTTATCTAGCCGGATAAAGCGCATCTCGGGGTCGACCAGCCATTTGGGCGTGCGTACAATGTTACAAGGGTAGACGTGCGGGCTAGTCGGTGGTTCATACTTGGTTTAAACAGCGCAAAAGACGCAGACGCAGAAGGGACACACAAGGCACACACAGCGCCGACTCTCAACTATGTTTATTCATGAAATTTACTTGTATATATACAGATGGCCTGATGCGCGGCAGGTGGAAAACAAATACAGTGCGCAAAAGAGAGAGAAGAAGGAATGAATGCTAAATGCGTTTCGCGCGGTTATCCAAGTACGCCCGTTGTTTTCCTGACAGGGAAAGAGAAGTTGTGCTAACGCAAAGGTCACCCAGGGCTAAAATCCTTTGAGCTTCAATTATTTCCCTCGTGGTTGCTCACAATGTTGCTCAGTGGCGATACTGGGTTCCGCCGGAGCCACTCGTAGATGGGTTCTCCCGCTTCTCTTTTTTAACGTGTCCTTGAGCCCTCACCCGCTCGTGCGCGTATTCGCTCAGCGTTTTTATCTCCTGGTGCACCTCTGCGGCCATCGTGGCATGCAGTTGTACTCGGAAGCTGTGCGAGCAGTACTTCCGAAATTCCCGGGGGGACGACGTGTCCTACAATTTGAGCTCTACAGTCGTCACCCCTGTCTTGCCACCTTAAAATATTCCAGTGTTCGGGGTTCACAAGGCAGTTATTGGATGAGATGGAAGAAGACCCGGGGGCTTGTGTTTGTAGACCAATCTGACGAGCGGTTTGGTCTTCGAACGAGGCCAATGAATATCTGCACGATCCACTTGACCAGCTGCAGTCGTGAAGGACGTGCAGGTGCGGGATGCTTGTGTCGCTGACGCGGAGGGAGACTGCAGCAGCTACGTAACTGCGTGCAGGTTGCCTGCATTTGGATTTCCAAATGAAAAAATGCACTGAATCTAAATTAAAATTTGCAGGAAAGTAATCGCGTGCCTGCCGTCAAGTGTACTAGAATGTTATAACTGCGAAAATGTAGGAGAAAGTTTTGCTTGACTGAAATCAGAGATAAACTTTTCGTGCTGGTGTTGTCGCCCGTTGTGTATCACCTTTTATTTTTCGGGAATAAGTAATGGAAGAACAGAATTCTAAACTGTGTATTGATATTTCACTGGATCAACGAAGATAATTACACTTATTGACATCCCGTGACAGCGGCAAAATGACAAAAATTGAAGCTTGTAACATAAAAAAGCGTTAATTTTCACAAATCTAAAATTTTAAAATCTTCTGTGCTTAGAGAAGGTGCCGATGGGATGTTTACAATGTAGATACCAATGCGCTTATTCTTCCCATGCGCACCATTCGCTATTCTTAGCGGTCAGGGGGAAGGCTTTGGAGAATGTGGTGCTCCAGATCATGACGTCAAGCTACGTCCGCACAGCGCCTAAACGGGGTTACTTTACAAAAAGAGGAACATGAAACACAAATACATTCTGCATTAATTAAAGAAGATCTGTTGTTCTGACGCAGAACGCAGAAACAAGGCGGCTGCGGCGAGCCTGCGTTCCAGGCCATCCCTGTCCGGTGCGTACAGCCCTCGCTGGGTTCACGACCCGAGAGTCTTCGACGACAACTACGACACACCGTGGGACGCCGCCGATCCACAACGCGCTGTGAGTACGCGCACCATTCTGACATGAGACGACAAGCGGTAGCCTTATCTCCTTTACGTTACAAATACGGTCTATAGACCGTCTATAGACTTATTATAGAGCCTATGACCTTCATATTGTCACTGATAAACGGTCGAAGCACTCAAACCAGGTTTAATTAAACGTGCTGGGCGTGCAAGACAGCGGGGAGCTCGAGCGAGGAAGAAGATAAAAAACCTATAGCCCCTAGAGTGCGCAAGGCACGGCAAGTCCTATCTAAAAACAGTTCGGCCGCAGTATGGCGCCACTTGATTCATTGGTATTGTGGAAATATAGATATTTCTTTTTGCCTATTCATAGTATTTAGACCATCTATAGACAATAGTCTACTAAAAATGTATGGTCATATATCTATAGATTGTCTATAGACTGTCTCTAGGATTTGTATTGCCTATAGACTTTTCTCTAGGGTTTGCTTACAGCTTGTCTATAGACTTATAGACACATGTCTATGGACAGTCTATAGACTGCCTATAGAAATTTTTGTTAGGGTTATGAGCGATTAATTTCTGCAGAAGTTCTTAGCGGTGTGGACGAGATTTCTTGCATTATAACTCACTCGAGAGCGCAAGTTTTCGTGGAAGGGATCGATTCCTTCAAGAAGGCTTTTTCTTGAACTGAAAACTTCACTTACTAACTTTCGTAGCAAACTTTTCTTGCTTATTTTGTGAGCAAGTGGCTGCTGCCATATAAGAGACTAAGTTTTCTTCCGTTGTGGCTCTATCTTACGCAGCTCACGATAACACATCCACGGATTGAAGATGAAGACGGCGCAGCTCTGCTCACTAGCAATTGACTTTACTGAGACAAACTTCAAAACTTGACTAGCAACAAACTTGATTGCTTTGTTCAATCTTTCTTTAGTCCGTATGCGTGTTTCTAACCGGCGTTGGTGACTGGAGTATGTTCAGTCAATCAGCCCTGCAATTCGTCTAGAGCAAATTTATTTTGCCCTTTCTCACTCTTCTCTCCTGAAAACGAGGAAAAAAAACGCAGAAAAATGTCATCCAATGAACTCCACAATAATCTTTCGAGGATGACATAGGAGACAGCGCGAACGGTCTCGCCGGGAGGAAACAAACTACCCAAGAGGGTCGCCAAATTTAGACCAGTAGAACACCCGTGTAGGATCTGTGCTATGAAGTTCCCTATTGCAAACACGCACATAGAAACCACTGCAAGTACAAAGTAAGGCTGCAGTCATGCAGGCTTGCAGAATTGCTGCGGCTCTGACCCGCCTGACAGCCAAGGTTAGGTGTTAGCTGCGTGTCACTGAGCGAAAGAAACGTTTTTTTTTCAAGAATTACAGCACATCATGCAAACCACACAACTCTTCACATCTGCCCACTTCCGCCGTTTCGTGCTTCGGGACTGCTTCCCCGTAAATTTCTCAATTGTCATGATAAACTTAAAGAAGCTACCGGACTAATTTGAGTTAAGAAATTTGTGGTTTATTGTTGTGGTTCAAGTATGTCTTTTTTTTTGGAAAATGGAGAAATAATTTATTTGTTTATGTAGACTCGACAAGTGTTTTTACACAGCTGAACTGCAGTAGAGAGCAAAGTGCATTTGTCTTTCGTTTTCTTACTAAATTTGTTCATCTTCTTGCTAGCAGTGGAGTGTAAATGAAAACATTTGCTTTTACAGCGTGAATGTTATGAAAATTTTGACTTGGAAGTAAAACTCGCCATTCAGAGCAGAAAATAGGGAATGAGGCCTTGTCGAGAATTTTAGCACATGAAAAGTTCTCGTCATCGCGTTGGTCTCGCAACCTTTCAATCAGTCTTCGCCATCTACTATTCCTCTACGCGTCACGGCTGGGAACACAATACAGTGGATTTAATGTCCCGTGACAAATTAGCCACGAACTATGCGCTCGACAGGCATAGCCACAGTGGAGAGAAGAAAGCAAAGTGCGCTATTTTTGAAGCACAACCTGCATAACACTCTTGCTCACTCAAGCTTGGCTTACCTCACCTAACTTTAACTTTTCAATTTGCCCCGCAGGCTTCGCCTCACGCGTACACCAATGTCTATCACCCGAGCTCACGCTCCTGACGTCTATTGTGACGTCACAAGGACCCCGCGCCAAAGATGGATGAAGAGAGAGACCAAAGTGCCTTGCGATGCATCACTGTCGCACAGGAGACGCTGTCGCCGCCGCTGTACAGAGAGTTGTGAATATGATCTCAAGAGAAATAAAAACCCGCGCTCACCACCGCACGAGATCGGATTGGTGTCCAGTATTGCACTTGGTGTGCAAAATCGAAATTGAAAATTGGTTTTAGAGTAAAGGAAATGGCGCAGTATCTGTCTCACATCTCGGCGGACACCTGAACCGCGCTGTAAGGAAAGGGATAAAGGAGGGAGTGAAATTGGTTTTTTGGGAAAGGAAATGGCGCAGTATCTGTCTCATATATCTTTCGACACCTGAACCGCGCTGTAAGGGAAGGAATAAAGGAGGGAGTGAAAGAAGGAAGGAAGAATTAGAGGTGCCGTAGTGGAGGGCTCCGGAATATCTTCGAGCACCAGGGGATCTTTTACGTGCACTGACATCGCACAGCACAAGGGCGCCTTTCGAGCGCGGCGGCAGCGTTTCGATGGAGGCGAAACGCAAAGGTGCCCGCGTGCTGTGCGATGTCAGTACAGGTTAAAGATCCCCAGGAGTTAAACTTTCCGGCCCTTCTCAATGATGGCGTATTGATGCTGGTCGGTTGCTCGTCCCGAGCGATCAAGGACGATGGCACGTTGGCCGGTGACCGTATACACGGCGGTTAGCAGTACGAAGAGCACTTTGGATCTTCGTCCGTTCGTCCGGTGACACGTTGCCGGTTGGGACAGCAACTAAAACTTTTTAACAACAAAACCTATTTATTAAAGACGGGATCGAAATAAAAGGCAGGTGAGAAAAGGCAGTTAATAAAAAGGCTGTTTAAAAGCGGCCGAGACTTGGCGCGCTCCTCCAAACTCTTTGTTTGCAGTAGGTTTTATAGCCTTCGATAATTGGGCGCAGCTTGGCTATTCCAGCTCTCGCCAAATATCGACCAATAGCAGTACAACCAGCGGAATCCAGGACTCGCGCTGTCATTGTTCTAACCCCTCGTGCACGGCCGGTCAGCAGGGTACGAGACGGTGAGTAGTAGTGGTTTATTTAAAAGGAAATAAAAAAAATGGAAGGAAAAGAATGTTGCCGGCCACGGCAATTGCTATCTAATATCTTAAGCACCCGAGTTGCAGGCGGTGGAGGTGAAAGGAAAAGGGACAGGATAGCGAGGAGAAGTATAGAGGGGAGCGATAGCAAGAAAGGTCAGGGGAGAGCTTTGTACACTATTCACAGAATACATAAAGCAATAAAGTTCGCGCCACTCGCGCGCTAATGTTCAGGCTCTGTTCACAAATAAGTGCGCGTGAGCGGCCACTGCATACAATTATTTACAGGAAATAAACAAACAGTATATGCATACCCGCGCGCACGTAGCGTCCTGTCTCGAACTAATCGCGCGCGCGGCACACTGCACGAGCGGCCGGGGTGGGGCGCCCGGCCGCGTACCATCCGAGGTGACACTACCTGGCGAAGAGCAAGCGGGAAGTCAAGCCCACCTGCTCGACGAACGCACAGGGGCTCACCCTTGTTCTGCCACGGGTGCGCGCACTGCCCTGCGGCCACAGGAGCGACTACAGACTGTCCGGGATGATTTCCAGAGCCCTGTAGGCCGCGGAAGCGGTGCAGCGAAGCAGCAGGTGTTCCAGTGTCTCCACTGCACCGCAGTCACCGCAAGCGTCGCTCGACGAAAGTCCGTGGCGCACCCTTCTTTCAACGGGCCACACGCACCCGACGCACACACGGCGTCCGGGTGTTGCTGACGGAGGTGGTCGTAGATAACCGCACGCACGTCTTCCAGGGCGAGTGGTTCGTCGCTGGGGGGAAGCTGACGTGCGGCGGTGGCGAGCTCGTCGGCTTGCTCGTTGCCGCAGTGACCGGGCACCTACTGCACGCGAACACTGCATCTACGCTCCGCGAGACGCTCAATGCGCTCGCGTATCTCGCACAGCAACGGGTACCACGGCCGAGAGTCTGCAGGCGGCTAAGCGCGGCACGGGAGTCACACAGCAGAGCACACCTGGGCGGCGGCTGAGTAAGGGTGAGCACCAGGGCCGAGCCCAGGTGAAGACCCAGCAGCTCCGCCGTTGTCGAAGAGCCCAGGTAAGCCACTCTTTGCTGGCGGTGCAGTTGCAGGGCGGGGGTGATGGCCGCTGCGGCGAGCGAGCAGCTTTCACTCGCCACGGAGCCGTCAGTGCATACAAGCAGATGATCACGCAGTTGCTCGTAGATGACGGCTCCGGCTAGCTGCTGCACCGCACATAGTGGTGTGCTACGTTTTCCCGCGATGTCGACGATCTCTCGCTGTACCTCCGTCCGGAGGGGCCAGGGGGAGCAGAGGTCATAGGGGGGGGGGGGGGGGCGTAGCGCGCGTCAGCTGGTCATAGTCCTGCAATGCTGCGCCCATTCCTGAGCGCGGGTTTAACCGAAGGCGCTGGAGGTGTGCCCCGCCGTCTGGTGCGCGATGAAGGCGGTCGATGTGATGCAGCGAGCGCTGCGTGGCCTGTAGCTGCAGTGGCCCCGCGCCTGCCTCGGCCAGTGTCGCCTCGCATTGCGAGTTTCCGGGTAGGCCGAGGTATGTACGCAGCACTTTGCGATGCTGCACCTCCGGTGCCTTCCATGATGGTTTGCGCACCGTGACGAGGGTTAGCGCGCAGAATACCGCCCCTAAGGCTGCAGCGTTGTAGAGGCGCAGCGCAGCCTGCTGGGATATAACCTGGCCCCGGGCGGTGAGCTTGTGCACGGCGGCGGTAGTCTTCTTCATCTGCTTACAGGCCCTGGTCGCCGCGGTGCAGAAGGAGAGGCGCTGGTCGATGTCCAGGCCGAGGTACCGCACGGAGCTTTTCCACAGCAGCGGCGACCCAGCCAACACCAGCGGCGCTAGGCGGGCGCACCGGCTTGCGCTGCAGGCCAGGGCTGCAGACTTCTCCGCGCAAAGCGCCAGGCCGAGGCCCCGCAACGGGTCGTTCACAGCGTCAAGGACCCCCTGGAGACACACTCTCACGCGAAAGCCTCGCCCGGAGGTACCAAGCACCACAGTGGGATGTCGTCAGCGTATATGGAGATGCACCTGCGGTGCCGGTTGCCTGTGGGCAGACAGCCCGGCACTGCCGACATCGCCACACTGAACAGGAACGGGGACAACACCGACCTCTGCGGCGAGCCTAGATCCATCGGGCGGGGCTGATCGCCCCTCCCACGCGCACGCGAATAGTGCGCGCGTTAAGGAAGCCGTGCACATAACGCAACTGACGCCCGGCTAAGCCCACCTTTTCCAGCCTCGCGAGTATTACCGCACGGTGGAAGTTGTCAAACGCACTCGACACGTCTAGCCGCAAGAGAAGTGCTACCTGCTGCGCCGCCACGGTGTGCTCAAGTGCGGAGACAACGTCCGTGATTGAGTCTGCCGCGCAGTGCTTCCCGCGAAAGCCTGTCCGACGCTCGTCAAACAAGTCCGCCTCCGCGGCCCATGCATGCAAGCGTTGGACGTCATGTGCTCCATCAGCTTACATGCCGCCGACGTTAGTGCCACTGGCCGGTATCCGCTGGGCTCCGTGGGCGAGCGGCCTGGCTTCGGTATCGGGCAGAAGACCGCTGTGCGCCACTCCTCAGGCAACTCCCCGCGTTCCAACACCAAGTTGAGTTGCCGCGGGAGGACCCGGCGTTGCTCCGCGTCCAGGTTTCGTAGCATCTGGTAGGTAACCCCGTCGGGCCAGGGTGCTGTGCGGCGGGTGCAGCGGAGCAGCGCGCCGTTCAGTTCCGCCGCTGTGAAGAGCGCGTTGCACGGGCCGTCATCCGGGCCCAGTGATGAGCATTGAAGTCACCAACGATGAGCTGGCGTGGGGCACAACATAACGACACTGCACGAGAACACAGCGCGTTCCAGGCCACAGCTGGGCGCACATAAACACTGGTCACTGATGTGTGAACACCACCGACGCGCACTGTCACTGCCACGCTCTCCTGAACGTCACTCGTCGCCGCCGTGCCAACGAGCACGTGCTGTACATCGCGGCGCACATAAATAGAGGCCCGCGATTTTCCGGGTCGATGGTCTGGGTCACCGCAAGGGATTGCCGCACACGACATCTCCTCACATTTCGGTGGCGAATGATAGCCAATGTACGCGGGCAGCCGCATTTGGGGCTCCCCATTCCGCATCCGGACGTAGGTCTTCTGCAGCGCGATTATGTATACCTCTGGTTGTTCTGATGTTATACGCGAGCGGAGCTCAGGGTATCGCTCTGCAATGGAGCGGACGTTCCACTGCAGGACTGTGGGAGTGCGGGAGGCTGACCGGCGACTAGCCATGTTGTTGGCTGTTTAGTGGAGGAGGGCCTGTCGCTTCCTCACAGATGCGGCGACCCTCAAAACCCTCTGGCAGGAGCACGCTTAGTGCGCGCAGCGCGGCCTGCAGGCGCTGGATTAAGGCATCGCGCGTGCGTCCAGAAGGAGGCCACCGGAAGTAGGGGGTACGGGCCTCACTGGTGCGGTGCGTGAACCAGCCTGCTGCCTCGGCTGTTGTTGCTGTTTGTTGCCCCTACAGCTACTGGGGCCGGTGCTGCTGAGAAGGCTGCTGCGGCTGCCCGCTGCGGCCCGTAACCTGCGCGTAGCTGCGCGTGTTTGGTTGCTGTTGCGCAGCCTGCGACGCTGTCTCCTCACGCACAACGACGCGCACAGCCCGTTGTTAGAGAGAGCACTCTGACGAAGCCAGAATGGTGGCAAAATGCCTCTCTCATCTCTAGTGAGGGCATGAGGGGTCCGTGGCAGCATGTCGGCCGCCGCAGGTGGAACAGCGTGTGCAAAATTGCTGTTTGGCAATTTTGGACAACGGCTGCTCGCTACCACCGTCAGATGGCGTTTAGTAGCCACCCCACAACATTTCAATGGGAGCCTGTCCTTGGATTGGATCGGAAAAAAAATTTGTGTCGTCAGGAAGAGCTCGGGGGCCGTGTCAGGGGCCGTTAGGCCATGATCGTTGGCGATCTGGTTGGCCTACTCGACGGCCCGGACTTGCGTATTCGGGTCTGAGCTGGCCAGCACAGACTCCCACCGATCGAGAAAAGGGATTTGCACTAGCTCCGTCGGAGGCGGTTCTTCCTTAAAACCCCATAAGATGTGGTCGTAAGTGGCGCGTTCGCCACAGCGGAAACATTGGGGTTCGTACTGCGAGGGGTACACGAGTGACGGTTGCGTGGGGTTCGTGAGGGAGCGCGTCTGAAGCCGTCTCCGAGTGGTTTCTTTGGACAAGAATCTCACAAGAATCCATGGACGTGAAGTGGTCTATAGCTCCTGATACCAGTTTTATAGCCAGGTGCAGGCGAACTTATAGCAGTATGATCATGATGATGCATTTTATTGGCGAAAAGCAGCATTGGCCAAAAGTGGGATCGAAGACCGATTTTCAAGCATTTCACACCAGCGAAGCCAATCACCAGGACAGGGGAAAGCTTATCTATTTTATCGCCTGTGAGTACCCGGAAGCACTGGGGATCGAACCCCGCACCTCCCGCGCACGCAAGGCGAGGGCTCAAACCACTAAGCCGCCGATGCGGTGGCATCAGTTTGTCTTGGTTCAGCGCGTACACAGCGTTCATTACTTTCAATAAGTCAGAGAAACGGTGTTCACACTGCTTGGCTGACTGAATCACCTTTCATTTGCGCTGCACTTAGCAGTTCGGACGTATGATTATCTTTGTGTACAAATGCGCAGTAACCATGCAGTTTTCTTTTTCAGGAAAAATGGGAAAAAATTATATAGTAGCTATAGTTAACAACTGCTATACGTGGTAAATACATTGTAAGAGTGATGCGTGCTCAACACAGCTACACGAAATACGTTTGCAAGCTCCCGTTTTTCATGTGATTCGGAGGCCCCGCTGGCCACGCTTTGTCGGTGGCAAATGGGGTGCCTGTCCTGGCAACAGATGGAATCCATGGGCATCTAGTTACTTTATCATGACGCGTTTTCCACCAGCATTAAAGTCGCTGACAAATATTGCTAACCGGAGTCACCTCTCCATACCGCTCACTATATCAGTGGCTCGCGAAATAAGTAACTTTTGTGAAAGTTCTGCGTCATGTCTAGCCCTTCCTATTTGCCACTGTCACTGCTTTCATAAGTGCACCGTCTTATAAATCGTTTTTGCGCGCCCGATAAAATAAGGAAGGATAAGTAATAAAATAAATGAAAGCAGCAAGATAAATAGGCTTGACAGTCGCAAACTGCCGAAAGTTTGGGCCGTTAACACGGGGACACGAAATAACAGCACACGACAAAACAGTACGCGTCAAAACAGCCCAGCGAAAAAACAGCACAAAGTAAAAACAGCATGGCAACGAAGCAGCGCAGGGAAAAACAGCGCGCAATAATTAACCAAGCAACAGCAGCAATCGGAAGGTCCCCTCCTCCCCTCTAAGAAGAGGCCCACAATTTCGATTTATGGGGGTTTAACGTCCCAAAGCGACTCAGGCTATGAGGGACGCCGTAGTGAAGGGCTCCGGAAATTTCGACCACCTGGGGTTCTTTAACGTGCTCTGACATCGCACAGTACACTGGCCTCTAGAATTTCGCTTCCATCGAAATTCGACCGCCGTGGCCAGGATCGAACCCGCGTCTCTCGGGCCAGCAGCCGAGTGCCATAACCACTGAGCCACAGCGGCGGCCATGGCACACAATTTCGTCGGGGATCTCATAGGCTATGCGATACCGCCATTCACCTCAAAACGGAGACAACCAATATTCGGCGCGTACGTCGCGAGTTGGAATCGAGTGCCGGCGAAAATTTAAAGTTAAATTTTCTCGGTCATGGATTTTTTTTTTGCGGCCGAACAAATGTTAATATACCCAAAAGAGGCAGGAATCAATTTTTACTAAGGCCAATAAGTGGAAAGATCTATCCTCAGTGTGCCTTTAACTATTTTAACAGCTGATATACCTTGTGAGAAACATGCCCTCCTGTGCTCATATCTCCATGCCTGGAATCGTTCTTGTACGGCGCACTGACCCGACGTCTCTTCCTGCGAATGAACGAGACGCTGAGCTGATAATGAAGAAGAAGAACGGGAGAAGGAACATGGCCGCCCTGTGAGAAGCTACGTGACGATGGGTGGACCTGCTCTGCGGATCCCCCAGAGCATGGGCGTCGTTCCGGCCATCCAGCCTACTGCCCTCTCCAGAGGCTAGCGCGGCTTGAGTAAGCTGGAGTCGGGCTTTAACGCCAAAGACTTGCTTGATCCTAACTGCGTGCTTTGTTTATCACGCCCTACCGCAAATGCATGCAGTATTTTCGCGTTTTTCAAGTTATCCTGCGGGGCTCCCTATGTATCCATAGGAACCAATTTTCAGTTGCGGAAAAGCCATTTACATCAAGGCATTGTATCGATTGGCGCCTGTAGGTGTCGCAATGGCCGTCACTTGCAAGGCACTTGTAAAACACAACGGCCGGATGCCACTTTTGCGATTAGTCAGTGGAAAACTGCGTGTTGATGCTGCATGCAGAAGTGAAAACTAATTTCACCATCAAGTTCAGAGAGCTTGGCACTCAAGTCGGGGGTGATTATGCACGACTGGCAATGCGCACTAATGTAATGCGGCTTTGTTTATTGCGAACGTATTACTATTTTAAACGCTGTTTGAAAGAGAACGTGTGCACTAAAACCTTCTTGAACATCAAGTTAGTTATGCTATATGCCTCATGTCTTCAACAAACGGCTTTAGCGCTCACTTCCGTGATCACTAAATAGCTCGTTGTAGAGGCGGTCACGAATCAACGGGGCTATATTAGGGTACAGCTCAAGATCAAAGTGGAAAACGCCCCTCAAAGGACGCTCTCCAGCCAATGGCGTCGACCGATTCTCATGACGTCACGGTTAATCCGATGTTATTCGCTTGTCACTCTAGCATGACAGCGGATTGGTTACTGTTAATCGGCTGTTACTCGAGAGTATTATGAAATTCTATCTACCCCACGGGCTGGAGGGCCTCCATTGAGGGACATTTGCAACTTCGTTGTTGAGTTTTATCTGGCATAGTCGTGATATACTCACTTGTTATTTGTTAAATTGGTAAAGGAAGCAGTAGAAAAGATCTAAGGTATTTTATTCTTATAAACATTCAGGTCAAATAAAGCAAACTATAGTTACAATGTAAAACACCTCTACTGATGGAACGGAAGTAATCAGGTGTGCGAGTCTTTTGCTCATAGTTGCTTGTCGCATCATAGCTCTTAATATTTTTTTCACGGACTTTTCTGTCACTCTGTCGGACAGGAAGGAATGACATTCCGTCGAGAGAGGGCAGCATGCGTCCCGTGAAGCCGCGCAGTGGAGCCGCAGTAGAGAAAAGATGGCGGACGACCACCAGCAGCACCAGCTGCAAGACGAGCAGGCAGCGTCGGCGACGACACAGAGTCTACGTCATGCCATCCGCACGCTGCACAAGCGGCTCCCGCCAGAGGGCCACAGCAGCTCCTGGTCCGCCTTCACCGAACTCGTGGACGCCGAAGTGGAGCGGCGACGCCGCACCCGGCCCACCGAGTCGGCCGTGCAGCTGTTCGAGAAGAACGTCAACTTCTTCCTGGGCATGTTCTACGCGACCCTCAACAGCGCTTTGGTCGGGTTCATCTCGGTGCTCATCAAGATCCTCTACGACATACCCACCCTCCAGCTGACCACGATGCGGCTGGCAGGCATATTCGTCTTCTCCGCACCCCTCGTCATCTACAGCGGGAGGGACCCGTTCGGCCACCCTTCCAATCGGGTCTACCTCCTCTTCCGGGCCACAGCCGGTGTCGCGGGATTGTACTTCCGCTTCTGGTCCATGAAGCTCATCCCGCTCTCCGACGTGGCAGTCATCCTCGCCAGCCTTCCCGTCTTCGTCACTGCTTTGGCCCGCGTGTTCCTGAACGAACCATGCGGCGTCAGCGACAGCCTGATACTGATCCTCACTATGGCCGGCCTCATGATGTCTGCCAAGCTGCCGCTGCCCTTTATGCACGTCGCTGGTGTCCGGGACTCCAAGCCAGACCCCAACAAGTACAAGGGCCTGCTGTTCGCTCTCCTGTCCACGCTGTTCGGAGCCATCAAGTTCCTCATCAGCCGAACCGTGCGCTACGAGCACCACTCGGTCACGCTGTTCACGTACGGTCTAGTCGGAGTCGTCGAGTGTCTCATGCTGTCGGCGGGGACGGAGCAGTACGTGTTGCCCCGCTGCGGTCTCGGCCGAGTCATCTTCGTCGCGTTCACGGTGCTGAGCTTCCTGGAACACATGGTGCTCATCAAGGCGCTTCAGATGGAGAACGCGGGACCCGTGTCCGTGGTCATAGCGGCCATGGATGTGGTGTTCATGTTCGCCGTCGAACTGATGCTCTTCGGCAACATTCCGGACAAGTACAGCTTCACGGGGGCCGCGTTGGTGTCTGTGTGCGTCTTTTTGCAAATGGCCAAGAAGACGGTGATGGAATCGCACGAGCACTCGTTGTTCAGGAAGTTGTTCTTCTGGCTCGCGTACTAAGGCTGCAGAAAAAGATATTGGTGCTCAGCGGATTAGCTGCTTTATGTGTGCGTACTTTTGTGGTTAGTTATGATACCTCCTACTTCACCGCGAACGTTCGAGAAGAAATCTACAGGAGTGAGATCGCAGACTTAGACAGGTGGTAGTGGAGATTCGATGGAACTACAGTCGAACCGCATTATAATGAAACGGTTTATAACGAAATAATGGATATAATGAAACAAGACAATTCTCTTTTGAAGCTCGATCAACATGGGCTTTAACGAAATTATGGCTATAATGAAGTAATATCTGGGCCCCTTCAACTTCGTTATAACGAGTTTCGATTGTATCTATTATTCCGGTGTTTCTTAAACCATGCCTCCTGAAAACGAATGTTCATTCAGCGATGAGAATCTCGCGTGAGCGCAGAGAAGTTGGACCAGGCTTGAGCGAACGGTAGCCGCTTTTTGTCTGAAGTGCATTCTGCATAAAGTGCCTCTGCTGAATATTCATTTTAGTAAAATTTATTCGTCAGTTTCAACGTAATAAGTTGTGCAAATGTCCGCCTTTTTGCGATAGCTTGTTCATGGCTCCACGCATTTTGTGCGCATCTGGGAAACGAAAGGGTTAATTGGAGAGACATGGGAGGGGCCTTTGCCCTGCAGTGGGCCTAGTTAGGCTTATGATGATGATATCCGCTTGTCAACCAATGAATGATGTACACTATTGCGGATGAAAAGTTAAGAGCCAAGAAGTTTTGCTCATGCTCGCTGTGCATCCTCAGCATTTCAAATCGCTTGTAGGAATAACTATGTTTATCCCTCGTTCGAAAGGTAGGACTCTCACGCATGCACTATAAACACCAGTACCCCTACACGGGAGTAAAAAAGGAGTGAGCTGTCCTCTAGCGGATTCCCATTACAGTGTGCTATGGGAACTCGCTAACACGGCTTGGAAGCAGCCTCCTTGGCCTCAAAACTTTTGGCAAAGGCTGTACGAGCAGGAGCCCGCAGAAGTTTTTGGAACAATATAAGCCCCATAAAGCTGAATTGCTACGCTACCTGGCGGCGCGGAATTTCATTTACGGGCGCGATACGTAGTTAAATGGGAAAGTGACGAGCATCTGCTCCTTTTCGGAGCTAAACGCTTACACTGCCAAGAAATTAAGCTTTTATGTTACTTCCGTGTTGAGATAAATTTGTCGAGAGCACTCGAGCGGTGCCTTTTGGACGAAATAAAGTGAAATCTTAACGCAGTCGCATCACTGTGGGTAAAGAAAGCGCTTGTACATGCAAGGTGTTTATGTCTGCTCGGCTGTGCTCGAGCTGATGTATTAATGCGAAAACATTTCTTGCCTCATGAGTGGCGTGGACAGGGTATGTCACGATCTCAGCAATCCATAGCCCACCCACAGTCCAATCCATAGCCATCCAAAAAGGCAACCCATAATCGAAAAAGCTAAAGCATAATCCAGCAAGGCACGAACTGTCAATGAAGAAAAAATAAAATTGGGGTCTAGGCGGGAATCGAACCCGGGCCTGCAGCATGCGATATGAAGATTATTCTACTGCGCCACGATGGTTGAACGCTAGCAGCTCAATAAAGGTGCACCTAGTGAATGCAAAGTGGCCTTAAAAGCATACGTGGGTAATTATGAGCGTATAAATTAGATGTTGTATTAACAAAGTACATAAATACGTTTCGGGTAAATTTACTTCTTGCGTGGCGTGTCGTGGCGCCCTCATGTGGTACTCACTGAAAACGTCTTCGATCAGATGGCGCCATAATGCAAGCACAAGTGATTTCGTATTACCGCACGTAAGTTGCCATATTTGAAACTAGCATCACTCGAGCGCTATAAATAAGTGAGCTCGCCTCAGTACGTGCCACAGGTGCCCGTCCGTGACTATGGCTGCTGGAAATAGCGACTTGGCATGCGTCTTCCGCAGAGTGCTTGAAAAATCTGAGCTATCCCGCGACTTCATCACGAGACTTTCGTGCCGCACAGCAGGAGTCCATGACGTTACCCACCGGTGATCCGCGACGCAGTGAACGTGTTAAGAATGCGAAATGGGCTAATTGGTACAGGCTTACCACTGAACGCTGAGTAATCCAGTGGTCGACATATAAGATAATTTTGCACTGTTCACCGAGATCGCAGTCCACTTAAATCTCGGTGAACACGCACAATGAGATTCCGTATAGAGCATGTGATATGAAAGTAAGAGCATAATTGTTGTGGTAGGTAGAAGTGAAAACCAACTTGCCTAAGAAAGCCACCGTTCAGAGCCACGAAGCAGCCAGAGATTTATTCTTTGAACCGCGAAGCGCGCGAATAAAAAAAAAATTGGAGGAGGAGGCCAGTAAACAAAAAAGGGGGGGGGGGAGAGGAATGTTGAATCGTGCCGCTGGCTTTCAAAGCTTGGCGCTGACGAAGTCGCACACGGAGCCGTACTCGGGCAGTGAGAGCTGCCACGAGTGGATCTCGTCCCAGGCCTCGGCCTCCTTGCGGTCGCTCGTGCGGGCGAACTTGCTCTGGTACGCCTGGTACAGCTGGTTCGTCAGGTGCGCTAGGCAGGCTACGTTCGTGCGCGGGTAGAAGCCTGCCCAGTTGCCCCTGGTGGCAGAAAAGAGAGGGGAAGCCAACACAAACATTCGTAGCCAGGAGCCGAAGCAATGCACCCATATGACGGCTGAGATAGAAAAGGAAACATACCAAACTTTCCTAAATATACACCAAATAGCGCCACCTGTCGGCTGGCAGTAGCGTAACACAGCACAACCCAGCGGGAATATTTTAAACTCGTAATTTCGACAAAAATGGAGAGTCGTGAGAGACTATGCTCGAACATGGCGATCACAGTATCCAATTCTTTCCCCTCGCTGCAGAACTTGGCTTATAAAACGCCTCCTGCGTTACCAACTATTTCTGACGGCCATAGAAAATCAATGCAATGTACTGAACATTCGAAATTCCCGCGGTGGTGAACGTGTTAAGACTGCGAAATTTGCTAGTTGGTACAGGCTAGTAATGAAATCAAATGCGAAAAAACTTGCCACTGAACGCTCAGTAAAACAGTGGTTGATAGATAATTTTGAACTGTGCACCGAAATCGCAGTCTGCTTAAGTCTCGGCGCTAGGGTGCCTCGATGCGCGCGCCCTCTCCGCCGCTCGCGCGCGCATCGAGGCACCCTACTCGGCGCGGCGCGGCCGCTCCGTGAAGCTCGCGGTGGCAGTAGTTCAAACTAGAAGCGTTCTTTCAGATTTCCTGGGCATGCCTAACTGACACCTGGGGCAGATTTGAGAGGGAAACTGAGAACAAATTGACGCTTGTAGCAATATAGATTACCATATTCTAAACGGAAAGAGACAAATTTGACTGAACTGGGAATTTCTGAGCTACAAAAAAAAAAAAAATGAGATGCGAGTATCGCCGCCACCGCAGGACTTCTCAAGAAAATTGCATAGATGCCGTCAAGACCGTTAGTCGCAGATCACTGAGGCTAGGTGCACCGCCAATCGCATTCTTACGGCGATCACGGAGTGCTTTTCAGCCTGGACGTTACCAGCTTCAATCGAGTGTATGAAAAAAAATTACCCACATTTGAATTTGAGAAATGCGTCCTCTGATGCTGAACGCACATCAGCATAGCCCCAGAAAGGACCATACCCCTCCCTCCAATGGAGAAATTTTTCATAGAACTGAATTCATAGAATTCATAGAAATCTTCTTTTTTGATGAAATAAAATCAAGAAATGCACTGTGAAGATAAGACAGTATACTTGATAAAGAGTTAAGGAAGCTGCGCATTTTTTATGGCGATGCTCAGGCATTTAACCTGTAATTATTTCCTTGTTTGAAATCTATTCCAACTTGGGCGGATTCTCCCTAACCACTGCCGCATTTTCATTCGTGTGCTTAATTTGAAAATGATGCATCGCTTACTTCGTGATGGTCCCGATCTCCTTGTAGATGGAGTACACGTTGGAGTGCCTGGACTCACAGGGGTGGGACGGGTTCAGGTCTGAGAACACGACCTGACCGGCTGCACAGAAAAGTATGGGGCGAAAATTAATAACTTGAGTAATAAGCCGCATTAATTGTCGAAGGGTTCAGCTTATCCTTGAGTGACCACTTACTGCGCGTCCTTTGTAACTTTTAAGCTGTTTGCAACGTGAAATTGCAATGAAAATTTCGCACGTAAAAGCTGCCACAGAAAGCCCTGAAAGACGCATCTTCAAGATATGGGGAAAAGTATGACGGAAGCTTTGAAGCTAATTTAGCCACGGCTGTAATGCAATTATTGTATTCAGGTTTAGTTTCATGTAACCGATTGCTATGAGACAGCGCTTGGCATACATCGGAAGCTGAGAATGTCGGTATGTCTGTTAAGTAAAATGGCGCGCGTAAGATTGAGTACACCAGAACAAGCAGATGCTGAACGCTGGCAGTTTTAGAAGCTGAGCAAATGAGTGTTCCCACTTTTCGGAACAAAAAAGGTGTTTTACTATGCCTGTTACGTTCCACCACACAACTCCGTTGCGTTCCATTTTGGAACTAAGTGCGTTGTTTGTTTCAGTGTGAAGCAATGATGGGCCCTGGTGGATTGTGCTGCTTTTCGCGGGTTATTTAAAGCGTGGCTTTACTGCAATTAAGCATTCCCCGCCATACTCTTGTAAGCATATTATCTCTGTTGCATGACTTGAAGGAAGGGTTAGAATATTACTACAGGAACTAGTCCTGTGCAGCTATAGTCCTGTGCTGACATAAGACTAAAAAATCACCTTACTTGTACGCGATACATAAAATGACGAAACGAGAATTCAGTACACCTCCTTCATTTATGGCAGCTTTTTTTTTTTACGCACTCTCACTTCTTAAATACGGAGAGCTTCGTGAATTAGTCTTCGCAGTTGGAGTTAGCTCTAGCTTCCCGAACAAAACGTGGTTTCAATGATATCGTATAACCTCGTGCACTTCCGCTGCTGCTGCAATGGTGCAGCTTGCCATCTGTGGGAGGCACCGCCTATCGAAGACAGTGACAGAAAGGGAGGCGTGCAGCGAATAATTTAGGTTCATTGATCCCTAGTGGAGTCCCTACAGCTGTTGCATCACTATAGCATGTCCAGGAAAGGTAGCGTGACAACAGCTGGCCAGCTCTGACAAATCAAAATCCGTTGAAACCTACTGATTAGCTATTTCTCGCTCCCGGGCCCTCAAAACTGCACGACATAAGGCCGCTTGGAGTTCACTTACACTTGCCCCATCCAGCGAATAAAATTTCAAGAGAAGCTCACCTATTTTGCAATTTGGTGCTGTTCTTATGAACATTCCATTATGTTTTTTCTTCCTTCTAGGAATGGCTTACATGCTTTTCTTGGTAAAGAAGTCAGGTAATCCGCGCTCAGACTTCACAAAGAGGCTGCATTAGACAGTGGGTTTCAATTTTTCTTCTACCTTGTGCAGCGGTGCCTACTGAGACTGGGGAGCGCTACAGTCAAGACAAGGGGACAACACCACATAAGAACACTACGAGACACGAGCGCTCGTGTCCCGTGGTGTTCTTATGTGGTGTTGTCCCCTTGTCTTGATTGTAGTTCTCCCCAGTCTCAGTATGTACAACCAACTAGCCCCCTACAAAGCTGTAGCGCTGCCAACTTTGTATATGTCTCCTCCCGTGTTTTAGAAAACATCTTAATGGTTCTTAATAAAAATCACCGCGAAATTTTGGAAATGACAGAGAAGAAATGTTTCGACCACCACTGACAAAATAAAAAAATGGTTGCTTTCTTCTGATTCATGCAGTCCCCGCATTCTAGCACGGGTGTCTCAGATACTTTGCCAATATTGTTGAAGGGGTCTGAGACCCTCTACCCTGAGACTTGCGTCACTTTAAGCACTGGTTGGGGGTTAATGACAGTTCGCCAAATCGTGTCATAATTCCCCAACCGCAATGTGATATGGGTTAATTCCGGTTGGTAACTTTGCGGTCTAAAATACGAGCGTAAAATTCATCGGCTAAAATACGGTCAGTTCCGCAAGATTTAACTAAGGTAACGTAAGAGCGCCAATTTTCAGAAAATTAAAAGCGAGTTCGGATGGAACATATAGTGGCTCTTCGCAGAGTAAAATTCCGTGCAAGAAAGAGCCGTGGCTCCATCTGTCGCTGGGAGCGAGTAATGCCCCGCCAATATGAAAAAAAATGAAAGGCGATTTCAACCGTTGCGCCCCGCTAGCGACAGGCGGCGCTCTGCTTGTGAAGCCACAGCCGCTGTGGTCAGACCCTGCAATTTCAAGTATGCAGATTAATTACTGACAGAGGTTTACCCAATGTTCGGATTTGCGAAGGAAAACAAGAGGCAAGGGTGTTGGCGGTGATAGCCTTGCTAACGGCGCCTCCGAATGTCACGCGGTGCATTACGAAGGTAAACCGCGCTGGTTTTCGAACAAGGTGCAGTAGACGGAAAGTTTGGGGTGCAGCAGAAGACTGCGATGACGGGGCAGGTACATTCACATTACGTTTGCACATACAACAAATTAATGTGCAGAAGCCAGTGATCGGGAAAATAAATACGAATAACTGCTCGTGTAAAGCGAGGGAAAAGGCTTAGAGGCTAGCTAAAGGGAAAGGGCAGCATTAGTTGCGTCATCTTAACTAAGCAATTATTTCCTGGTAAGGCGAGAAGCGTTACCGTTATCCTACACATGGAAAACAAAGCATCACACTTGAATCCGTGGTCTGGCAGCATAAAAAAGGGGCTTTTTAAATTTTTGAGTGCGAGCGTTCAAGTAATACTGATGCATAAAGTGTGGAATCCACGAAACTGACCTCCCAAAGTCCCTCTTTTAGGACAAAGTTGGGCAAAACGCCACATGGAGCAAAATGCGACATTTTGCTACCTAGCGCCCAGTAACTTTCAAACGCGAAACGATATTAATTGGGTATTTATCTGACATTACCCGCCACGTGTCCAGTATAACCTACCTTAAGGCTGACGTGATTTCGTTTTTATAAGGAGATAAATATTGAGGATAAGACTAAGTTGATGAAAAACTGGTCAAAAAGGTGTGAATTCCAGCAGGTCGTGTTTTTCGGTACTGTGCCGGTCAACCGACCTGGTCTCCTGGATTAACATCAGCGTTTAGTTATTACAGCTGACCTTTACGCGCCTAAAATGCAAATCCACCCACTTTGCCAACTTATATTATGTCAGGTGGGCCTACCGCAAATTTGATGGGCCTGATGGGAGAGGCAACGTATGGGACAAAATAGTTGTAACGAATTAGGAAATAAAATGTACTGCAATTTCTGGACTGTTCATCAAAATAGTGAACACGAAATGGAGCTTTGTATGCCTCGCATAGAAATAAGCGCTAAGAACGGAATGTTTTTGCTAAGAAAAATCACTCTAAAAAAATGCTTGTGGTTTAGCTCTGGTTAAACCTGGATTGGTGCGATAGCTACAGCTTGCCGAGTGGAACTCGCTCAGTCGAATGGCAAAGTCAGTCTTTCGTCGCTGCGTTCTGCTGGGCGTTCCTTCTTTATCTTCGTCCCTGGGCGTGGATTAACTCTCTCTCCCCCTCTCCACTCCTCCCCCACTCGGTTTCGCCGGTGCACCGGGCCGCCGGCAGCTGCCACGGTAACCACGGCGCCGCCACGCTGAAGGTTCGAAATGCTAGCGTAATGTAGGCGCGCGGCGCGCACAACAGATGATGGCGATGACGATACCAACTTTATTTTCCACGAGATAAAGAGGCCTCCTACTCCCCGTCCCTGGCACTCAGGCCTGGGTGACGGGGACCAGCACCTCCAAGGTTAGAAGCAGGGAAAGAGGTCCTGACTCCTTGCGGCTTCTTCCGCCAGGTGGATGGTTTGTTGCTGTGGAGCAGGGATCTCGCTCCGCAGCATGGCTTCCCAGGTTTCTCTACAATTTATATTTGCTTTAGCCCCTGGGGAGCTAGCGCATTCCCAGATTATGCGCTCCAGCTGCGCGCTCTGACGTCACTCCGCGCATGCGCACAACTGACGAGGCGGGCAGCGTCTGCTCCGCCGTCGGCGCAGCAGCCAGGCGCGCGGCGCGCACACGTACCAGCTGCGGGCTATGACGTCACTCCGCGCATGCGCACAGCTGGCGGAGCGGTGGTGCCACGGCTAAGCGCGCAGCCACGCTGCCCTCGCGAAGTGGCTGGCGTAGTTTAGCTATGGCTAAAAAGAAACCCGAATTAGAATATTTTTTGAATATTCGGACTTGTACACGGATCTGAGGTCGCTAAATAGCGCCCCAACCTGAATACCGCAAAAATTAAAAAGAGAAAATTGAATAGCCCACTTAACCCTTGTTCACAGCAAAACATCCTGGGTTCAGGTGGCCTATATCGCCACTGTAAATTGTAAGCTACTGCGGAATTTCGTTAAATCGATTTTGCTTCACTGGAACTACCGGTTATTTCGAACTGACACTCTAGTCATGACGATGCCAACATTGTTCAGTAGATCGCATTTGTGACAGTGCTTTACTGTGACCAGACAGTAAGTAGTCCGCCAAACACTCGGATATGCGTGGGCGTAAGAGAAAACGCTGCTCACTGGTCGCGTTGTTGATGCGCGCCGCGGCGAAGTCAATGACGGTGGCTCTGACGCCCCAGCTGTTGATGATGGTGCTCTTGCCGTCGATGCAGAACTGCAATAGCTGCAAGGTGGTCTCGTCCACCAGCACGTGGTTGAGGCCCAGGTCCCGGTGCTCGAACTGCAGCGCCGCCTCGGCCACAGCCAGCGACAGAGCCACCTGCTGGAGGATGCTGCGCAACTGAAGCGCCGTGTCCAGCTGCACATGAATGAGTGAATGAACGAACGAATGAATGAATGATATTTTCTTTTCGTTTGTGAAGCTCCTCATTTACAGAGGCGCAGGCATATATAGAGAGGGGTATATTGTGTTAGCGATACGTCTGTGAATCTATACAAATCGGATATGGCATATCTTGAACGGTTCTCACAGAGAAGATGAGCGATGGTCTGCATTTGCGAGTGCAAGACATACACTGTGTTGTGCCCTGGACCGCCTCGATCCTCGCCCATTAACAGAGCAAAAGATCCTCGGTCCGTGGCCACAGCAGTCGACTGCCCTCAAGGCATACAAGGCACTCTTTGCCTTCTTGCGAGCGACTGGATTGAGTGACAAATTGTGACAGCGTTGTGCGTGTGTGTGTGTGTTATGCCTTTTTCCCCTTCTCTCTTCCTCCGTTTAGCCCCCTAATCCCTCTTCCCCAGTGCAGGGTAGCCAACCGGAACCCCTTTCGGGTTAACATCCCTGTCTTTCCCTCCTCCTCTTTATCTATCTATCTTTGAACGGTTCTGTTGATAGTGGTGTGTGTGAACTGGGATCTGCACGTGATCTGGTTTTTCCTTATATTTGCTGCGCTGCCAGTGAATAAAGTTAGATGAAGTTTAGCGCTAGTCCTGTGTGCCTCTTTCTTGCGTTCGTCTTGGTTGCGCTACAGTTCTTTTGTTACAACGAACAAACTACATAGCTACGATGACGGTGTACTAGGCAATAGGTAGTAAGGTACTAGGTGGCGGTGAGTCACCCTTCCCTGCGGATTTGCACACTGTGTGCCTGCAAATGTCCTCAGCTTCCGCGGAGCTCCCTGCGACCAATAGCAGCGCGCCCCAGGTGTGACGTACCACAGATTGCAGCCAACGGCAGCCACCGAGGAAGTGGGCGCCGACCTATCAAAATGTTCACCGTTTTTCGGTGGAAAACGTGGCCGTTGAACCCTTGTAAAAATAGTCTATAGACTTCTTATAGACTCTATTGTCTTCCTGTAGATATTTATTTTTGTCGGTTCATAGTCTATAGACTGTCCATAGACAGAAGTCTACTAAAGGTGTATGGCCATAAATATATAGATTGTCTATAGACTGTCTATAGCACTTTTATTGCCTATAGACTGTTCTCTAGGATTTGCCTATAGACAGTTTATTGACATTATAGACAAAAGTTTATGAACAGTCTATAGACTGTTTAAAAATTTTTTGTAAGGGAATGCACCAGTGAAGTTTGAACAAGACTTTTATGACCGTGTGATTTAGACGAAGCACGTTTTTAATGAAATAACCCCGAACTATCTTGGCCACCAGGTCTATACGTAAGGGAGAAATAATGAATCTGCCTAGATGCTCGCATGGCTCGGGAAAGGTCGCCGTGTTGTACCTCCTCACCTTAACTTGGGTGAGAGGCACTCCAGCGTTGGCAAAGCAAAAGACCAGGTACGGCTGCGGAGTGTCCAGGGTGTCTGCAACAACAAGGCCGAAGTGATTATACTTCGCAACTCGGAGTTATGCGTTGAGCACACATCGATTAGCACTGATAAATGCGTAATCTATTAACGTAATGCGATTAAAAAGCTACGAGAAATATAGGCAATAATTTTGTAACGAGTAAATGGCGAGGCGTCGTTCCTCAAATAAAATGAAAGCGCTAAATGTTTGGGGAATGAAACCTCTAATCTCCTCGATCCTCCAGTGTACTGAACTTTCCAGCCCAGCACTGGAGTTATGATTATCACACTTGTCACTCTATTAGACCAATTTACACCTACCCCATGAAGTCGAAAAGTTGAGTGAGCAACGAGATATAAATATACGCGGGCTTGTAAAAGCGCGAAAGAGCGAATAAAAAAAAAGATGAAGCAGAAGTCAATAAGAAAGAACTAGCAGCGAGAACCATGAACAGTTCCGGCGTTAAGTACAGAAAATACCAACAACGTTAAACGGATTTCATGTGTGCCTAGTGTGCTTTGTATTCAAGATTTGGAAACCGATTCGAATACCGCCGATATCGGAATGGAGAATGGGATATTCCGTACTAAGGAATATTTTCTTAATAGCTAATATTCTAGTACAAAGCGGTTATTCCGACCACAGTGTTCTCTTTGAGCAGTTCATAAAGTTTGCACAGCTAAGCTGGTGCATGGTGCTGCTGAGTTATATCTAAATTCCTAACTTCTTTCTGAGTGCTATTATAGTGCTATTAGAAGTCTAACTCTGTCAGTTGCGTAATAAGGTTTGCAAGCACGTGCTGTCAAGTGGAAGAAAAATGCTATTCTTACAGTCGCTGCTACCGTGAATTGGTTTCTAGGCCGCGTGTTACCTGGTTTAACATGGTTACATTTTTTTGACAGCTGCGAACAGCATTGCGAGTGTTGAACAGCACTGAGCCGGCTTCTTTCAAGAACTTTCTGGAGAGAAAATGCTCGGTATTCATTCGATATTCGACAGCTTTTTGTCCGGATTTGGTCTAATAGGAGGTTTTGACACATAGCACGAGCGTTAAGAAGCGGTGATTCCTGGTCGTCTATTGTACGTCTCCTTTCTTTGCGCAGGTGGAGTGTTTCAGAGTCTAATCACCAACTACGTCACCTTTAAGTTCTCTGAGTGAGATATAACAGAAACGTCCTTATTATATACATTTTACCACCACGAGCTATTGGGTACAAAAGCCTACAGGACGATAAGGAAGTGATTTACGACCATAGGCACCATGTTTTCAGCGACCACATCATTTCACTAACAGAGATTAAAAAACGTAAGTTTGACTTCACCATCATCCGGGTTCTAATAGAGCTATCGGATTTATTTGCGTCTCACGTGTCCCAGAGACTTTTGTCCCCGACTATACATAAACAAGTTGAGACCTAATAATTGCGCACGTCGAAGGAAATAACTGCAGTACTAGTGGGACATTTACATGGATTCCGTAAGCCGTGCTTGCTTACTGGATGGCCAGAAACGAATTCAGTGCAGCAGCACTATGTACGTTAGGGTAAGCATGGGAGCCCTAAAAGAAGAGCGCGCAGCACGTGCAGTTTATGCAAGTACCCAGACCATGATAGTCACTGCACAGCCGTATACCTCGGGCGCTGTTGTATCTCACCTCCTTTCTCGTGGTTTTGGAGTGTCAGGGGTGTCTGAAGACACCCACTATACTTCATCTCAGCAGTTCTTTGCAGCACTACCAAAGCTAGGATGAGTGCAGAGGCGACGTTCTGACGCTCCGGAATGTAGTACCAGTGTACAAATGGTCATATGGGACTGCGTATTCTAAAGTGCATGCGCCAAACCATATTTCAAATCGAGCCTTAACGTTCGCCCGCATTCTATACGCTAATTCTCTAGTTTAGATTTCGCGACTCTTGCGTACGCTACATTAACTTATCCAAGATGGCGGCGTTCTTCGAAGCATGGACACTTCGCTTCGAATTGAATTTATCGTTGTTATCGGGGCTTTAACTGCGTTCAATGGTCACAAATGTGGAAGCGGGCTTTCATTTTGTCTCATATCACCTAGAGCAAAATCCATGAGCTATAAATTTGCTTTATTTTCTATTTCGAGTGACACTTCGCTGCTCCTAGGCTTGAAGAACAACACCGATTTGTGGACAAAAACGGTTTCCGTTCTTAATTCCAGATGACGCCACTAGACTAAAATCATCTTGTCTCAATTTGCATTCGAAGAATTGGTTTGGTTTGGTTTATGGGGGTTTAACGTCCCAAAGCGACTCAGGCTATGAGAGACGCCGTAGTGAAGGGCTCCGGAAATTTCGACCACCTGGGGGTTCTTTAACGTGCACTGACATCGCGCAGTACACGGGCCTATAGAATTTCGCCTGCATCGAAATTCGACCGCCGCGACCGGGATATTCGATTGATTTAAAAGTGCGAATATGACAAACAGCGTAACGGCCCTCAAAATACTTGAGTTTAGAGCATGTAAGCGTGCACACGGTATTAAAAAAAACTGCGTCATGTTTCTTCATTTCGCTTTTTCAAACATGTCTGCATACGCCGCAAACAGAAGACAATTTGCGCAAGAAAACGTTTAATGCACCCTCCTAATTGGCTGTGGAGATCTCTAGCACTCATAGCGCGGAAAGTTAAGTTGTGTGATGGAGTGTATAGGCGACTCAACCTCACGTCCTGTGGCTCGAAAAATTTCGACCAATGTTGCATGTGCTCAAGTCAAGACTAACGAAATGGTCAAACAAGCGCACAAAATTTCCAGACATTGGCCTTTAATCGCACGGTCGATGTCAACGCTATGACATCACTAAACTGTCAGCTTTAAGGGAAATCATATTGCGTAATTACCAAAATTTGACGACCAGTAATTAACGCGCCACTTCGACCGACGTGGCCACCTGGGACAACGTTTTTTTTTGTGGGAACTCAGTGTTTCCAGCGATTCGCATGATTTGCTCCCGCCAAACTCAGAACATAGCAAGAAGAGGTGGGGGAGGGGTTAGTACTGTAAGCCGAACAGAAACTCGCAAAGTGAGGGAGTCTTTAACGAAGCGAGTTTAATGAGGCGTAAAAGCAGTAGCGTAATTAACGGCGACGTTGCGGGACTCGCGCGCAAACGCGGAACAGGAAGCCCACAAAAACTGGGTCGTTTAACGTAAACAGCAGCAATGAAAAATAATGGGCTGTAAAGGGGGCAACCGGGCCCCGTGTTTAACTGCCCATGGAGATAGGGAGCCTTCGCGTTAGCATTCGATACCATGCCAGGTGTGTGGGTAAAAAAAAAAAAAAGCGAACGGGCAAAATTTGGCGCCTCGAATATCGGTGTCCGTACTGACGTCGTCGTTAACGAGATAAAGGTATAGTTAGGACTAAAGGCTTTACCTGAAACATCGACAGATGACACGATCGAGTGGTTATAGAAAGGCCCAGTACAGGGAACTGATGACTAAGGCCAACAAGGATATAACGGCTAGAGACAATGTAATAAAACAGAGGTTCAAAAGAAATGAACACCGGTCTGGTCCACTGAACAAGAGCAGACAGTGCGGTTCTTATGTGCCCGGTATGGGGGAGTAGTTTTATACGATTGTTGTCCCACGACATGCAAACGTTATCTATCTGAAAATAACTGTTGTATAGAGTTCAGCGCGTTTGTGAAGAGCTCTGCTTAATGTTGCACAGAAAGACAACGCGAAGGCGTTGCTGGCAGCAGTTTACTCGTTACCGTAGAAGCTCTAGCGCGCATGCGATAATCCGTTCTCCAAATAAATAGTAGCAGAACTCACCCGCACAAAATGACCGTTAGACACACCGCTGCCCACTGTACGCAAGATGCGTTACACGCGCGTCTAACTAAATTGACATGAAACTGTCTCGAACATCCTCACGGGATGTTGGGGTTCCCCACACAGCTTTCACTGCGTTATTGAGACTTGATACTCACCGCTGATCGATTCATTTAGGTTCAATTAAAAAAAAGGAGGGCCAAAAATGTAACTTTCCTTTAGCTAACTTCTTTCTCATAAACTTAAAACAAAAATTTGAAAGAATAAAAAGTATTTAAACGGAGCACGACTGCGCAAATCCGTAATCTTGGTAAAATATTAGTACTGCTCATTTAGAGATTTGATATCTTTAAATAAAAGGTTTATTTGTTACAGGGAAGTCATTGATGAGGCGGAGGAAAAGAAGAAAGTGCAGAAATTGAGATAAGGAGTATGCGCTAAGTTTCAGCATATGTTAATTAAAAAACCACTACCTGGCTTCGCAGCACAGCGCATGCCACATCCCTGCATTTCACGGCGGAACGATTAATACGGCAAAATAAAACTTCGGTGTTGTCTCTATCTTTGCGTTGTTTTGGCACTACAACGTCGTCTTAAGGGTTCCTTGCCTCTGGGCCACAGTGTCCAGGCTTGCTATGCATCAGTTCAGGCACTACATGCTCCGAGTTTTCACCGTGGCGCTACCCTCTTGAGGTGTTATGTATCTACATTTGGAGAAACATTAGCTTGAAACAGCTGGTCCGGCCTAAATGGCGCAAAAGCGAAGAAAACAGAAGGAAATTATAACTACTTACATGCCTTGAAGGCGGAAACAGCATTATTTTTTAATTTATATTCATATTTTATATTTATACTGATTAGCATGCAGCCGCAAGGCAACGCATACACTAAGTTCACCTTATTCGCAAAGAAGAAATGCGGCGTTGTGGAATTTGTACTGCGCGCTCGTCGTGCAATCTGAAGGTCCTTGGTTCGATTCCCTCCATCTTTGCAAGAAATTTTTTCTTTGACGTCATTGAAGGTCTTGTGAGACCACTTTTCCCACCGATACCGATGCCGCCGGGTTTCGGTGCTAAATGGCCATATAAGGCCATCGCTTTAAAAGACAACAAACCAAGAAAGAGGCAAGACAGCGCCAACAAGAGTTGTCAGTCGACGCCGGGTTGTCTTTTCTCTTTCTTGGTCTATCGTCTTTCGGGCTATTACATGTATCGGTGTATTCGCCCTTTTCGTTTTCGTTAAGTGTCCCTCAAGATACTCCGGATGGGCTCCACGATGGAGGTGTTAAGCGCTCAAGATTCCACGAATGTCTAATGTGACAATCGAAATCTTCCGTATAGCCGGCAAATCCCACTGCGAGCCGGCCGGCACTTCGCTTACCGGGTCCGTACTGGTGGTCTGTCCGCTTCCAGGAAGTGTAATCTTTCCAGGCCTGGATCAGCTCTCGGGGGTAACGGTCGTAGAGGCAGAATACCCTGAGAAGTAGCGGAAGCAGGAAGGAAAGAACAGAAGGGGGAAATGGGGAATAAAAAAAAAAGACTAAGGCTTATTGCACCGACCACTACCGCTATCTAGTAACACGCAATAACGACACGTAAGTGACTCGATGGGTGCCTGCTGTGATGATGAATTGCGCAAAATGTTTAGCCTTTTTTACTTTCTACGTAGAAATAGCTAAATATTTTGTTTTTGTTGTCTTTCAGATACCAGTTTTTTTTTTACTTGGTAGTAAAAGCCATTTTTGTGGAAAACTAGAACACATTCATTGGTTTATATTAAGAAAATACGCTTAACTTGCTCCGTTAGAGCAGCCCCGAACATAGCGAAATTCTACATCATTGTTGTCTACAAAGAAGTGCGACTATTTACTATCATATTTTTTGTTTTTGAGCTGTTTACATCGTTATTGCTGCTAAATCTTTACTTTTGTTGCCTTTTGTAGAAATGTGTTTGTTTTTCCTTATGTCTAAGTTCTCTTACTGTTCGCCTGACAGTTCTTGTGTAATATGTGCCACTCCCCTGAATTATACCGTCTGAGCCATGAGGCTACTTGAAATAAAAATCAGTAACCTTGTATGTGTGCAGGAAGCAAATTGAGTTTTGGTGGTGCCACACGCAATGATAAGGGTTCGGGAGGTGTTAGTTCGAAGTGGCACTGATGAGCCTGCTGTGACTAATGTGTCGAGTTTGGTCCGCACCAAGATAAGCCGTTTTTTTTTTGTCGGTATTGGTAGCACCTGAGTCACTTAGGAACGAAGCATGTGCCCCCAGAAGGAGAATACATAGAAAACTCCCCGGAAGGGAATATTCGCCTGGGACTGTTCCTCTACAGGCGTACTATTACTGCTCGTCAGCAACTACGGCATGCACTGGCGTGATAAACTCGTTGTCCCGTTTAGCGATGTAAGTGCACGTTAAAGATCCCCAGGTGGTCGAAATTATTCCGGAACCCTCCACTACGGCACCTCTTTCTTCCTTTCTTCTTTCACTCTCTCCTTTATCCCTTTCCTTACGGCGCGGTTCAGGTGTCCAACTATATATGAGACAGATACTGCGCCATTTCCTTGCCCCAAAAACCAATTATATATTATATAGTTTAGTGTTGTCATTGATTCCTCAGTAGTCACTCGGCTGCACAGTATACACCAAACGGAGACTCGGAGGAGATCACACATGCCTGTAAGCCGCTCACCTTTTTGTGTTGGTGAAGCCTTCCGTGTGGTAGTCAACCCTTTTTCGCAGCTTCGTCAGCTCCCTGAGTTTTGAAGAAAAAAAAATAATTTTGCGAGCCAGCGGTTGTGAGCTAAGAGGTTTTCACTTGCTAAACGTTCCGACAATGCAAAGTTGGAATTGAATTTCGGCTACCTGTTGTGATGATTTCGGAGGAATTAAGAGCAAAATGGGGCTAGCGGTGTAGTCCAACGTTCAATGGAATGCCGTCTGGTGAGGATGAAGCATTCTTACAAGGCGAACTTCGGGTCACTGACCAAGTCGAAAACGTTTCATCATAGCCGTGCAAAATAAAAGACTACGATAAAAGCTGAAAACTATTAAACCGTCATTTTCCCGTTAGTCATATTGAAAACTAGGGTTCCATTTTAAGCTCGATACGTCTATTTGATTCACGGTCAGTGACTCAACTCCTTTCTATCTGTGTATCTGCGCATGATGCAGCAATCGGTGAGCCTATTAGGAATGTGCACATATCAAGCTTACACGTCCCTGTGTCTCACCAACAATACTGAGACGAGGCAAGGCCAACCAGAAGGAACCACGAGTTCCAGAAACTGTTCCTCAGCAATCCCCTCCGTTATATATATCTGCCCGGTATGCGGTCAAATACTGAGATGGAAACAGAGAGAGAGAGAGGGAGAGAGAGGGGGGGTTCCGATATCCTTCTCAACAGCTGACGCTGCAGCGTTTTTCACATTATTGGAACGCTTCTGCAACCTAGCGTTGTAGTGGGGCCCTGCAACATTCCCTTTTATAGCACTAACTGTATCAGGGACGTCGACCGATTTCAAGACGTTCGGTGTCAGGTTTACTATGACGTCACCGTCCCATCTGACACGATAAGTACAGGTGCAAAGCAGGAGCCGACGACCGTCTAGCTGAACACGCAACTCACGCGTTTCCCCGGATATAGTGCCGCAACAGAGCCTGGTACAAACCTCTTCCCCCCCCCCCCCCCCCGAACTCTTCCTTCGTCATGGTGGGGCGGGCAATGCGACAAGCTGGACTGAGATTTTCAGCGTATTTGATGGTCGCCTATGAATATTTCGAGCGTTAGCTCTTTTGGTCGCGTTTCGAGCCTCCGAGTTATGATGTTTCCAAGGATAGAATCCAAGATGGCAGCCTCCATAGCAACGACATTGTATTAGAGCGTTAACCTCTACTTTTCGCGTGTCGAGTCTCAGCGTTGTGCATTATAACGCAAATCGTAACCCAGTGGTTGCCAAGGGAACCGAGGTGGTTACATAATAGAATAAAATAAAAACAGGCGGCAGCGCGATGCCCGAGCACCACAATCCGAAACTACCACTGGTCGTGCTGGAGCAGCTTTTCTTGCTCCGCGACACACGAATTCGAGTTCCACCGGTCGACCTGGACCGACCGCGCGAATTCCGCTGGTCGTTTGGAGAAACTCCGTTCCATGCAGAGCGCACTAGGTGGATCCGCCGATTAGCGGCGGATTTCATCGGAACTTGTAGTCGGCGATGTCGTCACTTCCGAAACACACTTGTGATTTTTGGTTATTTTTAGCGTGTGCAGGAATGTCAGCGGGGAACACTTAGCGCTGTTCCGCGCGCTCGCGTTTTGCGCGCATATGTCGTCTTCGTCACCCGCATCATAGAGGTTACAACTCTCAATTATGGCATCGTATGAAACAGCAATAGCCCTCGCGTTGTCTGACGAGAGCTCGTCGGAATCTGGGTCCGCGCACTCGGACAGCAGCAGCGACAACGAAAAGTACCTATTCGAAGCATTTTTCGAGAAACATTTCGCAGAAGCCCCTGCGAAGGGTAATTTCCTCGTTGGAAATCGCCCCGTAAGCACTCTGCAGACATGCGATATATATTCATTTATGAACTTACCTAGAGCATAACTGTGCTCCTCAGTGCCTACGAGGTTCACCAAAATGCGGTGCATCTCAGTCGTAACATGAACAAAGCGACTGGTAGGTTCCATCGCGAAAGAAGTGCCTGCCTCTCGACGTCTGCTTACGCGTATTTTGGCGCCAGGACTGCCAGACCTCAACTTCCGGAACCAGTACTTCCGCTGCGCGCTCTACATGTTCCGCTGGTCGACAACGGTCGCTGTGCTCCGAGGCGGTTTGGGGCGCTCTTTTGCGATTCGAGCGCATCGCTTCGGATCCACCAGTGGAATTCGCCACTAACTATGTTGATCCGGTATGTATATCCCTGTCTGGCAGGCATCAGATTCGGGCGGTCTAGTCCCGGCATTCGTGTAACATTTAATGGCGAATTCCTCTGGTGGATCCGAAGCGAGGCGCTCGAATCGCAAAAGAGCGTCCCAAACCGCCTCGGAGCACAGCGACCGTTGCCGACCAGCGGAACATGTCGAGGGCGCAGCGGAAGTCCTGGTTCTGGAAGTTGACGTCTGGCAATTCTGGCGCCAAAATACGCGTAAGCAGACGACGAGAGGCGGCGAGTATAGCGGTGAGCAGGCACTTCTTTCGCGATGGAACCTACCAGTCGCTTTGTTCATGTTACGCCTGCAGCTGAGGTGCACCGCATTTTGGTGAACCTCGTAGACAATGAGGAGCACAGTTATGCTCTAGGTAAGTTAATAAATGAATATATATCGCACGTCTACAGAGTGCTTACGGTACGGTGCGGTTTACGGTGCGACGGTTTAGCAACTAGCAAAACGCGCTCGCGGGAAACAGTGCCCAGTGTCCCCCGCTGACATTCCTGCACGAGCTAAAAATAACCAAAAATCACATGTGTGTTTCGGAAGTGACGACATCGCTGGCTACAAGTTCCGGCGAGATCCGCCGCTGGTCGGCGGGTCAACCTAGTGCGCTCCATATGGAACGGAATTGCTCCAAATGACCAGCGGAATTTGCGCGGTTGGTCCAGGTCGACCAGTGGAACTCGAATTCGTCGTCGCGGAGCAAGAAAATCTCCTCCAGCACGACCAGTGGAAATCGCCATGAGAGGCCAACAATTTGCTGGAGAATATTGCGAATGGTGTCGTGCGATTCAGCGTTTAGTGCAGCATAAAGGTACTAGTCAATTTAGATCCTAGCTCACGGCAGGGATTCGAACCGGCGACCTATGTTTACGTGTGTTAGCGCTCGATATTCGATACCTGCCTCAGCGTCGGCTTTGTTTTGAAACATGCTGTTTATGGGGAACCTGCGCTGCAACGGTGGCACTGCAATTGTTCCATTCGGTGACTCAGAACTGCTTTTGTCAGCCGCTTGCGCCGCTGCAAACGCGAGAACACATTCTGCGCGATTAGATACCCGCGTTTGGCTGACAGCATTCATTGCCTAGCTTCTCTCGGCGTAGCCCAGATAGCTGACGCACGGCACGCGCGCCTTCGACAGAGCGCGGAGGCTCACGCCAATAAGCGCCTGAAGGCGGCGCGGGAAAGCACTAAGAGTACTACCCAAAACTGCGTGCTCTTCTCGCTAGGCAGTGTGTTATGGCGCTGCAGTAGACACCGCAAACTTCAGCGCAAGTTCCCTATTCGGGAAGTCGAATAGGGATGCGCAGTGTTTCTCGCGGCGACTCACAGGCTGATGACGGCCTCCGCGTACAGGGTGTCCCAGTGCTTGACGATGAACTCGAGGTTGACCACCTTGAGCACGCACGTGCCATCCCCCGTGTGCAGCCGAAACAGATCGCAGTGGGTGCCCTCGGCGAACTTCACCACGCCCTGGGCGTCATTCCTGCGTTCCGCGTAGGGCGCGCATGCGCACTGCGTTATTTGGCTCTCGGCATGTTTGCAGTAGAGAGTGCGTCGAATGTCGGCGCAAACTTGAAGAACAAAAACGGCGCAGCTGCAGGGACAATAAAGAAGACGGGACAGGCGCGGACCATCAACTGAAAGTTTATTGATAAGGAACACATAATACATACTCTCTTTACAGCCAAGAGCGTGCATGAGCTTCGCCAACAACACTGATAAGCCATCAAGTGCAGTCATGGAGATCGAGATACAATAGTTCACTGTCATGAACGAGGACGAATGGGGTGCTTACGCATGCGTCGCGGATTTTAAAAAAAATATGAAATGCTTCGCTGATTTCTCTAGTTAGTTTATCTAACTAGAGTCTTCGTTCATGACTGTGAACTGTTTAATCGTGATCACCATGACTGAAGTTGTCAGCTTATCAATGTTGGTGCAGCTCATGCGCGCTCTTGGTTATACAGAGAGTATATTTTATGTGTTCCTTTCCAATAAACAATTCCGTTGCTAGCCAGCGCCTGTCCCGTCTTTTTTCTTGCCCTATTGATGCGTTGTTTTTGTTCTTGAAATATGTACCAACGCGCTCAACTCGCCGTTCTACTAAAGTCAGTGTAAGCTCTTTGCTTCGTTATACTTTGGATAAGGAAGAATTAATGAAGAGACAACTGACACTGCATAGGAGCAAGCGGAGTGGCAAGCCGTTATTTCTATTTCTTCGAAAGCGAGATAGCACCTAGTTATGGTAAGCACGAGTGTAACGTTGGCAACGAAAACACACGCAACTATGACCGTAAAAAAAAAAACAATGAATGGCATGCTATAAAGGGCGATTCTGAAAATACAAAAATACTGTACTGTCCGATCACCTGCAACTTTCCTCAAGCAGTTCACGGAATGCATCTACGAGCTTTTTACTAAAAATTCTGGGAAGAGCCTACCCTTGCAAATTGAGCAGGGTGTGTTGTTGGGCGAGTTGCTTTGACATTGTGAACACTGAAGCGCTGGCAGACGACGGACGAAAGGAGGACGAGACGCACTGTGTGTCTCGTCCTCCTTTCGTCCGTCGTCTGCCAGCGCTTCAGTGTTCACCTTGTAAATTATTTGCACGGCGCAATATCTTAAAACTTGCGCGAACATGTATCGCCCGCAGACTGTACTCCGGAAAATATGGCAGTTTTTATATTGTTGGTAGAAGTGGTGATGTAAACAAGAACGTCCAACCAAACGTTACACTTTCGGGCACCGTCTCTGAAGTGATGCGTTGTTGCTCACATGAAACTCATCACGTCGGCGAACTTGAGCGGCGAGCTCTGGTCGGTGACGCTCATCAGGTCTCCGAACATGAGCTGACTTTCCTCCGAGCGCTGTGGTTTCAGTTGCTGCGTCGTCTCACTTTCTCCCGAATCGTCACTCTGCCAAAAAACACAAGGGCGGTGGCCAATGAGCAAGTCCTTCACGCAGGCCTGATCAACAGTTCGGAAAATTGAGAGTGGTACAAAAACGGCCAGCGCCAAAGCAAAACACGAACAGGAACATGCCCAGCTTTCCTGCAAAATCTGTAGCTATAAAATATTCCTGCGCTCACAGTGACTAGTTCCGACTCGCTTAGAAAATAAATGGGATGTGCCGAGCATTCGAAATTACCGCGGTGATTTTGAGTGCTCAGCGCCACGCGGTCGCAGTCGTGTAAATTAAAGGCAATAATAATAATAATTGGTTTTGGGGGAAAGGAAATGGCGCAGTATCTGTCTCATATTTCGTTGGACACCTGAACCACGCCGTAAGGAAGGGATAAAGGAGAGAGTGAAAGAAGAAAGGAAGAAAGAGGTGCCGTAGTGGAGGTCTCCGGAATAATTTCGACTACTTGGGGATCTTCAACGTGCACTGACATCGCACAGCACACAGGCGCCTTAGCGTTTTTAACAAAAATAAATTCTACATATGAAACACACGAAGGCCCTAGAAGCACTACCACGCATTAGCCTTCGCACTGTCGAAGCGAAAATCAACTGCACTGATAAATACCCTGACTCAAGGCAAATATTCTTGCTTTGCTGTTGTCATTTCAAATGCCTTCTTCACGATTTCTTCGATGCTGACAGTACACTGTTGACCACTCTTAGCGGGAACACGAGTGCGTGGTTCTGCTTTTCGCTCAGCGCCACCTGCGGGCGCACCGTAACATTGTGTGGACCCTGCTATGAGTCCTTGGAGCTACCTCGAGCAGTACAACGTGTTATCCTTGGCGCCCAAGCACCCAAGCTGCCCTTACGTCAATAAAATCAAATCACCATCATCATGACTGAGTCATGGCTATTGCTGAGGGTGCTGCCATTTACGAGCAGCTTTTACCCACAACCTCCTCCATCATCCTGATGGAATTAAGGATTATTATTATTAACAGCAAAAAAATGCAAGTCTGCCGAGGGGAGCTCTTGGGATATATTGATTGTTACAGCAAAATTTACGAAAAAAAATTGCGCTCATAAATTATTTCCCGTTGAGAAATGCCACTGTCCATAATTTATGGGTGATGCGAGGTCTCGCAAAGAGCAGGGGGATACGCACGTGCTCGATGAGCATGTCCGTTTCGTCGGCGGACCACGTGACCTCGCTCTCGTCCGTGTCGTAGACGCGGTAGACGGGTGCGTCCAGCATGGACTCGTACTGGCTGAAGAAGGCGTCGCCCGCGGCGTCCAGGCTCTTGGAGCGCTTGCAGCGCCACCACGTCTGGATGCGCTGGGCTGCAGCCTGGCGCTCGCGCTGGAGCTGGGACACCGAGCGCCGGAGGAGGAAGCCCCTGGCCGCCGACTGCAGGCCGACCACCTTCTGCACGAGCCACCTGCGAAGGACGCGTCGAAGCAGCCGCTTACTTTAGCATCATCATCATCATCATCATCATCATCATCATCATCTCTTCTTCTTCTTCTTCTTCTTCTTCTTCTTCTTCTTCTTCTTCTTCTTCTTCTTCTTCTTCTTCTTCTTCTTCTTCTTCTTCTTCTTCTTCTTCATCATCATCATCATCATCATCATCATCCTAACTACACTCACTGTAGGAGAATGGCCCGCTCCATATCCCTCTATTTAACCCTGCCCCGTGCCTGCTGCGGCCGCTAAATCATTACTTCAAACTTCAAAACCTTTCGAAGACACAAAGAAGAGCCCGATGTAAAAGAAATATAATTTAAAAGAGTTAGATGCTAGATGCCCAACATCTAACTTTTTAAAAATATATTTCTTGTATTAAAAGAATTAGACGCTGGAAGACCAACATCTAACTCTTTTAAAGTATATTTCTTGTACATCGGGCTCCTCTTTCTTTGTCTTCTAAAGATCTTCAGGTTGTCAACCTGCTCCTGACTAACATCGTTTCAGCGACTTGATGTGCAAGTATCCTGAATTAACGCCCGCGTTTGCCTTTCGTTCTTTCTGTATCCTGTCCTGTTCGCGCTAAAAATATGTATACTTTGTCAAAAAGCCAACTAGCTCAACACCTAACTCTTTTTAAAGTACATTGCAAACCTTGTTCGCGCATCTAACTCGAGTGTGAAGCTTTTGTTTTAGGAACAAACTTTGTTCCGTGATATATATGCTTTCAGGTCGTGCATAGTTTCTCAGTATCTCTTAAGAGGAAAGTATATAACAGTTATAAAACACATTAGGCAAATGAAAAAGGGATTAAATTTTGCTGAAACCAGCGCAGCGAGCTATGGAGTGGAAAATGATGGGTGTAACGTTAAGAGACAGGAAGAGTGGGCCATGGGACAAACGCGAGCTGATGACATCCCACTCGAAATCAAGAAGTGGGAATTGGCAGGACATGCATTGCGAAAGAAATGTAACTAATAACCGTAAAAGGTAACAGGCTGGATTCCAAGAGAGGGCAAGCGTTACGGGGGCCTGCAGAAAGTTAGGTGGGCGGATGAGATTAGAAAGTTTGCTGGTAGAGGGTGGCCGTAGTTTGCACGGGAAGGGTTTATTGCAGGGATATGGGAGCAGCCGTTGTCCTGCATTGTGCGTAGTAAGGCTTATGATGATGATGATGATGTGTGTGTGTGTGCTGTGAAGGTTTCTATATTTCATGAAACTTTTCAGTGATAAAAGCAAAGCGCACCTTTTCTTACAGCGCGCTGCGTTAGGGCATAACTGTGTACTGATATTTTGTCTGAATAGTAGCCAGTTAAGAGCCCATTAAATGGTTACATGGTGGTTCAGCCGTATCTCTTGTTACTGCAAAAAGTATCCAGACGCTCGAATGTATAGGAACCATGTTTGTCTCGTTATTTCACTACGGTAATTTAGAGAAAACGGGTTTGACTTTCACTGTGTGGTCTCGAACCGGTGGCTAATAATAGAGCTATCAGCTTTGTTTTGCGGCTCACGTGTCTTTGAGACTTATGTACCCGACTGTATGTCACTGTGCTTGTGAACTTCTGCTTTGGAGAAGTTCAGCGCTTTGTTATAGAAAACTGCACCGTCGAGACGCATTTAAAATGACTAATTCATGATTTCATTTGTTGCTGCTCGGTGCCTCATAAGGAACCAGCAGCGCTTAACGAAACGAGGCGTCTCCATTTATATTGAGACGTCGCCCTACTGTTTTTCACGTTAGTTAAATATATAAGCTTAAAAATGTGTTTATATATATTACTGTCCAAACGGGTGGTTATTATTTACTGCTGGACTATTGGATAAAACTCTGTCTACGTATTAGTACAGGTAAACTTTGCACGCTTCAAATACTGCGCATGCGCTATCTCCTCATTGCATTAAACGTTCATTGCGCCATGTCGCATAGGAGGGTGCGCTGCTTTTTGAAGGTTCTCAGTGGACAATGCTATATTTGTATATTTGTTGCTGCTCGATGCAGCAGATGGTGGTGGCGATTTTCTCCTCTGTCCAACTTTGCCAAGGGCAGGATTCATGCCCCTGCCTGGCAATTGTTGAACACCCCTACCCAAAATTTACCGCACAGGGTAGAGCTTCAGTGGGTGCCGGCTCACTCTGGGAACCCTGGAAACGAGGCTGCCGATGAATTGACCCGAGGTCTGATTTGCCGGGCTCAGGACAGTCTCGATCCAGGATTCTCGAGGGAGCGGGCGCACACCTTTGCAGAGCTCACGCAAATACCCCGTTTGGACCGTCGGACTTGCCCTCCTCCCCACCCCTGTCTTACGCACTCCCAACAGATCCTCTTCAGACGCCTCCAGACCCGCTCTCTGTCATCCCCTCAGCTTTTATCCCACTATTGCGGCACATCCCCTTCATGCTCCCTATGCGGTGACCCCCACGCCACACTCTCCCATATCCTTTTCGGCTGCCCTGCCGACCCTCCCCCGCGGGGACAGCAAGCCATCTCGAGCTGGGAGGACTGGGAGGTCCTGCTCATGTCTGCAGACCCGACATCGCAGCTTGCTGCGGTGACTCGGGCTGCCGACGTCATGTCCCGGCATGACCTACTTGATGCAGTGCGGGACCGCGCAGTGGCCCAGGGACCCAGCTGGGTCTAAAACTCACTTGCTCAATAAAGTTTTTCTGTCTTTCTGTCTGTCCTCAGCATTTTCCTCCTGTAATTGCCGTGAAATTGTTTTTTGAAGAGTTCTTTTTTATGCACAGTAAGCCGGCTTCTTGCGGCTTGTCAAGCGTTGCAAGTGTACTTCGGCAAGCATTGATATTGTTGCCCTACTGCTTTGTGCAGTTAAATTACTAATATTGTTACGTGGTGGCTCGCCGAAGAATGAGACGCGATGAACAATGTGAAAGGGATGATTTAACGGCCGCAGGCCTAGCGCCAGCGCTTCGTCCCGGGCCACTGCTTCGTCTCCTTCGTAACACTACCCGGGGCCATCCAAGCGATCGTCTCACCAGTTGACAAAGAGACGCGCGAAATGGTGGTGGGCTTGAGAGGGTGGTAGTAAAAAGGTAAGGCAAAATGTAGGCTCACTTGCTCGACGCAGGATCCGAGGACGTCAGCTTCGAGTCGCAGCTTCGGTTTAGTGGGGATCCCACAGGCGGGCCCACTGCCACCCCTGTATAAGAAACATCACCGGCTCAGTGCACATCAGCAGGATATTTAGAAGACGTTTTCGGGTGACAGCCCGCATACGGGAAAATCCTGATCCCCTAAGCAGGAAGGAGAGTCTAAGTGCAATTGTGAGTTATTTCTTCTATAATAAATGCACAACTTGTACACGAAAAAAAAGTGGTACGGTTTTAGTGTAGTTAAACCAAGTAAACGTGCTATTTTTCGCCTCTTCTTCCCGACACACACATGTGCACGCAAATCCGTTTCTCGCTCTTGATCTTCACATCCTCTCTCCACTCGGCGGCAGATGGCGCGAAGCCCTCCTCCCTCCTCCGAACTTACCCGAGCTTCCTCCCATTGGCTGCAGCTGGCGCGACGCTTCTCCGAACTAACCCGAGCTTACCAGAGTTACTCCGAGGCTTCACACACGATCTTTGGTCGCGTTTGACCAAGTTAAGTACGGCTTTCGCACTAAAATCAAATATATATAGTAGGCTAATTAGCTCGCCATGACCACAAACCTGCACAGCACTGAAGAAAAAGACAAGGAGTAAACCCTCGCACCAAGTGCTCACGCTCTCACGTGCCCCGTAGACTGATGCTCTACGGCGAGACTGGTGGTACGGCTGCCCTCATTGGCGATTGCACAGCGCTTTCCAAGCACCTCACTACGCAATGTCGTAGTTATCAGCAAACCCATAGCATCATGTTGTTAAAGTAACTGCTGTTTGTTTTGCATCATGGTTATCGCAGAGATGATCGTGCTATTAATTTTACAACTAACTGCTCTAACACCCAAGATACAGACACAGGGGCCAAGGTTTCCGCCAGTCTTGTCATCTGCGGCTTCTGTGTCTGTTGCTTGTGTGTTAGCGCAGTTCGTTGTGAAGTTTAAACTAAGGAGCGACTCGCCCAGCAAGTAGTTGTTTTAAGATCATCGTGCTGGGACACTCTTAGTGGCCGCACGATACGAATGGAAAGGCCACAGATCCAGAATCAAATTGGGGTGGTTTCTTTGATGTTGTGGCAGAACAGATCTCAGGTGGGATATTTTTCATGTGGTGTTAACCAGTCGCTCGATAGTGCTAATTTAAGGAGGTGAAAAATACTTTGCAGCCATCGATTGCGATCCCAGTGAAGGCCAGTGTTTTCTGCTTCGTAATGCAGGCGCTGGGGGTGGGTTGAATTTTTCACTCCCTCCACGAAAGGGACAACGAAGTCAACTGCGATTGAGAATTCAACAGTACGCGTCTCTTGCCTGTCGTGATTTGTCAACACATGATGCTCAACTTTCACAACGGCAGGACATATTAGACCGTGCCTCTTCCTGTCTCCTAGTTCTCCGAATTGACATTAATGAGCTGCCAATCATGATGAGATGAGTGCGAGATTGTAAAGAACGGTATGGGGTATTTGGGGTTTAACTCTCAAAACCTGCCCGTGGACTGTGAGGAATGTCGTTCTGGAGGGCTTTGTACTAAATTTGACTATTTAAGAGCCCTTTAACGTTCTGCACAGGCATCGTGCAGTACAAGAGCTTTAAGCATTTCAGCTCCGTCAAAATTCATAGGGACACCTAATTACATTAACACATAATTATCTAATTATGCCCACATATTTTCTTGATTGCGGCGTAATAACCTAATTACAACACCCAATTACTACCGCCGCGGCCGGCATTCGAGCTCTCGGACTTGTACACAGCATCCGAACGCCACAGCCCCCGAGTCACTACAGTGCTTGTGTGCCAGGGCTCAAGACAGTAGACCATGACCATTGGATTCCAAGAGAAGACAAGCGTAGCATGGGGCGGCAGAAGGTTAGGTGGGCGGATGAGATTAAGAAGTTTGTGGGGATACGGTGTGCGCAGCTGACAAAGGACAGGGTTAATGGAGAGGCATGGGAGAGGCCTTTGCCCTGCAGTTAGCGTAGTCAGGCTGATGATGGGAGGTGCACTTACCACGGCTGGGCTGCTGCTGCATCCCTTCCCCCTGGCTGAGGACCTCAGGGTCCTGCTTGTCGTCCTCCTTGTCCGTCTCCGTGTCGCCGAGGGCAGGAGACAGCGCCGTCTCCGGCTCGGCAGCCGGGACGTCGCCCGTCGCCATCCTAGGGGCCGTCGTCATGTCCTCGCCCTTCTCGAAGACAGAACAGAGCGCGGAGGTTACGGTGTAGGTCGTGGTCGTCGCCTGTTGCGGCTTCAGCGATGACTCGTAGAGAGCAGCGAGTGCCGACGCACCTTCGCGCTTGCGCGCTTCCTCCTCCTCGATCCTGCGCTGGAGCTTTCGGCAGTAGTAGTTAATGAAGGCGGCGATAACCAGCGTTGACAGGATGGTAGCTATGAGCATATCGCAACCAAACGGCCACGCTTCAGTTCCGTCTTCGCCTGACGTGTGCTTTTTCTTCTTTCAAGCAAGAGTCCGATTCACCCCCGAGCACGAATCTGGATGTGGCACTAGGACTCGTGTGAAGCAGAAGTCCTTCTGGTACCCAGGTCGTACAGGGCTCTCTTCCAGGACTGAATGGAGGTGAGAGCTGTGGGGTTATCTAGCAGGCTAGCCCACGATGCCCACACTCACTGTGGAAGAGGCTGTCCTTTCTCCCAACTGGCCGTATCTGACAAAAGGCGCCGTGCCCTTTCTCTTCTTGAGGTACTTGCCGCGTTCTTCCACAGCAGAGACGCTGAGTAGCAGTCCGTGTGGTCCCAGGCAGAGGACCCGGGCCGCAGCAACAGGAGCTCTCAGCAGCCGTCGGGAATAGGACGAGGAGCGGGATGGCAGTCGGCTGCGTCGAAGGGCAGACGCATAAAACAGCGGCTGGATTTGGCGGGGCCGAGTGGCAGCGAGCTGGGACGGCGGCCTAAGCCCAGCTCGGCGACCACTGGCGAGCCCTCATCACCGAATTAGTGCGCGTGCTGCTGTCGCCGCTGCCGCCGGGAGCGCACGGCTTTGAGCTGCGTCGTCTTCCCCGTCTTCGACGCTGCGTATAGCGCGTGTGTGCACCCATTCTCTGTAGCGGAATTTCGTTCTCTCCAAGGCAGAGACTCCCAATTTCCGGTTTCGTCAAGTACAGCCTATAAAGGCATCTCGCTTCGGAGGTTTCTAAACGGCGATTTTGGCTCAGAAGTGCCAGAATGTTTGGCAATAAAGGGAGCCCACAACCGAGGAAGATCGAAATTTACATGCTTAGGAAAGTTAAAGAAAAGAAAGTGAATTGTATGCGCCGTTTATCACATCAGAATAATAACAATAGAAACTGACAGCACAAGCAGACACTGCATTGGAGAAATGCGAAAGCATGCGCATTTGCTGCGACGTTGGTTGCTCCTAGTGTACTTCGGTAACTATTTAGAGCTCTTTAGTAGCTCCAAGTCGACTTTGGTGATTCTTAGCCCCCTTTCGTGGCTCCTTAGTCCTTTTTGGTAGCGCATAGTCGATATTGATGACTACTTAAGTGAATTTGGTAGCTGTTAATCTACACATGTCCACACTACTTACCCACTCATTTAAGGTCCAACCGCCAATAGTCGATCTCCGATTCTATCACTCGACGCCGCAGCGTTCATTGTGTGAGTAACCCCTCGCAATCAACAATTAAACTGTTGCCTACCAGAGTGGCAGGGAGGCAGCGCTGCCTGTCTAGTGTGCGGAACGCGCTCAACGTTATAGACGCCAAGCCGTGTCTGTGGGGACGTTAGCGTCTTTGCTGCGCCGCTGCCATAGCAACGCATCTCTTGACAAGCGCCGCTGAGCAATCTTTCCGCCGGTGCGCCGGGGCTCCACAGACGCGGCTTGGCGTCTGTAACGTTAGCGCGTTCCGAACGCTGAGTAGGCAGCGCTCCCACCCTGCCACCCTGGTAGCTGGCAGTTAATGGTTGATCGCGAGAGATTGGTGACCCAATGAACGCTGCGGCCTATTGCTGCAGTGCCGCGTGTCTGCCACAACGTTGTCAGCGCTAATGCATGCAGGCCACATCTCTCTCAGCGCTTTTTGTGACCCATTTTGTGACCCATGACTTAGCACTTTTCGTGAGCCATTTTGTGACCCATGACTAAAAACTATTTATGACCCATGACTCAGCACATTTTGTCTCACTTTGATACCAATGACTGAGCACTATTCGTGACTGAACCAACACTTTTGGGACCAATTTTGTGTCCATGACTGATGATCATGACTCATGACATATGACCACGACTGAATTCCTTCCTCACAAAATGACCGCGGTCATGGCCACATTGGTTTTTATTCCGGTCATGACTCATGACTTCGGACTCGTGACAATTACAATGACTCACATGACAATGTTCTGACATTATATACCAATTGTCATACACATTAAATCCTGACTGAGCACTTTTTGTGACCATTTTGTGTCCATGACTAATGATCATGGTTCATGACTTTGATGACCACAAACTTAAATCCTTCCGCAGACAATGGCTCCGGTCATGACCACATAATTATGAGTACAGTCATGACTTCGGACTTAAGACTCAATTACAATGGCTCACATGACAATGACAGTGATCTGTCTTACAACAATTGTCCTACACATTTAATCATGACTGAGCACTTGTGACCCATTTTGTGTTCATGACTTATGATCATGACTTTGATGACCACGACTCAATTCCTTGCTCAGACAGTGACAATGACTCCACATTGTTTATGATTTCGGTCATGACTCATGACTTCGGACTCGTGACAATTACAATGACTCACATGACAATGTTTTGACACACTATATATCATTGTCATACACATTCAATCCTGACTGAGAAGTATTTGTGACCATCTTGTGTTCATGACTTATGATCATGCTTCATGACTTTGATGACCACAAACTTAATTCCTTCCTCAGACGATGAATTTGGTCATGACCACATGATTATGATTACAGTCATGACTTCGAACTTAAGACTCAATTACAATGACTCACATGACAATGACAATGATCTGACTTACAACAATTGTCCTACACATTTTATTGTGACTGAGCACTTTTTGTGACCCATTTTGTGTCCATGACTTATGATCATGACTCGTGACTTCGATGACCACGACTCAATTCCTTCCTCAGATAATGACTCCACATTGACCATGATTTCGGTTATGACTCATGACTTCGGACTCATGACTCAATTACAATGACTCGCATGACAATGACAATGATCTGACACTGCATTTATATGCTAACTGTTTTCTTTTAAATGCTGATGAATTTTCGATATTTCCGACACTATTCTGCCTGACGTGCAGAAAATATTGTTCTGGAATACGCCGCCAAATATTGTTCGAGGAAGAATGTTTGCTACCTGAGTACAGTCTTTAATGAACATGCCCATAGCTCGTAGTTCGGCTACTAGCGTCACACACTGACATGGGAGAAGTTTTGTGCGTTTCTTCAGGCGCTTTGGATGAAATAAAAATGGGGAAGCGTACGACTGTATACTCTGAATCAGCGACTGAAAGAATAACTTCCAAAAGGTTGAGGCCGAAATCTATGCTTGCGTACACTCCCACGCGTCTAGTCGTGATTTGAAGTCATTTCGTGAAACCTAATAAACATTTTACGACTGTATTTTCCTCCGTTCTTCAGGATTATCGCTCTCGATGCTGGCATCAGGCGAATGCTATGCGCCGAGAACAGCACGCGTGGACGACGCATTCAATAAAAGTAAAAAAAAAAAAACAACAACAACTGGCGGACAAGTAAAAAAGCTAACGGCAGATGGGGCCTTCAATTTCAAAGTTGTGGCACGTATCAGCAGTGATTGAATCGTAAATCAAGCTTGGCGCTGCCGTTCCCTTCATTCCTCGTTCGATATAACGAAAACTGCATTCCTCTCTGCTGCGTCCTAGTGCTTGGACAAGAATTCGATTTGAAGAAAGATAGAAAGAAGCATGAAAAGGGTGAACGAAGAGTGCAAGAAACGTGTCAAGGAAAAGAACATTTAATGCAGTTGGGGGCAGAGAGAGAAGAAGTTAGGGAACTATGTACAGCAGAGAACAGGAATTGAAAATAATAAAAGATATTTGGGAAGTAAGCAGTACTCAACAACATTGCAGAAGGGGCTGCGCTTGGAGTTCAACCGTCAGAGCAACGTAGACCATTGGCTTAAATACAGGGATGCAAGCGAAGAAATTGGGAGAGAGTACGGGAATTCAAGAGCGACGCATGCTTGAAGGACGGGTAAGGTTTAGACCTTTTTCTTGATATTGTTTGATCTTTCTCTTCAACAATTAGCAATTTTAAACACAATTTAGTCTAATTTAAAAACGGAGGAGAACGGCAACAAATTTCTTCCCTTCCGGAAGTTTTTATTTTCGTTTGGCTTTTTCGTATCTGAGGGGCGACAAAATCGCGGATTTCGGGGTCTTAGATACTGGAAAATTAATCGATATGACGCAGCAGCGAAGCCCGCCTTACAACCCAGATCGTACAACCCAGGCCACCTAATACAGGCTATAAGCTATAGAGCATACCGATATGAGCTGAATGATATAAGATATAGGCGACAAGCTGCAGACTACAGGGTATGGGCTATGGACTACAGGCCACACGATATAGATTACAGTCCACGAACCATACGTTACAGGTCACAGTCTGCAGGTCAAAGGTATAAGCTATAGGATATAGATTATACGGTACAGGAGGTAGGCTACACATAGGCTGCAGACTACAGATTACATGTTCAACCAGAAATGTTCTTAGAACTCTTCTGTGCACGGTAAAGAGTAACACTTGCCATTTCTCGATTGTGATACGGCATCGCGAGCGGTTGACCCTTTAAGAACTGCATTGGTTCCAGCATATCATTCAGTACATCTGAATAAAAAGAAGAAAGATTCTAGAGATAAACACAAAGTAAAAGAGATCCCACAAAACGCTATCATGACGCTAAATCAAAAGGCCTGACTCTCTGTCCGAATAGCATATCAAGCACTTAACTTTCACAAAATGGTACTAAGATAAACTCTATCAGCTCGCACGTAGATTGCATAGTGTACTTTAGAGCTAAAATCTTCTAATAAATAAAAAGCGGAAAAACCGAAAAGCCACTTTTCTTAGTCTATCTTACGTAACAACACTCCCTACTTGCGAGTGCTTGCCCTTGCCTATTGAAGACGGAAGTTACGCAAGAGGAGCTTTGTGAATATCTCACGATATTGAATAGTTAATGCTTTCACATCTGTAAACCGCATTTCAAATAAGCGAGAATACCAAACAAACATAAACAAAAAGCGACTCTCCGCTTCAGCGCGTCTCTCGCCGCGAGAGTCTTCGTTGCGAAACGGCGCCTCCACACCGAATCAAGGCGGAAGTATCTCGGATGCCGCATAGCCTAAGCGTCGAATTAGCGTCTTCCTGGTTCCGGACTATTCCGACGGCCACCGTTAAAATAGCGCAAAGCATGAGAAAGAAAGGTCGCGGCGATGACCAGAAAAAGGACGGTTCACTTATTTGCCTTCCAACATGCAACTAACTCTCCGCTCGGTGTCGGGAACTGCCGCCAAAAGTTCGGAAAGGATTCGACGTGACACGACGTCAGTCGGGCGTGCCATGAAGAGATGAGCTCGGGGACGCAATATACGCCGCCTGCAGGGAGGCATCGTGGGTAGGGGCTTTTTCCGGAGCCTCGGTGCTGCAAGGCAAATAAGAAGCTCGCCCTATACCCTTTTCACGAAGCCTGCTTTTTTCTTATGACACTGTATTGCACAGCGCGACCTCGATTCTACGCATTCAGCTGCAGTGACAGGCTGATAATGCCATCGAGTGAATGAAACTCCCGGCAAATATTTGCCTTCCTGGGCAACTTTTCTTTTTTTTGAATCACTGGGCGCCTTTTAGCTTTTGCGCACCACTTTGAGGCAGCAATGTTTATGCGTAAACTTCTCTCCTGACATTTTAATTTGTCGTTTGCTTGACAAGCTGTCTTCGTCACCGGTGGCTGAGTTTTGCAGCCTCGTTGGGCAGCTCTGAATTATTTAGGGCACATGAACCGTAGACTTATTCATTTTGGCAGCCCGCTAAAAGCAATACCCCTATTCATGCTTTGACAGTGATTTCTGCGCACGTGCTTAAACTTCCTGACATTTCCCGCTTTTTTTTTGTGCAGTGTCTGTATGCTTCAGCGCCCTTTTTTTTTTGCGGGTGTTGCTAAACAGGGAACACCCCGCTTTTGCTGTTTGGTATCAATTAACTTCAGCAGTTCGCTTTCGGTGCCACCGATCACGTTGCGGACCGCAGAACACAACACGATATGGCAATTAGTGTTGCAAAAAGCAGTATTGTCAACTCGAAGGCCTCCAGATTAGACGTGACAAAGGCATCGTCTATCATTCACAGGTTCACAGGGAAGCAGGGTAAAGGCTCCTCGAGTTTTCATAAAAGGCTTCGAACGTTGTGCCGAGAATTGAACAAGCCATATTTCCGGAAGCTTCATATCCTGGAACGCACATATGTGGCAGAGTTATTGGTAGCAAATGCATAAAAAAGGGTCCGCTGGTGTTTCATCATGCGTATTGTGACCGGTACTTCAAATGCTTCAAGTCATGTTGAAGACAGCGCAGCGAGGCATGGAGGGGAAAAAGGAGGAAAAAGTTATATTAACCCAATCGTAGATTGGTAG